>NC_090442.1:186320395-186636895 GCF_031143425.1 Pleurodeles waltl
GAGGCCCAGCAGCTAAGAGGTTAAATATATCTTGATTCTCCTGCGACATTTAATACTGTATGCACAGAAACTGTGCAGGAAGGCTTCAATTACCTTTCACTGCTTGAATCATCCATATATTAAAAAAAAAAAGTTATTAGATCCATTAAATGAATTAATGTCCACACTTAAGCTTATGTACACCTCTTACTGCAGGATATGCGTGTGTTTATTCACTGAAATAAACCACAGGTGTCAGGGACATTATAGTTAGGTTCATGTTTTACCCACACAAAACCACAGAAATTAAGCAGTGATAGTTAAACTAATGGTAAGAAACTATAATACAGGGCCTAAAGTGGCCTTCCGCCACGAGTTATAAGAAAATGATAACTGCTGAATGTTTATGATTTGGGGTAGGTAAAATGTGAACGTAACAATAACATTCCTGTAAACTTTGTTTGTTCCCAGTGAATTTCTTTAAGAGGCTTTTTTTTTCCCCCACCATTGGGCTTCAGATCGACGGATCCATTGCGGATTTAAACTGGGGGCTGCTCTGTTTGCGCCAGTTTTGCAGATCAGCCACAAAAAATTTTTTTTTTTAAAAGGCAGTTTTTTTGCTCTTTAGGGGTCTCTTAGATACACTGTGTGTCCTATGGGGTCAGGATACCTTTATCCTGACCCCTTCTATGTGTTTTTATTTATGTTTTCTGCCCAGGGGCCAAGCCAAGAAACAAAATTGGCACCCACAATTTACCTTTCAGGTTGCCGCCAGCTAATCAAGGCTTTGTTTTTTGCTTGGATGAGCAGGTACCCACAGAGGATCTGCTTCTCTGGATATCTGTATCTTTCTTTCTTTAATAACCCCCAAACTACAGAACGGACTTAAACAAAATTACAAAAATGACTCTTTCTACACCAAGATCTGCCTTTTTTGCAAAATTTGGTGTAAATCATGTTAAGCAGTTTGGGCTACATCCATGTCTAAAGATTGCAAATCCACATAGACATATAATGGGGGTAAAAGCGTTCTCCCCCCACACTTTTTTCTTGGTCTCTGCTTGACAAATCAACCTGAAACTTTCCAGACAGCAGCTGAACTAACTGGCATCCTAGTTTTTAAAATTTCATGACACTTCGTCAACCGGTCCCATACTCATTCCCCTAAAGTAACTATAACTCAAGTCCCCTGCCATGCAGTTTTCTCATCAAAAATGTTATTGCAAATGTTGCAGTGATATTATCAATGATGTCATAGAAGATGTGATGATTGATGTAATATGTGGGGTAATTAGTGCATGGCAAGGATGCGAGTTAAAGTTACATTGGGGCACAAGTTCTTGTTTCTTGAGATAACTATAACTTCTGAATTTCTCTGGTTTTGTGTGTGTAAAATCGGAACCTAACTATAACCATTTCTAAGTAAGTTTCTATCTTTTTTAATATTCCATATCCTAAATATAGGGTCCCTGTAACTTTTTCCAGTAAAATTCTACATTTGTTTTTCTTAAATCTATTTCCTAACTATAATGTTCCTGTCACTTTTGTTTTTTTCAGTGAATTTTTCTAGTTTTTTATTTAAATGTACAGTAATATTTAATTTTCATGTGTTAATCCAACCGCTGCCACGTGTGGATGGGGGTGGGCTGCAGGCCAGGTAATGCAGCAACAACCCACATGCAGTTAACCCCACACTGGGATTGGTCGCAGGGCCTGGCCGTAAACCTGCCAAAATAGGTGTAATCCTGTTCAGTGGTTAGGTCTGTAGCTGTGTCTAAAATCCCTATGGGAATAGCATGGGGAAATCCGTTTAGGGACCACCCTCTTCTTCTCAACTTCCTTTTGACGAATCACCCCGAAACTTACCAGACAACAGCTGAAGTGACTGGCAGTACCAACATAATATTTAAAACTTTAAAAAAACACTGCAATTTACCAGTTATAGTTATTTCTAGTAACTATCATTTTTGCCCTAAGGTAGCTATAACTTGTGCCCTGCCATGTACATTTTCATCAAAGATGTAATTTCAGATGTTGCAGCGATAATATCAATCATGTCACAGAACATGGCACAACTGATTTAATATGGGAGGTAATTACCAGGGCCTGGCAAAGGTGAAAGTTATCAGTTACCTTGTTACTTAGGACATGAGTTACGGTTACTAGAGATAACTGAAACAGGTGATTTTCTTTTTCTTTCAGCGCTAGGAACCCTCCTCCGATGAGTGCCCAGCGATACTCTTCATCACTCCTTAGGTTGTTAGACCTCAGACGCCATTCCTCCAACTGATGCTGCGCCTTACCTCACAGCACAAGGAGGAGCTTTCTTTCACCTGTACCCACTGCCTATTCTCCAGGAGCCAGCCACACAACCACATCAACAGGCACTCACATGCATGTTTCTCAACACGCGATCACTCGACAAACACAATCCGAAATATGGAACTTTGTGAGCAGCAATGCACCAGACATCCTCTTTATCACAGAGATCTGGCTCAACCCCTTCATTGGCCCTCGACACGGCTACAGCAATCCCAGAAAGCTACAAGGTTATGCAACAGTACCGGCCTCACAAACAACGAGGAGGACTTGCTATCATCTCCTGAGTATACATCAAATGCACATAATCTACAGAGAAGGCTACCTCATTCATGGCACACCTGCACAAAAAGCTGGAACTCTCCAATAACATTCACCCTAAAACGGAACCCTCACCTACCGACCACCCAGACAGGGAGCCTCCTTTACCAACCTCATCACCAAATTTGTCTCTCCACTCACCATCAACTCCAGAGCCTACATGCTCCTCTGTGACCTCATCTTTCACCTGGAAGACCAAAATGACCCCTTCTCAAACGATTGAGCAAAATCAACTCACCCAGCTTGTCACAGAACCAATACACACCGCAGGACACACACTTGACCCTATCTTCACCACAAGTCACAGCATCAAATACAACTCCACCACACAGCTCTGTGGACCTACCACTCCATCATACACTTCCAAAACAACACACCGAAAGTCTACTCTCTTGCCAGGTTCAGAACTCCAAACCGCACCTGGGTCAAAGTTACAGAAGCAGACTGGCTCAGTGCCTTCAGCACTAATCAGCCGAGCCCCACAGACAACCTTGACAAAGACAACAACAACTGGATCAAGAACTACGCGGACTCCCTCATACCCACCAAACGCAATAAGCATAGAAGATAAAACAAGCAGGCCAGCTGGTACACAGAAGCCCTCTGAGGCATCAAAGAACACTGTAACCAGCTAGAAAGGAAATAGAGAGCCAGCCACGACACCACTGACAGAACTACCTACATGGCTGTCAGATGCTATCACCAGCAAATAAGAGACATCAAGAAAAAAACCCACTAGTGGACCACATCAAGGAAAGGTCCAACAGCTGCAAGGAGATCTTGATTGTCAAGGATTTCATCTCGATCTCATCCACTGTCAACAATATTGCTGCCTTCCAAGAACTGTGTGAAAACCTATCTAACTTCTTCCACGGCAAAATTGCAAAGATTAACAGCAACTTTGCACACAATCAGGATTCAGAAAGAACCACATCATCGCGGCTACCAACAATATTCGAAACATGGATTGAGGAGAAACAGCAGCCCTCATCCTGCTTGACCTCTTTGCGGCCTATGACACTGCCTTTGGCAAACTCTCATCAGAAATTACCCAGGAAATTGGCATACAAAAATCTGCTCTCAAATGGAGCTGTTCCTTCCTCACGGGAAGTACCCAAAGGGGCAGGCTGACACCCTTCACATCAGAGACCAAGAAACTGATATGCGGTGTCCCACAGGGATGAACCCTCAGCCTCACTTTTTTCAACATGTACATTACACCGCTCACCAACATCATCTGATCACAAGACATCACTGTCATCTCCTACACCGATGACACCCAACTCATCCTCTCCCTGACGGACAAGACAAACACCTGAACCAGCTTCACCAACTGTATGACCATGGTAGCAGACTGGATGCAAACCAACTGCCTGAAGATCACTTCTGACAAGATGGAAGCACTGGTCTTCAGCTACAAGACCTCCCCATGGTGGCAGGCAGAAGTAGGACCAACACCCACACCCATAGAATATGCAAGAAATCTTTTGATCAACCTAGATGACTATGCTCAACATGATGGCTCAAGTCAACGCACTGTGCACCTCTTGCTTCCACACCCTACCATGCGTGCCTGTGAAAGATCTTCAAATAGTTGCCTCAGAACACCAGATGGACCGTAGCGCACAAGTACTCATCACCAGCAGGCCGGACCACAGTAATACAATCTACGCCGGAACCGCCAAACAACACTTACACAGATTCCAGACCTTCCAGAACGCAGTCACAAGATTCATACTGTACCTCCCACGCCACATACCACACCTCAGGAAGCTTTATTGGCTCTGCATCCACAAGTGGAGCCAATTCAAACTTCTCAAGCATACATACAAAGCTCTACACAGCACAGGACCAGAATACCTGAACATCTGCATACACTTTAACCAACCCACCAGACACCTACGTTCGGCCTAACTCGCACACTCCCTCTGCAAGAGCAAACCTGGAGGTCGTCGATTCTCCTACATTACAGCCACGACATGGAACAACCTCCCTCAGCACTCCTGCTGGCAGTCGCAGTTATAGTGAGGAACTAGTTTCCATAGATAAATCATTTTTTGACTTGCCTATATTCTTGACACCGTTTGACGAATCTTCCCGAAAGTTTTTTTTTTTTTTTTTTTTTTTAAAGTGTCAAGTTGGGTCTTGTGCATGGTAAGGTTCGGGACAGTTTGTCAAGCAGGGGCCAAGAAAAAAGTGGGAGGCTTGGAAAAAGTGCTTTTCCGATGTTAATTCTCAAAGACTCTTTAGACATGCCTGCAGTTCAACCCGCTGGACGGAATTATACCAGTAGCTTTTGATCTGCAGATCACCCTTTTTTGGGTCGAGCATAAGCATTCAACCTTGTGTATACTTTGGTATACTTCTTATGGCTTAAAGCGATTTAATTTGTTGGTTGCAGTGTCCTTTAAAAATTCTTGCTTGCTAGTGGTCAGTTCTGCCTTTTTCTCTGTCCCTTTTCTGTTTCAGAGCAGTGACCAACTACTGTATTATTCCGCTTTGGTTTATTTATCTGTTGCTGTGACAGACTATTTGTTATTTCTTTGGTGCTCCCCTTTCACTGTGGGTGTTTTAGGCTGGTAGCTACCTGAGTTTTTATTACAGCATTCCGTTCCTCCCATCTCCTCCCATGTCCCTGACATTTGTTTTGGCTTTATTCCACTGCTGTCCTTGTTTACCTCTGACTCCTAAAATAAGCTTATTTTACAAAAGAAACACCTGTTTAGCTCACTCCTTGCAAAAGGCACAATATGCCCTTTCTGGTAAAATGTAGCTAAACCTAAAAGCAATAAAGTGAAACTTGCTTAGCCTCGCATCGCATCTCGAGTCTCTCTCTCCAGGGCCCCACTCCCTGCCAGCACTTATGACATTGCACACAGGGCATTGCTTATCTCCTTTATTGGAGGTCATAAATCTTCTCAGGCTTCTCTGCTAGTTGAAATGCGAGTCAAGAATGACTGCAAGACTTTTTAATAAAAAGAAAAACACTTTTCCAGCCTTATTTTCCAATTTCTGTTAAGACGTTTACCCAACTTGAGGTAGTGCAATCATCTTCTCGTCCCTCCTCAAGGGCTTGTGATTTCTGATGTCAGTAGGAGCCAATGACCACCAAAATATGGCAGAAGACGAAATCATGAGACACGGTTGACCAATTTATGTGGCAAGGAAAGTACAGTTCTGAATTTACAATGCCAACAGCTCTAACTCAAGAAATGCAAGACCTATTTCATTGTCTTATTTGGGGTAAATCCGTTCAGTAGTTTGGATAATGAAGGAAATCCAAACTTGTATACGTGGGCACAGCCTAAGCACAGATCTCATGGTGAGATGTGATTGGCTGTCAGCACCTCAACCAGAAAGTCATGGCAGACATCCTGGGAGTAATATACATGATAGGACCCGTTGAAATGCATTGTAGTGAATAGCAGGTTTTGAGGGTCACAAAAAGGAGAACATATAAAGGGTGTTAACAGATTTTAGTTACAATATAAATAATTTGTTGCTAAAGTGATTTTACTCTGTGAAAAAGCCTTCTGCTGGGATTTCATGAATCATGTTTGAGACAAAACTATTTTCTCATGATTTTCCCCACAGAGGTTATGAAAGGTGCTCCAGAAGCTAAAATGAGAGCATATTTTCTGTAAGTTCACTGTCTTTCTTAGCCCTATGTGAATGAAGTCTGACATTCTCAGTAAAGCATTTACTTCCAACAGGGGCAGCCTGTCAGCTGTTTCCCTTTTGTTCTACAGCAGCCTCCTTGAGTGTTCTAAAGAACAACTTGAGTGCTAACAGTCTTACTTATGATGAAAGTGTGGCACACCTGAAGCCTTCTTGATTGATTCAAACTGGTAAAACTTAAAACATTTAATTTAGAAAGCAACAAAATGAGGGGTTTCATTTTGTCATAGAAATTATGGTTAGTGCTGTACAAAGAGTAATGACACGTTTTAAGTGAGTTCTCAAATATCTTATCTTCTATTTCATTAAAACATTCTGACATGTAGACTGAAGCACGCATATTCTGAATTTACGCTAGAAGTGTGACATCTGACTGCCATCTTGACGGAATCAAAGTGGAAAACAAAGCATTTTCTACTTATGATACTGCTGTAAATGAGGAGATTAGAGAGCTTCATAACAAAGGAGTCTCTCAAGATGGCCACCAGAGGAATTTTTTTTTTTTTTTATATAGTGCAGACTTGACCTGAAAGTATTGGAGTGCTTTACATGGGCATCAGTTAGATTACACACGAACACACTCCTTTTGGGCTTTATGCGTGGGGAGATTAAGTGATTTGCCCAGAATCACAGGATATCAAGCTGGTGCTGAAACTCAAACCTGGTTCTCCAGTTGCAAAGTCTGCAGGTCTGGCCATAACACCACATTCTCTCCCCTAAGTGCAACATATAATCAAGTGATCAACTGGATAAAAAAAAATCAAGTTAGCAAATAATTTAAAAGTGCTTTTTGTCGCTATTTGAGAACTCCGAAAATCTTTAGTTTCTAGAGCACTAACCATAATTTCTATGGGAATAAGACCATCTCTTTTTTATAATTTCTAAAGGAAATGCTTTAGGTATTATAGTTTTGAGAACATCAAGATGACATCAGGCGTGCCAGACTTTTGTAATAAATATATAATGTTAGCAATCTAGTTGCTTATTAGAATACTGTGGGGAGACGGATGTCAGGGGCACAACCTTGGATAATTGAGGGCAGGGAGGAGGGTGCAGAGGCAACAAGCTGACCACGCTGGGCAGGCTGGAGTGGAAATGGCAGCACAAGGGACCATGGAGGGTAGGGGAAAGCGGTCAGGGGCAACAAAAAAACATAACATGCAGGACAGGCAAGAGAGGCTGTGACGATATAACAGACCATTAAGGGGCGAAGGAAGAGGCAGTGACAGTACAACCATACATGCCAACAGACCTGATTCAGGCAGGAGACTCCAGATGTTTTCAAGCCCATAAGGACTTTATTTTATCTGTCTTCTGCCTAAAAGTTCCTCTTTTTCAATGTAAGTCAATGGGGGAAATCAATTCCCCAGGTTTTTATTTTCAAAATTAATCTCTTACTAAGTTCAAAATGTTGGCAAATATGGTGCTTTGGACACTGAAGGCAGGAGGAACGGGGTAGGGACATGAACTCTGACAACAGAGGGCAGGGGCACCAATCTGACCTTACAGGGAAGGCGTCAGAAGTTGCAGCAGCACAATACACCACGCAAAGCAAGCAGGCAGAAGTGCAGCACAATGGACCATGGAAAGCAATAGGGAGGGGACAGGGCCATGCACCTGGACAAGACATCAGAGGGGAAGAGGCAAGGCCAGCAAGATAACCATACCGACAGACAGGAGGGTCAGCTGCAGCATAACAGGCCATGAAGGACAGGAGGAAGGGGCACAACAATAGACAAGGAAGGAGGGAGGGGATAGTGGCCTTCACATGGAAAAAGGAGGGCAGGGGGCAAGGGGGCAAAGGGGAAGGACTGGAGCAGAAAGCTGACCATGGAGTTCAGATGGGATGGGCGCTGAAAGACAACACACCAGGGACTGCAACAGTGAGACTATAATGGTATACACAGACAATGGAGGGAAGGTGAAAGGGGGGTCAGAGGCAGAAAGTTGACCACACAGGGCAGGTTGGGGGGGCTGTGGCAACACAAGGCTATGCATGGCAAGTGGGTTAGTAGTAGCACAACAGCCATAGCGGGCATAAGCGAGGGGGCAGGGGCATGCACAAAGGACCATGGAGGCAAGAGAGCAGGAAAGGAACTTCACAACAGCCCTCCCGAGGTAGGCAAGAGGAGCAGATGCAGCTCAATAGAGCATGAAGGGCAGATGGGAGTGGCAGCAAAATGAACCATAGAGGACAGGAGGGAGGGGATAGGGGCATGGACTCTGACAAGAGAGGGTAGGGAGGAGGTGGATAGGGCAGCAAGATAACTGTTCAGGGCAGGGGGAAGGGCAGTGGCAGAACAAGGGCCACACAGGGCTGTAATGAGTGAGCAGGAGCATTGACTTGGACAACAGCTGGCAAGGAGGAGGGGGGGGCAGAAGCTCCAAGCTTGGGTGGGTTTAGCACAATGCCAGGCCATGTCCTGTGTCCAACTCCTCCCCCCTTGTGCATTGTGATGGGCATTTTACTTAACACAAAGAAAAAGAAAAAAAACAACACAAAAAAAACAACTGTGCCGCAAATTCATGGGGCCTTTGAGGGGGCTTGCCATGTGGACCGGGATGCTGTCTTCACACCTCGGTTTGCCCACTCACTCTAAGGCTTTTAAACCGCATCCCCCCCCCCCACAATGGCAACTGTACACACCATTGTTACTAGATAAAAGTAGAGTTTGGAGTTTCTGTTTGGTCAAACAAGCATTTCACGTAGGACCCAATAGTTGGGGTTTAACTTTTGCGGTCTGGTAGTCTACTGGGATGATGGTGGGGTATACTGAAAACTACTCTCCTCCATAGTAGGATCATGGGGACAATATAACATGCTATGTCAGAGTTCTGCCCCCCCCCCCCCTTAAAAGGCACAACTAAACCGCCAGAAGGCCTCCATTATTTATCTACAAGAAACATACCTCTGCACCTGAAGCAGTCAAGTTAAAAACAAAATGGGAGGGGCCAAGTAACTGCAGCTACAGGATTTGCCAGGGGTGCGGCTATATGAATCAGTGTTGGGGTCCCCTTTGAGGTACTAGACTCCAAATTTTATGCCCTAGGTTGATATGCCTTCGCACTGGGACACCTAGACGGAACACAAGTAGTCTTGCGTAGCATACACAGCCCCAACACTGAACAGACATTTTCCTACGGCGCCTGTCCATACTGCTGGCAGACTGGGCACATCTACCTTGGCTTTGCGACTAGGCGGGCTCATGCTCCCACAAACTGGATCTCTCACTAGAATCTGGTGGATCTATGGAGAACACACAATACAGGGATGCAGGAATATTCCTTCTTTTCCCCTCCATAAAGTCTCCATGACCGCCTAGACTGCATCCTTTGTCCCACCCATATGTCAATTTGGCTAAGAACTTTTCCTAAACGACCTCGCCTGTATAGAAAATAGTATGGGCAAATCAGACCAAAAAGCAACTGACAATCCCAATCAATTGATGGAATTGCAAGAGCTCAAGATACAACACGCTGAAACACTAGAACAATTATGGGTCTATGATCTCACCACCTACACACAAATGCATACACACTGAAGGGGACAGGCCTGGTACTCTTTTGGTACGCATGATACAACCACCCCCCAGAACCTCCACACTGATCCTCAATGTGCTCTCTAACTCAGGCCAACAATGCTCCACACAGCTGACAGTGAGGTAAGCATTCCAAGAATATTGCACTGCCCAATACAAAGCTGGCCCTCCACCTCCCCTGAACTTAACGAGGACTTCCTGAGAGACATTCAACTCCCTCGATTGGATAGGACACATATACGGCTGGCGGCACCAATCGCAGAGGAGGAAACTCGTGCGGCCGTAAGGGAGATGCCCTGCAAAAACACCCCTGGTGTGGATGGACTGCTTGAATTTTACATGATGTTCACTGCATGACTTGCATCACGGTTAGCCAAATTATATAAAACAGCATATGATGAAGGGCCAGTGCCAGCAACAAAAAGCCAAGCCCTAATCACCTCCCTACTGAAACCAGGCCGTTCCCCCTGGCGCATTGTCCTCATATCAACCATTATCGATCTTAACCACAGACTACAATATCCTCAGTAGGGTCTTGGCACAGAGACTACTTCCCCTTCTCCCCCGGTTCATCAATGTGGACCAATGAGGATTCATTACCCGTAGAAGCACGGCTCTGAATATCAGACGTTTATATCAGGTCATGGAATCAACCCACACTGCCTTTCCGAGAGCAAGCTGCTATTCATTAGACTTATAACAAGCGTTTGATTCACTGGAATGGGAATATCTGTTTTCAGCACTCAGGAAATGTCACCTCCCGGATGAATTAATCAAATGTGTTAAAGTACTATATGGTCACCCAATGGCCAGGGCAAGAACCAGAGGAAATATCTTGCCACCCTACCGAATATCCCAAGGCATGCGCTAGGGCTGCCCTTTGTCCCCAATGCTATTTGTCCTGGCGATGGAGCCACTGGGAAATAGACAGACAGGAAGGAAAATCCTGGGGCATAAAGGATGAACATTAATTACATACAGTCTCCTTATATGTAGACACCCATCCATGTATGGTTCATGTCCATTTCCATCACGTGCATGGTAACACCCTCCATAGATTCTGGGTAATCTCCGGGCTGCGAGTGAACCATACTAGATCACAGGCATTCTCCTTCCTAGACACACTAATACAGTGTATATGGGGACAAATGCGATCCCAGTTGCTCAACACACTTTAAAATACTTAGGAATCAATACACACCAATCCCACACTGATTTGCTAGACAGTAATTTACAGCAGGCGATAACATCCCAAGGATCCCAAGTAAAGTTCTGGATCACTCTCTCTGGTGGTGGACGACCGCCTAGCATTGGCCAAAATGGTTATGTTACCCAGGTTGCTGTACTATTTTGTAAATCTCCCCATACTCATACCACAAAGTGTCTTTTGAACACTGAATACACTACCGATAGAACTAATCTGGGCTACTGGTTGCCACCGTGTAGGCCCAAAGATGAGGGTGGGATGGGAGCACCAGACTTTCGCACCTATTGTCTAGCAGCACAATTGCAAAAGCTCTCCCATTGGTTGCCGGATATCCACCTTTAGGAAATTAATTATACACAAGCTGACCTAAATAGTGGGGAACTGCATGAGTTACTTCTACCAGGAACACTCACCCATTCGTGGAAATAACAATTTTTACTACACAATGCACTGTGGTATTGGCGCGCAGCCATCCATCAGAAAAAAACACGCCTCCATATGCCCTGATCATACCCCTATGTGGCTTTCCCACCTGGTCCACGGCAGGCTACGCCAATGGGAGGCCCAGGGCACCTCCACCTTAATAGACTTGTTCGAGGAGGGTGCGCTGCTCCCGCATCGTGAGTTCATGACTCGATTCCCACTACCTAGGACTTCTTTTTCTAACTCATGCTAACATACTGTAATATATACGTCAGCACTGGTCAAACACCGGGGACGAACCCCGAACACACGCATTGGTACAAACACTCTACAACATGGGGTCAGGTAGACACTTGGTAAGATGGTTATACAAAGCCCAGCAAACACACTATAACATAACCCTGGACCCACTTCGAGAGAAATGGTAATCGGACCGTTCCCGCCCACTCCTTGACAGAGAATGGAAATTTATCACAGCATATGCAACCCATATCCCCCGCAACTCATGTTTCAAGTTCATATAATACACTATATTCCATTCAGCATATTTAACCCCGTTAAAAGTGCACACTTTCTTTCAGCAGCATCCACTTGTCCCCGCTGCCACGTGGAGGATGCTGACCTCCTACACATGTTATGGGCATGCCCCTCCTTTACACCCTTATGAGAGTGTTAGTGAAGCATTGGGAGCAGTAATGGAAATAACACATTCGGAGCCATCCGAACACAGCATATTAGGACAATATCCGAGACCCAAGGGCTCCAGAGTGATGGCAAGATTAACAGATCTGGCCTTAGTACTAGCTATGTGTCGGAAACAACCCATTGGAAATAGATAACCCCTCCTGCGGAATTATCGTGTAATGCAGATATGATCTAGTGGGGTAAAGCAGAAAGGGCAGCACTACGTCATGAAGAACATAGAGGATGGCGGAAACACCCTATTTCCACAGCTCGAGACTTGATGCTAGGGCAAATCCAACAACGAAGCTCTGAGGCTGAATAGTTCAAAGATCCACATTGCTAGACGACCCTCCTAATTGGGCAAGATGACAAGACCAGTCTTATAACTCAAGCAGCTTCCCTACTTCCTGAAACCAGTTACCGATCTGTATAGTACACATTACCATGGGTGCCCTGTCTTGACTGTTTTTCCTTAAACCTGAAGTGCATGTGGGCTGCAAGTGGACATGGTGCATGATGGAGGGACGGCCGGTAAAGAGTTGTTTAGTTTTATATGAGAACAGAAAGATACTTACAAGTGACAACATACAGATCATTAATGAATCAACAGTTTTGCAAATCTGATCATATATTGTTCCTATTATAATATCACTAAATGCTATTAATTCTGCTCGTACTACCGGATATATAGATTAATACTGTTTCATGTGTGTTGTAAACACGTGTATCCATAAAATCAAATAAATCCTTATTTCAAGTAGCCAAAACTCGTGTCCTAATGTAACTAACTATAAGTCGCGTCCCCGGCATGCACAGTTTTTTTTTTTTCAATTACACTGATATTATTAGTGATGTTATCAAAGATGTCATGAGCCCTGTAATTTATGGGGTAATTAGCAGTGCATGTCAAGGGCGTGCGTTATACACCCCAGCACCAGAGCTAAGGGGTCAGGGTGACTCTACCCTGGCCCCCTGTCTTTTTTCCCTCTTTTTTTGTGGGACTAGGCTGAGTCCTACGATGGCTACCAACACTTTCTGGTTTGAAGTGTTGGCAGCCAATCAGAGCTGTGCTTTTCCCTGCATAAGCTTGACATTATTCCTGAAGTCATGGCGGCCAGAGGTATACACATTTATTTTCCCTTTAATTGCTCCAAAACTACTAGTGAAATACCATAACCAGATAATTTGAGAAATTCTCACGTAGCTTGTCTACATTTGTTTGCTGTCTATTCCTCACACAAACAGCATCACTGTATAACACTTCAATCATCCACAATCATGATTTAGATTTTTATTTGCTGATCAAGCTTTGTGCTGCTATGGCCTACTTCTACATTTCATGTAAATGAATAAAGAAAAACGCTAAAATAAACACACATCCTTTAGAAACAGGTACCAGTCTGGATTTTATTTAATGGTGTAACCATACAGACGACATTGAGGTTGAGGAGCACATACAAGGCCTCAAAAATTCACATATTTTTCCACCCAGAAGAGCATGTGGAATCTGCAAACTAGTGTGGTGCACTGCACCTCCGTCCCACCAAAAACATCCTTGTGCAGAAAACAAGATGAAAGGTGTTCTTTAACAGGCTGGTGATGGGACTTCTAACAGAGGCAAGAAAACCCTAAGTGCCCAATAATAAACCACAGGTTGACCTGGTAAAACATCTAAGTATTTGTTGTCACACTGTCCCTCCAGAGATCAGAAGATCACAATGTAGGACTGCTACATGAGGGAGAACTTAACTACAGATTAGATAACAGAAACAAATGAATTTGTATTGACTCGCATTACTTATTATTTATACATACCACTTCCATAAAATCACTAAATACACACACATATACATATATATATATATATATATATATATATATATATATATATATATTTCCATCCTACGTAAGGAGACCCAAAACAATCTGCTATGCAAAATCAAGATCTAACCAACTCTTCAGTAGAATACATTTTATCAAGCAATTGAAAAAAAGGAGGGATGGGTAGTAACGACAGTAAGGAAACAGTTCACGTGCAGCAACTTCATGATCATTAACGGGGTGAGAGCACCTCATCAGAGAACACAGTTTATGAACGTAGTAAAACAACCATTAGGTTATGGTGGTTCTGGGTATTTGGGGATGGAAGGCTATGCCTTTGCACCTAGCTTACAATGCAACAAGTTCTTAATTCTACTTCCACACACTAGGTGGAGCTTGTATTTGGA
Organism: Pleurodeles waltl; assembly: GCF_031143425.1. Taxonomy (NCBI): domain Eukaryota; kingdom Metazoa; phylum Chordata; class Amphibia; order Caudata; family Salamandridae; genus Pleurodeles; species Pleurodeles waltl. The sequence continues at coordinate 186,334,774 of NC_090442.1, forward strand.
TGCACATGGAATGATAGGATGGCTAGGAGGCTAACAGGGGGCCTGGCTGGGGACATGGGAAAGTACCCTCTTGAAAGAGCTGCAGCCTGTACCAAAGGATTCTAAGTTGTAATACTTTTTCCACTCTTCGTCCCTTAACTTTTTACCGGATCCCTGTCATGTCAAAAGGCATAGTGCACTAAAACACTGTATGCAGTCCTCATAGATTTCACTCAAGTCAATGTTTTAACATCAGCAGGGCCTCTGAGTCGCAAAATAAAATTTGCAATCTAGATGCGATGTCCTGGTTTGTCTTGGTCTCCCAAGTTCTGCCTTTGCACGTAGCCCTCGCTGATGCCCCTGTCTTTTGCACCGCCATCTTCCTTAAGCATTGGATGGGATGCAATGGACTGTCTAGCAGCACTTGCTCCATTATTAAATCTGAGGACTTGCTCTGTGTTTTTTATTTTTTTTATTTTTTACACACTCTCTCGAGGACTCAACAAATAGCATGCGGACGTGCTTCACATTTCAAACAAACATATCAGACAGCAAGCAGACACCTTCTGATGCAACTGTCCGGTTCGGTTCACACAACACATACAATCAGTATACTGGGTTCACCCTTTATATGGCCTTCTCGTTGAAGAAAGGGGAGACACACAAAGGAGTAGCTGAGAACTGCTTCCTTTGGGATTTGAGCCCACATTTGCCTAGAACTCAGCACATTTGCATAGATGCAGCCTACAGTTTGGTACCGTAATTGCTATTACAGTCATCAGCACGTATGGCCTCTTTTCCGCTAACCACACACCCCAGCCACTGGTTTTTCACTGATCATTCGTTGGACTTTCTCCTCATGGCAAACCGTGGGGCTCCCTCTCCTGTCCCCTTCTTAGGTACATTAGCCTTCCACGTGACCCTTCCCTGCTCTGTGAATGGATGTGGGCACTCCTGCATCTCAAGCCAAGCATGCAAAATGTGATAGCTTTTGGACTGAAGTTGGAAGAGTCCAGACACGAAATGCACAAAATGTAACGCAGTGTTTAGAAAATTAAGAATAGGCTCTTGGCAGGGCCTGTTTAATTTTTATATTCTTTAAATCATTTAATGTTCTCCACAGAGCAGGTGTGGGACCAATGCAGTCAAGCTGAATATGATGGGCAGGTGTCCGTCATTTGTATGACTCCAGTATAGAGAACATCCATATAGCAAAATGGACAAAGGCGCTTGATAGTGTCACACTTGGCAAGCGGTAATGGGAACAATATAAAAGAAGAAATCTGCAACGAAGTGGGCTAGGATTTTTCAGGCTGGAGAAGCCGGAGGTGTGACAGTTTTGTAGATCGTACCAAAGCTTCATGCTAGGTGGTGGCCATTCATTCGGAGTAGTATAGACGTTCGAAGTTTCTGATGAGTAATAGGATACTTTTTATACAGGGATGTTTACTCCAGCCAATTAGAACATGTCATCTCTTACTGTGTAGTTAAAACCATACTGCAAATAAAAACCAAGTCAAAACTGCAATAATTCAGATGTAAAGGACGACCTCATGTTAACATCTATCGGTTAGGGGAGCCTCGAGAGCTCCGAGGGTCGTAAGTACCATAGTGGTGAATGCCTCAATGGGTTTCCAGTTAAATCTACCACAAGTGGCCATGGCTGATTCCCTTCCACAAACTCACAATTAGTTATTCAAGACTAAAATGTGTCTATCAGTTAAACGGAGCCACGATCAAGGCTACAATTCAATTATCTTGAATTAAAGACTTGCTCCGCATGCCTAAAATCAGCATCGATATACAAAATCCAAAATCTGGAACCGTGCATGCCTGATGCTACACAGAGGCTCATCTCAAAAGAAAGCCAAAACCAAGGGCAAGGAAATTCTGGTGCAAATAAAGATGAACTGATATTTGAAATACGAACTGATAGTCATGCATGGCCCAACATTTCGGACGTGCAACACAGGCTAAAACAATGATGGATAAGTAAAACTAGAAATTAGAAGTTCATCGATGAACATGCAACACAAAAAACAGACGACCAAAAGCACAAGAGAGAACAAGGTCTTCTCTCCAGCTAAATCCGTTTACATTCAGAAAATATATGCAATCACTTACGCCAACCATCTGACTCCATATATGTATTTTACTTATGATAGGAACATACATTACTTTCTTCATTGCAGTCAGCTGTGATGGCACCAATCTGTCAATGCAAGACTAGAGGGACATGCTCTGCCCATCTCAACGTGCCTCCACTATTGCCAAGCCAAGGACTCGCATGATTGTTTTTCTTTGCAGGGCAATGGTGGGACAGGTTGCGACTTAGAATTTTTTTTATGCCAACTGAACATTCTGTATGTTATGTTAATAAGGCTTATAACACACACAAATCACCCCGGGAGGGGTGTCTCAACAAGGCTTCAAACAGAGCAGTTCAACCACAAACAGCTCAGTCTTAAGAAGTTTCCTGAATTTGAGAGGTTCATTCTGTAAAGCTAGAAAAGTTACGAACTCTCAGCATAATTTACATATCAGTTGCTTGCAGAGTAAAATCTAACATTTGTTTTTCCAGCTTTCCACCGTCAGGAGAAACTCTGTACCTTCACTTTGAATGTAAGCTTCAATATAAAAAAGATTTTTGCTTTGTCAAAGGATTAACAGCAACCAGAAAAGATGGCATTATTCGCTCCCCTTACTAATGGACTCATCCCAATGCATTTATCTGCTTCATCAGAGATAGGATTAAACTCAATCAGTAACTTATAACCTTACCATTCCCTCTTTGAACATTGTTGAGCTTGTGGAATGGCAGCCAGACACACCCAATAGAAAGAGTACCCTCTGTAAACAAACATTCTTTAAACACAGAGAACCTGTATGCTCTTTATGTGAACGATTTGCATACAGTTTGAGGAAGTAGGAAGATTCTGCAGCCATCTTGGTTCCAGGGGAATTAAATGTTCTTCTTAGAAGCCATCTTGATTTAGTTGCTAGGTCAGGAATAATACATGGCTGCTTTTGGAACTCAGTGGCTAGGGTGAATCATATGCTCACTATAGTTGGAAATGGGTCATGCTGCTAAGTCCCCTTTGAGTGTTATAAGAAGTACTCGATTAAATACACTCAAAAAGATTGAGGAGTGAGAAAAGGAAAAAAGGTAGGAAGGGGACAAATTAAGTTTTCTTTTTAAGTTGAACAGTATGAAGCAAAGAGGCTATCACGTAGGGGTGCTGCTTGAACCAGTATCACTGAATTTAAAGAAAAAGGGATGAACATAAAAAATGTAATGTTGCACAATGTGGATCAGTCTAATACTGACCTATAGTGCTTCCTTCAAATAGAAGTGAATACAATGACATCAGCGGACATCTAGCAGGCAATTATTAGTCATCAAGAGATTTATTTGGTCTAGTAAGAAATGTCCACGCTGGGTTCAGCTCAGTATCTTAGTTGCGGGGCACGTTTTATCCCAATCAAAACTTAACTAATATCTGATATGTTTGGTATACTATCTTCTCCGTTGGTGTGGCTTGAAATCAGCGGGGAAGTGGAGAACTACACAGATCATTTTTTTATTTAATCAAAATCACAGATTGACATTTTAATAGGGAAGATACAATGGTGCAAACAAGTAATTATTATTAAAGGAAGGAGCCCACAGGGAAATGTATGCTTTAATGACAGTTACAGGAAAAGTTTTTCATTAAGTGGAAAATAATTGAAGGTGTAATAACATTTTAGATAATGAAATGTGGCTAAGGTCAGAATAGCAAAATAAAGTTAAGTATTATGCACTGCTTAAGTTCCAGGCTGGATAATATTATAGATTAAAAAATTAAAGGTACTTCTTTAAGGAAATGAAGTAGACTATAAAATGATTCCTGAGAAGAATTCGGAGCATTGTTGACATCAAAGACTTATTAGATCGTCAAATACTTAGAATGGCTTTGCACCAGAGATGATACACACTGATACCAAGGACTGCTCAAGGGTCAATCTTACCTTAAGTGAACCAAAATACACCTACAGAAACAATTTTATTTTTACATTTCAATATGAAGGTATGCCAAGCTCTCCCCATGTTAAAACCAACTGTGAAACTAGTTTCAATACATTTTTTTTCCATTAAGTACTGAGTCCAACATAAAAGTAAAATCTTAACTTAGACAAATGTTGAACATATTCACATATTACATGTTTAGAACTGTGGGTAAGTCCGAGGTGGGTGCTAGATAAGCTGTCATACTTCCATCACCAGATCTGATAAGAAAGGACTGAAGAGCTGACACAATCACTTTACATTACGCAAATCAACCAAGGGTGACATGAGGCTAGCGAGTTTGGCTTTGGAATTTAGGCTTTAGCAAAGTGGTTTTGAAGAGAGCTGTAGATCCTAGATGGCTTTGTGATTTTGTACACTACATTATGTTTTGGCTGTTTCATCAAGGTATAACACATCATGGTCAGGTCTCAATATTGTTTAGCGCTGGTTTGATTTAGAAGTAAACAGAAAATAGCGGCCAGAAGGCCACCTCTTTATTATGATTCTTGCTGCTGTACATCACTGTAGTAGCCACAATGCATCAAATGAGGGTTAGAGAAGAAACACAGGCTTTGGTAAAGATGTACAATATTCTTGTGAGTACTCAAGATGCAATACATTATTGAATCAAATGAAGCAGGACTTTGTGTTAAGCACCAACATTTTCACTTGGAAGGTTTAGACACTAAGCACGAACAGCAGGGATGCATTTTTAAAAGCCTTTTAAATATGAATTTACCACCTCGCATGAAGTTTTGATGATGTCACAAAGAGGGGTGACAGTTCTTTAAAATGGGAAAAAACCTACACTGCCCATGTAATGATATTTCAGGAGGTCAGTAAGATCCCGCTTAGTCAGTTGTCACTGTTTCAGTAAGGACCCTTACAGTAAGCCTTTAATTTCCCTCCAACAAGCAGCAAATTTCATACATATAACAAGATTCCCACCCACAGATTGCAATGGCTTTATAGCAGCACTACACAAAGTATACACGTGACAACATATTTTGCTTACTGAAAAATAAAGATTGTTTATGAATATTTCTAGATCAGGTGCAAGCCTCACTATTATTTCCATTACTAGCATCATTTTGTTCTTCTAAAACATCACCCCACTATTGAAAACAACATGGCCTGCAGCTTCTTCCATAGGAAATGACACTGGTTTAGGATAGACACTGCATTAACTCCATTATCCAAACAAATGGTTTAACCACAGGGGTGCTGCTTCCAAATTAGCTTAATGTTTGTGTTAAGGTGCAAGGCATACAGAGTGGCTCACAGAATGGTACACCAATTTCTGCCACAGGTAGATTGACTGAACTGTGCGGTACCAGTTTCTGGTTTGTGGAGAGTTTCCTTCAAAACACAAACAATCGCTCCCCTTTCGAGAATCAAAACTATGTGCAATTTAATATCATGCATTTGCTCCACGGGGTGGGTAGGTAGGTAAACGAAACGGGTAGGGAAGGGGAAATTAACTTTTCGTATTTCTCCCAAGTGCAGCTGGTACAGTCCATTACTGTACAAAAGAATCCTTGTTACTTTCGCTAAAATCCTTCTGAAAAGTACTTTAATTGTTATTTCAGATTAACTGGGAAGTGTTTTTATTTTTTTTATTTTACTAATCTTCAGGATACTTCAATAATCTCAATGCTGCCAGAGAAACTGGACTGGCTGCCAACTTTACCAAGCTCCTCCCGGGACCGGGTATCTGACATGCTGTCCCCAAACTCCATCTGGCAGCTTCTTCTCTTGAACTGCTTCTCAAAGGAACTTTCCTCATGCCAACTTCGCCTTGAGTCACCACGGTCGCTTGTCTTCTGCCTCCGGCGCACAGCGCTGGCAGCATCACATCCAGTTGCTAGCTGGCCGCAGCTGTAGGCGGAGTAAGTGGCACTACTACCACCTCCATAGATTGCAGAGGCAGAGTAGAAATGGGAAGTTTCTGTGGCAAAGTACCAGCTGTTTGTCACAGAGGTGGTAGATGTTTGGGGGGTAAGGATGTCCGAATGCCAACCCTTGAGGCCCAACCCTGCAGCGGACTTGGCCAAATGCTGCTGGCTCGAGGAAAGACCAAAGAGGAAATTGGTTTTGTAGCTGTCCTCCATACTGCCACTACGGTGCAAAGGGTGCAGCAGTGACTTGAGCGTCTGACTGGTGTTTCTGCTCGAATGCGTTCGGCTGCTCTTGTTCTCAACTGAATGGATGTTGGTGGGTTTCTCAACTGTTCCGGCCACTTCCTTGTCAGGGCTGGGCTCTGGTGTCTGCTCGGATACTTCCTGGACTGGTGAAAACTGGCTGGGCTTGCTCGTGCTGTCTAAACTCATGGATGGTTTGTAGCACTCAGGAGTTTCTTCTGAAGAGGATGCACCAACCGCACCATGAACAGTGGAATATGGCACAGCTTTGATGTCCAACGAAAAAGAGCGTTTAAGTCTATTGCTGTCCCCTACCCAGTCAACTGAAGACACATGCAGGCCATTGATGCCCTGAAGCAATGGGGTCGTTTCAGTAGCAACTGGCTCTGGGATAGCTCCAGTAGCAGCCACAGTGTTCTCCTCAATTTCAGAGGTAGAGGGTGCAGAAATAAGGCTGGCAGCAGGTCCCCCGCTGTGTCTGCTTTCCATGGCACATGCATGCTCACTTGCTTTTTCCATGTGGAGCAGCTTCAACTTGCTTATTGCAACAGTTTGCCCGGTCTGGGACTTGATCTTCTTCTCAAAGTCAAGGAGCTGGCCCAGAAAGTTGAAGTTTGGTGAAATAGTAGGTCGTTTCTCTTTCACAAACCTGAAGAATGCAAAAAATATTTATTAGATGCTATAGAAGTCAGTGAGTTCTAACACAAAACAAATCGACGTAACTACACTTTAACAAACTACATTAGAAAAGTGACAAACTAGCATCAGGAGAGGGAAATAAACAGAGGTACCTTTATAGTCACTATAGTGTCCTACCTTCTCTTGTTTGCAAACTGTTAGAAAATAAAAGTACTAGAAACGTCTTAATCAGTTAATAAACCAAAGCAGGGAGCAAGTTCCATAAACCCACTTTCAATTCTGTGCACAAGCAGCATATCCGTTTCAGAGCGCAATAGCTAGATGCATTCAGCAGTATGCTCGGTATAGGAGGTAGTCTCCCTATAAAAATTAACTTGAGCCAGCTCTCTTGCTTCCCATCTGACTGGAACAGCTTACCAAGCAAGAATGATTAACGTCAAAAAGTAGACCATCTTTGATCGCAAGGATACAGAGAAGTAAAATTCTTCCAGACCATATAGAGTATTGGTTCAATGGGTAAAATCTGAAGACGAACAAGGCCACAGAGAAGTCAATATCACCATTGTGTTATGACGACTTCAATCAACAAGCATTGGTAAAGCCAATAGATCTTGCCTATGCAAGAGCTATTGACTTAGCCAATGTGTTTTAGCCATGTAGTACACCAGCGTGGCTGCTGTTCAGCATGGCTAAAAGTTAGTGGTTTAGAGGAGAGTGGTTTGTAGTTTCAGAGTGGAATTGCAAAGAGTGAAGTAGTGTTGTAAAGTGGAGTGGCAGGGAGTGGCATGTATTGGAGTGGCACAGTGCGGAGTCGCGTAGAGTAGCATAAACTGTGGTGGCATAGAGTGGACTAGTGTAAAGTGCATTGGCATAGTGTGTTGCAGAGTACAGTGGATTGAACGTAGCATCGTAGAATGCCGTGGCGTAGATTGGAATGGTGCAGAGTGGATGAGCGCAGTGTGGAGGGGCATACAGTGCAGTGGTGTAGAGTGTTGTGGAGTGATGCACTGTTCAGTGATGCAGTGTAGAGTGCAGTGGTAGAATGGTGTAGAGTAGCACAGAGTCGTACAGAGTAGAGTATAGTGCCGTAGAGTGCAGTGGAACAGAGTGGAGTAGTTCAGAGTAAAGTGGCATGGTGTAGAGTTCAGTGTTGCAGAGTGTCAGAATGCAGTGGTGTGGTGTAGAGTGGTGTAGAGTACAGTGATGCAGAGCAGAGAAAGCAGTGATGGTGCAGTTGTGTAGAGTGCACTGGCAGAGTGCAGTGGTTAAGAGTAGAGTGACATGAGTGGAGCAGCGCAGAGTTGAGTAGAGTGACGCAGAGAGCAGTGGCATAAAGTAGACTGTTTCACTGTAGAGTGAATTGGCGTAGAATGGAGTGGTGCAGGGTAAAGCGCAGCAGTGCAGAATGGCATAGAGTATAATGGCGTAAAGTGGTGTAGAGGGCAGTGGTATAGAGTGTAGTGGTGCAGAGTAGATCAGAGTGGTGTACAGTGGATTGGTGTGGAGTGCAGATGCACAGAGTTAAGTGCTACAGTGTAAAGCGCAATGGTGTAGAGGGTACTGGCACAGAGTGCAGTATTGCAAGTGGAGTAGAGTATAGTGGCATACAGTGGAGATGTGCAAAGTAGATTGGTGTGGAGTGGTGTAGAGTACAGTGGCGAAGAGTGCAGTTGTGTAGAATAGAGTTACGAAGAGTGCTTTGCAATGCTGTAGAGTGGTGCAGGTTAGAGTAGAGAGGGTTAGCATGTAATGACGTAGAGCGCAGTAGAGTAAAGTGGATTGTGCAGAGTAAAGCCCAGTGGTGTGGATTGCTGAAGAGTGGAGTGGCATAGAGTGGAGTATTCATGGTGTGGTAGCACACTGCCACTACAGACAACACATTTTCAATTGAAATGTCCATTACATTTGCACAGACAAACAGTTTTAGTAATAAAACTAAACAGTGCACAGACGAAAGTGTGTGGATCTTGCACCAGCTAGTATAGTGATTTGTTATGATTATATTAAAGTATGTTTCCAAACACTTCAGAAATAACAAAAAACTTGTTCATTTGTGTTCCTAATTTGGATATGTTCTGAAATACTTACACAGTTCATTTAAATGTTGTCATGTGCTAGAAATAAAACTCTTTCCTACCCCCAGTTTCCAGCGAGATTGTCACATAAATTCTCTCACTTTCAAACAATTTCCCTGGAAGACAGTGCCTGACATCTGACCTCAGTCTTTACAAACAAGATAAGTACAAGATTTACAGGTCTGTTTACAGAAAGGGAGCTCTCAGAAGGATACTGTAAATATGGTCTGAGCAAGGAAAGATATCAACTCAAGCTGGACAGTTTAAAACAAAAAGCCAGCAAATGGAAAGCAAGAAAATGTGAGTTACAATCAACAGAGCCAATGGCAAACAGGCAGAATGCATTCCTAGGTCAGCTTTCGGGATGTCTCTATGATGTCCCAGACAGCTATGCTGTCTGGTAGGCTGCCACCTAAAATCCCACCAAGGTTGCCATAGTTCTTATACAGTGTGCAAAAATATGTCCTGAATGTAGGTCTCTACTGTGCAATTCAGGAGGCTAGCTTTCCGGTAATACTCAATTTTATATGAAAGGCTCAAAAGGTCTTGGTAGAGCTTCAAAGTGACCTAAACTTCTCAAGTAAGGATTTTAGCTTCGAAGAATGAGGACAATATTGTCATACTGGAAGGCAAATCTAGTTAATTTGACCATATGAATTTGCTAAATGTGTGTCCCAAGTAAGGCCTTGCCTCGACAAAACAGTGTTGAGCTGAGAGAAAAGGCCTAGATATAAATGGTATTCCAAGATAAATTAAGGGCCAGTAGGAAAGCCGTCTTGCATGAGAGAAAACTAGGGTTATAACCCACATCAGGCTCAATCAACATGTATAAAAGGCAAGTAAAAACTAAGTGAGAGCATATGAAATAGTCAATCAAAATGACAGAAATATCACATTAGAGATCAAAGACAGGTGCATGTCACATAGTGAGTCCTACTCCCCCATTTGATCTTGGTCTAAAGTGGGCTCTGCACTTTCTTTTGAAAACAGCTTGAAGAGCAGACGAAAAGGCCTATTATTGAAAACTTGAACACTATGTTCTCTACCCCAGTATGGCAAAGGCCATCTGGACCCTCGCATATGAGGAATACCAACAGAAAACTTGGCTTATTCTTACTCTATCTACAGAGCAGAGATTCCGACAATCCTATTTTGTGAAACAGCTAGTTAATTTTTACTCCAGTTTAGAAATAGATAGATTATTTATTTACCAGTTCTTTGTTGCCTCACACCATATTCTGATTGGACTAAGACTGCCTTTAATATATTTGAAGTGGTGCTTTATACTGATATTACCTCCAGAAGGAGTTCACTTTCCTAGGTAAGGCCTACACATTACACATAGCTGGAACTTATTTTATTATGCAACTTTTACGCATGGGCCCCACGCAGTGCCAGCCTCTATACTGGTGAACTCTCAAACAACCCACTCTTACAATTTACTGCGCACAGCATGCAGTTGTAATGCTCACTTGCAGTTTGATTGAAGATCTCTCCATGCACTGCCCATATTGCAAGCACTGTCTCTGACATACCAAGCAGGAGCAATAATCAAGTGAGAAGTGTAGCCCACCTTCTCCATATACTGTTAAACTAGTGTTCCATGGCCAAACATAAAATCGTTACACAACTGTATTACCTGCCACATGAGTGAATCAAATAAATGCCTGCTGGCTCCCCCTTATGTGGTTTAGGAACAGTCTAAACTGTTTATAGTCTGCTTGTTCACCCATACAACATGTTTATAGTAGTCATCGTCAGGGCATAGTCAATTAGAAGATAGCATCCCTGAATAAGAGGTGAGCTAGTGAGAAAAATATAATTTTGATGAGGCAAGCTAAAGAATGGATACATGCCGGGGAGAATCTAGCAGGACAATGAAGGTTTGCACAGCCCATGTTCTTGCACCAGTAAAACATATTTAAACCAGTGCAACTGCCAGTTGCTTTCCATTTAATCATGGCGTTATCCCCAATTTGTCACTCATCGGCTATTTAACCAATGATATAACTAGTTTTCTCCAAACTCCAACACTTACAGTTTCTGATCTATATAAGAGTAATCTTCCCTTCACAGACCATCCTAATATTTTCAGTAATTCCCACTTGTTTTCATAACTACCAGTTCATATTAAAATTTTGAAAAATCATTTAAAGGGCACTTGTCAAAATGTCTTAAAAGTAATGCTAGTGCATATCTTGCTAAGCTGGGCTTCTATTAACTTCACAGTGCAGTAACAGCTTGAGCCGCAATTTTGCATGATCTCAGATGGATCTTATACGAAGCTGCAGGATAACACTAACTATGATGGATCTCATGGTTGCCTTGCAAAGTCCTATCATCACTTTTCTAAGATTCGTTCATAGCCGACAATACCGTGGTTTGGTTATCTTCATCAGTCAGTATGCGCTAAAGAATTTAAACTTTTCACTGTTCAGCCATCTTTAAACCACTGTGGCAAGTGCGATGCTGGGAACATTCCTGAACCCTACATTGTTTAACATGCATTCTGCTCCTTTAGCCAGCTTTACTTTATCTTTCAACCGGTTTTTTATGTCCAATGAAGTCGATATCCAACTGATCAATCCATTTGAATAACTCATCTAGGAGCATTCAAAAACGTTAACGCCTGCCTCCTGCTGCTGCTGTTTGTGGATGAAAGACAATGCCATGAACTTATTCACCGGCAAAACTGGAATGTTGAAAGTGGGTGCCAGCAATATGGTCTGGTTGAGCGGCTGATGACAATGCAAACTTGGCACACCTCCTGTGCCAGTCCCTTATGTAAGAAACCTGAGAATTTCCTTTCAATCAGACTCACTCAGGAAATATGTATCAACAAAGTTGTCTGATCCTACTTTCCCCAATTAGAACACATTTCAGTAAACCTTTCCATTAATCCCAGAAGCCTGATATAAATTACTTCCGCAAGGCATCATCCTGTCACAAATCAACTATAGCATACTTACTTTAGAATTTCTAACTCTGCAGCTTGCTCGATTATTAGCCTATATGGATGCACACACACATTGTTTTATTTGACAATATTAGATCGGTTCACTGTAACCCAGAGGATCATTTTAAAGAGTCTGTCTCTCCTCCTATATATCTTACTATTCGGGACAATTATATCTTCAGTCTAAATTGAGACATTATGCATCTGCTAGGACCCTTTGTTCGGCAGTTGCTGCAAAGGGCACGATTTTTTTAATCACAAAAGGCTTGAGCAGGCAGCTATTCCTTTACTTTCTATGTAGCTAGGGAATGGAAAGCACTCCAGTTGCACCTTTGCGTTCATGAATATCACATGTTTTTCATAAAGCTCTACAAATGTGGTAATTCAGACTACTACTTCTGGTGTAGTACTTTCCGGCCAAAAGCATATGTTGGACACCACTGAGATGCTCTAACAAATGTAGAAGTGCAACATTAACCTAACAATATCATTCTATGTTCAATAGTGGGTCTCTGTTCATCAAGTCCTTCTGTATTGTTTGGTACTGAGAGAATATTTCAGGTAGGATGTGCACACAAGGGAATTTCCACATGCGTCATTTCTAAGCTATTTTCTTCTGCTTACCTATACGCTTCATCCAAGGACATGTCCATTCGGTTCATGATGTATGCAATAGCAATTGTGGCAGAGCGGGAAATTCCAGCTAAGCAGTGAACTAACACTCGCCCATTGTTGGCTTTTGCTTTCTCTGTACAACAAAAAGAAGCATTTACTGGTAGCGGTATTTCAATGTTACATATATAGACTCATGGCTGGAATAAATTATATAGCACACAGTACATTCACAAACTGAGCCTGCACTTAACAAGTTACAACATTAATCTCACACACAAGGCATCAGGATACTGTAAAATCTATTAAATTGAATATCAAAATAATCAGAATGCGACAGCATATTACATATACAATTTTTTTAAATGAAAGGAACATTAAAAGCAAGTTGTTAATCCAAATAGGGTATGCTACAGCTATTAGGATTTTTCTCATTCTTACGAATCACTAAATACACCACTTCCTGCTGAAATACTTGCAAAAGAAAAAAAATACATAAAACAATTTTCTCCATATCAAAAATGTTTTAACAGAACCTACACAATCATAAGCATAGGTAACGTTCTATGGGAAGAGTGAAATGGAAGCACAAGTTACTTACCTTCGGTAAGTGTCTTTCTGGTGGATACTCTATTTAACTGCAGATTCCTCACATTCTGAATGCCCCAGGTGCCAGACTGAACCAGAAACATTTTCCAGCAATTACTCATATGAGCCAGTTAGTGTTGTCATCAGATACTACACTTACTTTATACCAGCCCCAGAAGAGACAACGCAGAGCCATATAGAGGTGCATCTCTTGCACGTGGATGTCCTATTATATTAGAGTCTCCAACACCCTTACGCACAGAGTGTCAATAATGGAACCTTAACACCTAGAAATCCAATCCGCAGAATGAGGAGGGCTGAGTGGTGTGGAATATGTGGTTACAGAATCAACCAGAAAAAGCGTCACCAAAAGTAAATACCTTGTTGTTCTGACATACAATTCTAAGGGCAAATTCTCATTGTTTAAATACATACCATAGCAGTACTTCCAAAAGGTGGAAGGTGTCAGGAGCGGCCATCACACAAGAAAATCTTGTAGGACCAAACAGGCAAAATTGCTCTACCTGCAGACCTGAAAGCCAAGGCTGTCATGCGTGATGAATGTGTGGATGAATGCCAATTTAGCTGCATAGCAGATGTCCACTACTGGATAGCCCTGGGCAGGACCAAGGTGATGGCCTTTGCTCTGGCAGAATGAGCCTGAAGATCCTCAGGAGGCTTCTTATAGGCTAACATATAGCACACCTTTATACTAAGAAATGGGTTTATGGTGGAGCACGCTCAGCGACATCCCACCAAGCAGACAGCAGATGACCTCATATGATTTCATCCACTACAGCAGTGATGCTTAACCTTTTGACTGCTGCTGACCCCCCACTGAATCATTACTGGAATCTGGGGACCACCCCGAGTTATTATTGGCAGCCGGGGGACCCCCAGCCTAAGCAATTTCTATAATTTGAACCTCAAAACGACGCACAATAATACAATAACATGTATATACCAAGCAAATGACCAAATATTGGAATATTTCGTTTAATACACAATCAAACTGGAAAAGTTTCACATTTTCAATTTTGTTTCTTTAGTTATATATACTTCATTAATTTAAATGCATTATTTTAATGCATTAGTTTTAATATTATTTAATTTTGTAAAACATCCATGGACCCACATGGGTCCCTGGACTACAGGTTAAGAACCATTGCACTAGAGTATCTAACCGATGACCAGATGACTATTACTGTTTGCTTTATTCAGGGTGTGACTGAGTTGGGATGGGTTGTCTGACCCCGTTCCAGATATCAAATGTTTCTGAAGGGTTAATCAGGAAGGTAATGAAGTGATTCTTCCCTAGTCAACATTATGCAGCAATGCCCCCTATATTTACAGGCAATCTGTGAATCCTATAATCTCAGAATCTTTTATTTACACCCCTCCTCACCTTAACGTACATACGTTTTATTCATACTATGTTTATTACAAAACAGGGGTAATAAGGACTTGCTGGTGACCATGTAGATAATAAAAAATGTGGTTTTGATGGTTGTTGTTATATGGAAACCTACTAAGGGGCTTTGGAGTCCTGCTGGATACATCGGATGATGGTAACATTAAATAATGTACATTAAATGCTGTGCTTGATGTATTTATGGTACAATATGGATTAATATTTTATTGCAGTAATTAATCCCTATTTTTTCATCACCCCTTGATTTTGTTGTTACTCATACTATGGGCAGGGTTGCTGGCCACAAAGGTGACTATTATGCACCTATCCTTTGCCCCCAACTCGCAGGCTACAGCCAAGTCACACATTCACAGTTCTAGTTTTGCATTTAGTTCAGACTTCCTCGTTCAATATTACCTGTTGTCTGGCCATATGACAGTTTTGACCTGGAGTTCTAAAGGGGAGGAGTTGGTAAATAAAGTGAGTCCTGCCCAATCTCAACTTGTCCTGGAAAGATGTTGTTCCCCTAAGATGATGGAGATACAAGATAATTTCGGACCTATTTGCACTGCACAATCCCACTGGGGCACAGGGTAGAGAGAAGTTCACAATCTGGAACATTACGGGGGTGAGGTCTCAAAAAAACTTTAGAGAATACACACGCATTTGAAAAAGCAGGAGGCACATATTGATTTTCTTCAAGAAATGCACCTGAGAAAGGAGGGGGACAGCTTGAGTCACGGTTGGAGGGCACAAGCTGCTAAGTCACTCTTATTCCACAAACATAAGAGGTACAGCCACTTGATTACAACCAGGAACCCCATACACAGCTGAGGACCCACACCTGGACCTAGACAAGAGACACATTATGGTTAAGGGCTGCCTAAATAGGCACCCTATTGCATTAGATAGCTTGTATGTTAGGAGATCTCAACCTCGCTTCCTAGCAGCACTGTCTTTGAAGCTGACTACTTGGGCGGACCCTCACTAGCTGCTAGGCAGCGACCTTAACCATGTGCATGACAGAGCGGTGGATCGTACATACCGTTTCCTAGAGGCCACACCTGCAACCCATCATTTTAAAGCTTTAAGACCATGGTTGCATGAACGGATGCTTAAGATGCATGAAGAGCTGGCACTGCAGAACTGAAGAAGTATTCCCTTTATTTGCCCCCACGTAGACACCAAGCCAGACTTGATTGAGTGGTTCTATTCTACATCCCTGCAATGGTACGTATAAGTATACCATGTTACCTATTGAGGTAAAATACAGTCAGAACAGAACCCTCTGGAGCTGGGTCTGACCTGGGGCAGAAGCCTGGCCCATATATTTACTTGGAGACTACAACCCATGTGGCTCAAGGACAGGGCATTTAGGGACCAACTGAGATACGATTTGTAATTTAACTGAGAACATGGGCACTGTCTCCTATGACGAAATATAAGTTATTCTTGGTGTTAGTGAGGGGAGCTAGTACTCGTGCAACAATAGGGTCCCAAAAAGCAAACGTAGCTGACCTTGCAGCAAAAGAAACCTCTACAGATACTCGAAAGGGAGGCGATCACTGATCCCTGCCACATGGACCATCCTGAAGGGCTATAGAAAAACAAGCTGGCAGATAACTCGCATGGCTGATTCAACCACAGCACTCGTATCCCCCACTCTCTCTCTGTAAAAGATCACTAGAAATCGAACCCTCACGCACCAGGAGATTAATGTAGCCTTTTAACAATATTATGCAGTGCTGTACTCATCTGAGGACGATTCTGATACCAAACAGGGAATCAAATGTCCCAGGTGCTCCTTGGGCATGCGGAGGAGATGGAGACACCAATCTTGGAACAGTCAGGCAGGCTATCCGTATGTTAGCAAGGGGCAAAACGCCCAGCTATGATGGCCTATCTACTGAGTTATCTGCTGTTTAAGAGGTTCAGCTGGTCACTAGACTAGTCAAACTTTACTAAGAGACGAAGACGAGCAGCCACTTTCCAAACACAACAAACGAGGCAATAGACACCATGCAACTGAAACCCCAACACAGCTCTGAGAAGCTGTCCTCATACAGTCAATTATCAGTCCTAAATGCTGAATACAAAAAGCCTAAGTAGAATACTAGAAGACAGATTACTCCCTAGCTAATCTCATCCACAAGGATCAGAACAGGTTTATCCCGCATTGTAACACCTCATTAAATATTCAAGAATTCTATCATGTTCTGGAGAAAGCCTCCCAGTGCTGGCCTAGCCTGGTGCTGGATTTAGAACATGTTTGATACCCTAAGTTTGAAATATATGGGCACAATCGTAACGGGGTTTGGTATAAGTCCAAGTAGAGTTCAAACAGGCTACCACATGTTTGGAAGTAATCAAATTGCCTGGGGCACGAGACAGGGATGTTTTATCTATATTTTGTCTGCCCTGACAATTAAGGCTCTTGCGATAAAGCTACACACTCAGGGACATGACTAGGGAATTTAGCTTTCTGATTGCCCCAGATGATATGCAACTCTACCTAGGCGACACTAATACTGACTTGATCTTAATATTAGACTCCATGCACGCATTCCGGAGGATGTCTGGCATGAAGATCAACACAAGTACGTTTTGCTTATCTCCTTTTTGAAAAACGATGCCCACACCAGAAATACGTTTGGTAGGTGAAACATTACAATGGGCGCCCCACACATTTCGCCATCAGGATATCAATACGCATCATGCAGAGGCAACCTGCTAAGCAGCAACTTGGGAGGAGCGAATAATTCCCTAAGATCCCAGATCTCCTTTTAGGTCACTCCCCCATCCTAGGTAATGGACTGAGTGGCATTATGTAAGATGGTAATGGTACTGTGCTTCCTTTATGAATCTCCCATTAATGATTCTCAGGAAAAACTAAGAATTTGACTCACTGTTGGGTGACTGAATATGGGGTTCCAAAAGAAGCTGAGTGCAACTCGCCAAGCTGACACTCCCTATGAATGGGGGCAGGTCAGGTGTCCCCAGACTTTCAGGACTATTATTTTGCAGCACAGCTTCAGCGGGTAGCCTACTGGCTTGCATGCCATCACCTCAGCAAGGAATTTTATTCAGAGCCACAGATCAGAGAGGGAGCGCTACACAAGATCCTCTTTCCCAAAGTCCCTCGCAACTCCAACACTCTTCCCAACTTGCTATGTACTGCCGTAGGGCTGAGTGAGGCGTAGTATTTCTCACACAAAGTCTGTGTTGCCTATGCTCTGACGCTGCCCCTCAGGGGCCTTACCACAAGAAGGGGCACACTTACAGCCAGGGAATTAATACTCCAGGAAATATGGTTCTCTGATGGACACAGACTGAGTAGAGTGAGCCTTCACCAAATAGGTCTCCCACATTCTAGTATTCAGGAGCTAGCTGTCCACTAAGGTCTGCAGAAAGGCTGCTTCCTTCTATATGGCAGGATATTTCATGTAATCAAAGCGCTATGGCACATAGAGGTCCAAGAACCACCTACACACACTCATACAGATTGTACACTACAGGCCGTGGGAGAAAACTAATTACATGGTTATACAAGGCCATTCCATAGCACGCTGGAGCTAGCCTACAACCTATTAGGGACACATGGATAACTGATTTGGGATGAACATTTCATGATAAAGACAGGCACAGCACATTGGAATACCCACATTTAATCTTGCTCAATCCCCGCTATAAATACATTAAATTTAGTATCCTTCACAGAGCATATCTTACCCCACACAGAGAAGAGAGGGGGAACTTACAATAATTGATAGCTGACCAGTGGGGTGAATTTGTCCTCGCATGCTCAGACATCACAAGAACAATAAGAGGCCCCCTTGAACAATGTGACACATAAGGATGCCCTGGTTTTGGTCCTTGCAGAAGCCATCTATTTGATTATGGCTGCGGTTGCCGATGGAACACGGTGATCTGTCTTTCAAGCAGAGCAGCCCCTCTATATCCTATGGTGGACCCTTTCTCCTTTCAATGAGAAAATACTGAATGTGTCCTATGTTACAGAACTCGTTCCTATTGTAGGGGGTCGGGGGGACATACACTGATGATGTACAGTTAGTAATGCAGGATTTCTTAGGGATGGGGGTGGAGAGGTTAAGGACTGATGATGTTTTGATACATCCTCTTTAGGTTTTTCGTTGCTTTCTCTTTTACTTACAATTGATGTCACTGCAGTACAGTACAGTTACTGATGATCAATGGTACTATACGGCTTTATATTACCTATTGTACATATGCTCAACTAATATTGTTCTCACTTGCTGTAATCAACTAACATACTATGTATACCATTCTTAAAAAAACAGTAATACAAAAAACAAATATTAGTAAGTCAAACAGTTTCCATAACACAGATAATGGCTGTGGTCGTCACTTTACCCCTTATCGAATGAGCTTTAGGCTTTTTTGAAAAGAGTTTGATGGCCATTTGATAGATCTGTGAAACGCCATTGGCAATGTCATTCTGAAGCAAATAAAATGCATTCATCTGTTTTAGCTTCACAATTTTTTTCCACCAGAATATCAGTGAGAAGGCATAGCAAAATGTCTTTAAACAGCATATGAAAGCCATTACAACCTTGATTTTTGTATTCTAATACTCAGTCAAAGTCTTGGCATTTTGCCTTTTTTTGCCATTGCAAAAAGGTTTGTATTACGCCTTTCTGAGTAAAGGAAAACCAGACTCTTTGCTGTTGACCAATGGTGGGTTTCTGTTGTGATTCTACTTATGGCACTGGCTTGCAGATTTTGTACTTATGTCAGGTGGCCGTTGTGATATAAAGATGCCAGATAATGAGTTGTTGCCTCACAGCTTGGCTTGCTTCAAGAGTATCCGCAACTTCATGCCTCCACGTGTGGTGAGAACACAATGTTATTGTGTAACCTGTTTAAAATCAAGCAATTATTTTTTAATGCTAGTCAATATAATTTTAAATTGTGAAAGATGGCTCAGATCACTGGAGTATTTAAGAGACCCAACTGGCTTTCATATCCCCCAGCCTATTAGCGAGGCATCACTTACTGTGGAAACTAGGAAACTTTGATGGAATGAAAATTCCCAATCGTGTTTTCCTTCATCAACAACCAGAATTACTGTTAACTGCGATCATGTACATTTGTCATCTCAGTTATTCAAGTGTCAACTATACTATGCCTGATTGCGTTATTGAAATATAAAGTCCAGCATGCCATACTATGTATGTGCAAGAGTCTACTGAGATGAGTAAAGACTAAATTTGAAGAGTCACACAAAGCATATTGACAATTCTTCTGAACAGAAAATGGTCTCTTCCTCACTGTATGCACTTCACTCATACACCTAAAAGATCTGGGTGCAGATTTTCAAATGAACAGCAAAACTGTGAACTGAAAATGATTTTACAGAGTATTTATTTGGACTTTCCTTTGTCCTGGGATACTGGCACGTGGAAATGCATGTCTTGTTGATATATTACACATCTCCAGTTCACTTGGAGCAGCGGGCATGAGTGAGAGATGCTACAATTCAGAATGTTTGCCTTTCTAGAGCCAAAATTGACCTGTAATTATTTTTCAAGCTCTTCATGCACATTAGGAGGTAGTTTGAAGCTCCTCTGAAGCCTGGGCACACTTCTGCAAGAGACAAACTGTCTAATAAGGAGAGCAATATGAAGTTGTTCGGGCATTGTGAGTGCTAGTGATGGAGATTTGATTGCCAGAGCATTGCCTTCCTTCATAACAATCAATGCCTATTTATCTTATTTTCTCACTTTTAACTCATCTAGACAGCAGTGGTCACACTTACATAACTGAGTAACAATGAGGTCAGAATTGGGATGTCCTTGCTTTGTCTTCGTGACGGATTTCATACTCAGACCAGTGGCTGCTCGGCTCTAATTTCTGTCCTCTGATAGCACTGAGGTCTTCAATGATGCTGGGTGGCAAGGGTTATAACAGAAAGGCTTACAAATATTCTAATAGTGGGACTAACTGTCTTTCCAACAACCTGCAGTGACATTAGGTGTATTGCTTTATATTACCAGAAATTTAAAATATCAGCCTCTGAATTCATTCTCTGCATTTCTTCATTGGTGTGCGAGGCAAAGTGTATTGTTTTTGGAGGACAGATTCCAGACTTTTTGCTATTCATCTAGTTTGAGACCTGTTGGTCTGAGCCAAGCAACCGAGCCGAAACAAACATTGAAATGCAGTGATAATAGCCATACAGTGATGCATCTGCAATGTGTTCTGCGGTTGCTAATGAACTGGTTGGACACTAACTTAATTTCCCAACTCCAACTGATACTGCCTCTTATCACTGGAGACTGTGTTGTCTACCACAGGTAACATATCTCCTTTGGACATCAAACTAAACTGCTGGTACTGTGCTTCAATTCCTCCCTTCTTGATGGTGTTTCTTTTTCAGGAGTTGTTAAAGATGATGCAGAAGATAGCATGCCCTTTCGGCAGGCACAATCATGAAGTCAAAGTGCATACTGGTCCCTAAGTAAAAGGATGGAGCACTTGCCATAAATATTTCCATTTTTTAGAGCATGAGAGGAGCAGTTGGCTTTGTTGTGGCAGTGGCCAAGAACATTCACTTGGTCTGCTAAACTAAGCCTTGGACCAAAGGCCTGTGAGATCTTGGAGGAGCTCTATGGTGCAAGGCCTTTCAATATCAGTCGACAGAGCCTAGAGATCCCTTTGATTTAAATATGTGCTTAGATATGTCTGTTATGTTGTCTAAGTGGGAAAGTATAACCTATTCAAAGACTTCAACATTTATGCCTCCTGAGTGTAATAAAAGTTGTCTGATCTCTTGGAAAATGCCTGTCTGGAATGTGTTTTACATTCACAGTTGGAGTTTAATGCAGCAGAGACATTGTCTTCATTGTTGGAGGTGTTCTCTGCAGAATAAGCCATGTGCAATCATTTTTCCTCTAGTATTACGTACATATCTGGAAAGGTCGAAATGTTGTATATCTGCTTGCTGACGAGTACCACAATATCAAGTATTGAAGGGTGCCTCCTTCAATGTCAAACATCTTGGTATCAAGTGCTTCCATGATTACCTTTGCAGTGAACAGGTGTAGAGCCAGTAGTTCTTAGCTGTCAATGAAAGCCATTAAATTCCTCAATGTCAATCACGTACCACAGCATTGGCATGACTGGAGTTCTCTGTTCCTTTACACCTTCCAGGGAAGGAAGGCAATCAAAACCAGTGTCAGAAAGTCCTGAGCTGAAGACTGCAGCTCCCAAAGTATTTTGTTTAGCCTAAATAACAGCAGCAGGATTGTTCCCTGCCTCTTAGCTGGATTCCATCCCTAACTTAGAATGTCCTCCTACACATTACTAGGCAAAGGGTTCATTAAGGACAGGAGGTAAGATGCAGAAGTCATGTGGATCTCTGGCTTTTTCTTGCCACATAAAGGTTACTTTACAAAGAGTCAATTCATGGTGTTTCTGTATAAAAAAAAAAAAAACTTGCTATAAAGATGTGGAACAGGACGATTATCTGCCTCATGTTTAGTCAAAGTAAACAGAGATCGATGTTCAGGGATCTTAACTGCCTGGAACAGAAAAACGAACAGCCTGCCAACTTCGTAAATCCATGTTGCCCACTTTCTTTGGCATTAAAAACAAGGAATTTCAGAGGCTCCTACTACCACAGTGCCATTTAAAGATTTAAATAGCTATGTTAAAAAAACTGAGTATGTGCCTTAACGTTTTTTTTAAAAACTCTAGATTAATTTCTTGTATGGGGGATTAAGTATCTAACAGGTTCAGAACTTAAGTTTAAAATAAAACATTATAAACTAAATACACTAACATTATTTTAACTATCTTCAAGTTTGTTTTAAAACCCAAAAGCAGGTACCTAGCTGTTTAATTAAACTAGGGCCTGGCACCATGCTGAACTGAAACAATAAACAAATTAAAAGTATCTTCCTTTTAATTTCAGCTACATCAAAAGCCGTAGCATACCATGAGCGGCAACGGTTTCACCTCACAAGAACATTACCAGGCTTCCAGGGAGGCTCAGATTAAGCCTATTGTGCAATATGCTTAATATCTTTGAGTAAACACCACCACAAGAGCCTGGATAACTGCTCTAAACCTGCTGCGAGTGCATCAGTACAATTTTATTGACCCTTCAGAACTCCCAACTGAAGTTTCGCTATGCACACTTGTACCATAGCCAATTGTATTAACACCTACTTGGCAGGCACTCCCACTCCTCCAACACTCGCAGCCAGGGGCAGCTCCTCCGCTAGAGCAGAGGAGCATCCCCCGCCAGCAGCAGGAGTTTCAAAAACTTTGAAAATAAAACAATATTATTTTATTTTTAAAGGGGGCAGGGCCATGGGGGTGGGGGCACAGAACACTCCCCTCAGTGCGCATGTATTTTTGGCCTGCTGTCTTGGGCCGGCAAAACACATATGGGCACAAAGGCTCTCTCCAACTCGGCGCTGAGTTGAAAAGAGCCAGCCCAGGCTCCCAGTCAGCGATGAGCCTGCAGTACAGCACAGAGCGGCTGCAACGTTTTTCTAATTTAGATTTTATTTTATCCACCCCTATCTTGCCACTTTTCGAAGTCACCAGCAGTGACTGCTCATAGCAAATATCACATGTGCAGATGATATGCTAGTCCCAGTCCATTATGTCACTGAACCCTGCTCCTACAGAAAAGATAAGTGCTCCCGATCAGAACCCGTGTTTCCAAGCTACAGTGGTTCTGATGACTGTTGTGTTTTGGGGATTGCAGCTGGGTGGTTTAACCACTGCCTGGCAACTAGGGATGGAATATGGAATGCGGGAAATAGACTGTAAGGTAGATTCAGTTGCTGCTGTGATCCACCAGGTTTGGATGCTCGTATCTTATCTAGAATAAAGGAGTAGAAGAAGGAAAAAAAACTGAAAACTGTGATTTCTTTAGTGGCGACAAGGATGGGATCAAAGGTGTTGGATCATCCCTGGCAAGGTTTGTGTGACGGCCACATATTGTCCAATAGTCGGCGGTAGCTGAGTGTTAAGGAATGGATCACAGCAGGACTGATCACAGCAGCGGTGCATCTGAGGACAAGTGGAGGGAGTGCAGGCTGGACATCGCAGGCACCAGTACCTGTGGCAGTAAAGGCATACCATATTCCGGTGTTTCATTTGAGCAGCACGATCGACGATCGGATTTATGTGTGGGAAGGTGGTGGCAAAGGAGGAATTAAACAGGCATCTGAGCCAGGGAGAGCTCAGAGGACGCATTAAGTTAAGAGAACTAAATTGTTTTATTTTTATTTTTTTTAACAGTTTCTACATTTGTGTGTTGAAAAAGGTAGCGCAAGCCTTCTACACTTACCTTGCACTGTGGTAAACATTGGCAGTCCTTGTTGTAGTTTGAACAAGGAGTGCGAGCAGTGTGCGTGCGTCAGAACGACGGTGAAGTGAACGACTTGGGTGATTTCTTGTAAAAAGTGGAACGGGCGTTTGTTCATTTATAATAACGCTGAGTGCGCATAGTTACTGCGTGCTAGTATAAACGAACTTTACCACCTGGACCAGGTATTTATTTATTTATTTGTTAAAAGACAAAACTGGGTGCGGGGTTTTGACCTGGTAGATATTGCTGTGGAGGCGTGTGTACTGGGAAATAATTCAAGCCAGTTTGATTTTTTGGAAGCAGGAGCACGTGGGGACTGGGACGAGGTTTACACGAAGTATTTGGGTAGAACCTGCTATTCAAGCGTTCAACAGGTGGTTTTTCTCGCTGGTCTTCATCCAGAATGGACGTCTTGGACAACGGTGACTACATTCCTTATGTTAGTTCATTGGGGGGTTTTTTCTAATAGAAAGAAGAGAAAATAACTATTGTAGCGCTTTTTATTATTTTATTTTTTAACTATTCCGGGTGAACCCGTTATGCCTTGGGAGGATTGGCAAGAGGCATTTGAAACATATTTGGAGGCCTTGGGTGCAGCTGTTTTCACAGCTAAAAGAATATTAGATTTTTTAAAACACAATCTAGTAGTGGAGGGAAGGATGGTTTTAAAAATGTTCTGTGGTGAATGAGGATGGTGAATGAGGATGGTGGTTCGGATGAAGAGGGTGATGAGCACGATATATATAACATAGAAATGGGGGCGTTAAGGGATCATTATGGTTGTAAGCGAAGCGTAGTAGTGGAATGTCATTAAGTACTATTCAAGAGCACAAGCCCCTCATGAATTAATTGATCAGTTCGTAAGTGCGCTATGAACGTCAGCGAATACGTGTAAGTTTAGAGATTTGCACGAGGAAATTATCAGGGATCAATTGATAAATCGCACAAAAAGTTTGCGAATCTAAGAAAAATTATTGAGTTTAAAAGATCCGTCTTTAGATGAAGCTATAACAGTGGGAGGGGGGAGAGAGTATATCATGGTATGTTAAGGAGT
Organism: Pleurodeles waltl; assembly: GCF_031143425.1. Lineage (NCBI taxonomy): Eukaryota > Metazoa > Chordata > Amphibia > Caudata > Salamandridae > Pleurodeles > Pleurodeles waltl. The sequence continues at coordinate 186,359,647 of NC_090442.1, forward strand.
TAGGAAAAAATGGAGCAGATGATATGTTGGTGCAAGCTGTCAACACGGTGAAACACACAAAAATAGCAACAAGGTGGAAAGGAAGAAAAAATGCTATGGATGCGGAAGTGTAAAACATTTGGCATTTGCAATGAGTTGCCCTGCGAGAGAGGCCAAGTGTTTTGTATGTGACAAGATAGGACATTTTTCAAAGGTGTGTAACCAAAAGAAAAGTGCTAATAGGAAGAAAAGTCTATGTTGTTTACTTGATAATATTCAGAAGGAGGAACATAGTTGTTCTGATGAGGATGGCGATGTTGACGACTTTATAAAGTATTTATGATTAATGCTATTTCCATGTGTGAACAAATACAGGAAAAGAAGATTTTCAAATTGGAACAAGATCAATATAAACCTCTGAAGTGTGTGGTCAGCATAAATGGGGTGTTGGTGAACGTGTGGGCATATTTGTGTTCTCCTTACACACATTGATAAGATGACATGGCTTAAACTAGGACAGTGTGATTTTATTCAGCTCTAAAATAGAATTGGTGGGGCACAGGGGCAACAAAATTCCAATTATGGGTTGTTTCCATGGAGAAATTATATTCAAACAAAGGAAAACTGAATGTTGGGTGTATATGGTGGAGAATGGTTGCTGTTTATTGGGATGGAATGAACAAAAGGTGTTAAAAACAGTGTTGAATCCAAATTATGAAGAACAGGTTCTTGTAGTGCAGGAGGAAGCAGAAAAATGGAAGATTGAATTTCCTGGTCTATGTAGTGACAAATTGGGTTGTTTAAAAAACAAAAAAACTAAGTAATCATAAAATTGTGCTGAAGGAAGGCGCTGTACCAAGAGTGCATAAGGTGAGGAGTGTGGTGTTGAAGGATGCATTGAAGGATGAACTGGCGAGACTGTTGGAGTTAGGAGTAATACAGAAGATTGAGTCAGAGTGGTTGAGTCCAGTAGTTTTGGCTCGTAAACCAAATGGCAAGATCAGGATGTGTGTGGATTTGAGAGATCTCAATGATAACATATGGGTAGATAGGCATCCCATTCCCACCATAAATGAGTTGCTGGATGGATTTCAGGGTGGGAAGGTATATTCTACCTTGGATTTATCAAGTGCGTATCATCAAATTTTGTTGCATTCAGAATTGAGACATCTGACATCCTTCATAACGACTGAGGGGCATTTAGATTCATACGCATGCCGTTTGGTCTGGCATCTGCCTCTGCAGTCTTCCAGAGACTTATGCACAATTTATTAGGCGAGATTGAATGTGTGAGATGCTTTCAGGATGATGTGTTAGTACGGGGGAAAACGTGGATGAGTATGACCATGCATTGAGGAGGGTATGCCAAGTATTGGAAAGAGCGGGACTGACCGTTGAGGTGAACAAATGCAAATTTGCATGCCAAAGTGTTGGATATTTAGGTCACCCAATATCTGGGAAAGGTATAAAACCTAAAGCCAGTTTAATGGAGGCCATTAAAAAAGCACCTAGTCCAGTAAATAAGAATCAGTTGGCAGTATGTTTGGTCAAACGATTGTCAACAAGCGTTCCTCAACCTCAAAAGATGCATTGTTGATGTGGTCGAGTTGAAACCATTTGTAATGCAAGATCACACTATAAATTCAACTGATGCAAGTATGTATGGGTTGGGTGCGGTGTTGATGCAATGTCACAAGGGAAAGGAGCTTGTAATATCTTTTGCTTCGCTAACTTTGAAGGGAGCTGAAGCAACTTATTCTGCAATTGAGAAGGAAGCGCTTGCTTGGTGGTGAGAATTCAGTATTTCAGAAATTATGTATGGGGAAGGAGATTTGAGTTACGAACAGACCATAAACCATTAGTGGACATGTTCCCCATGAAGTGTGCCAGCTGTGCATCATCAAGGATTTCGAAATGGTTATATAGATTGCAGAGTATACATTTAATGTGAAGTACGTACCTGGTTTAGCAAACGTGAATGCCAATTCTCTGTCTAGACTGCCAGTTGAGGGAAAGTTTGATGAAGAATGGTAGGCGGCAGATTTACAGCACAAGAGCACAAAGGCTATAAGTGAAGAAGTATGGAAAACAGCACTGGAGGAGGATGCGAAAATACTAATTTCAAAAAGGAATTTGTGCAAGCATTGGTCGGAGTTAGGAGAGGAAGCCAGGATGGTAGCGAATTATAACAATGTGTGGTCTGAATTATCGTAGCAGAACAATATAATGAAGAGAGGAGACAAATTGATTGTGCAGTACAAACTTAGACAGGATGTTTTGGAAATTTTGCATGATGGACATGGAGGAATGTCTGTTATGAAGAGAAAAGCGAGAGAGGATTTTTGGTGGCCAGGCATGGATAAGGATGTTGAGAGGTAGGTGCGAAATTGTGTGAGTTGTGCATGTAGTGACAAAACGCATGTTAGTGGGAGAACGCCTGTGGTTCCTATCTCTTTCAAGACCAAACCGTGGCAGAAGGTGGGAATGGATGCGTGTGGTCCTTTTGAATTGGTTGGAAGTGAAAAAAGTTTTGCGATTGTAATGGTAGACTATCATTCTAAATGGTCGGAAGTTAGTGTAGTGAAGGCCATTAAGGCAGGTATGATCATAGCGTTTTGTGAGGAAGTATGGAGAAGGGAAGGTTATCCTGAAGAAGTGGTAACAGAAAACAGTTCGCAGTTTACTTTGTGCGAATTTGAAGAGTACTTAGTAGGGTGTGGCGTTAAGCACACTAGAACCGCTGTAGCACATCCCAGAAAAAATGGTTTGATGGAAAGGTTCAATAGGGTTTTGGGTGAGAATATACAATTGTCACTCCAAAATGGTTTGGAGTGGAAAAGAGAAATATGGCACTTATTATGGAATTATCAAACTACTACACAATCTCTGACGTTGGAGACACCTTTTATGTTGCTGAAGGGCAGGAAACCCTGTACCAAAGCTGTACAGGGGTGGATCGGTAGGGCAGGCAAGAAAAGAGTGGATGACAAGAATTTGTTACGTCGTGTGGAAAAGATGCAAGGGAAGTATGATGATAGGATGAGAGGTAAGGTGAATGAGTGCAAAGTGGCAGTTGGTGACTGGGTGCAGACCAGATTAGGGCAAGGTACCATAAAGGGTTTGTCCAAATGGTCGGAACCTAAATGTGAGATCAAAGTAAGGAGATTCAGTGGGGAGCTGGAGGATGGCAAGAGGTGGAATATGGCAAGTGTGGTCAAACGTAATGGTAGGGAAATGCGAGGGTGGAAAGAACATGTGCACGGAAGGAAATGAGGAGGAGGAACTAGTAAGGACGGGTATGGAAAAAGAGGGTGGTCAAAAAAACCAGAGTATTTAAAGGATTATTTCATGGATTAAAATGTGTGACAATAAATAATGTGTACATATGCAATCATTTAAAAATAATGTTGTGTCACTGTTAATATTCGCACATATTGTGTTTTAGTTAAGGTTATTGTAAGGGGGTGGAGATATGTTGTGTTTTGGGGATTGCAGCTGGGTGGTTTAACCACTGCCTGGCAACTAGGGATGGAATTTGTAATGAGGGAAATAGTGTGTAAGGTAGATTCAGTTGCTGCTGTGATCCACAAGGGTTGGATGCTCGTATCTTATCTAGAATAAAGGAATATAAGAAGGAAAAAAAACTAAGGAACTGTGCTTTCTTTAATGACTACCTCTGCATTCGCTATCAGAAACACTGGTAAAGGTAAAGTGACGTGTGGGTGCATTGCTGTGCAGGTCCCTGCTCCGAGGCTAATATTAACAATACAATGCCCGGGTACAGAAAGTGAAGGGCAGTCCGCTCTGTGGTTTCACAGAGCTGATGCACATGTGCAAACACTTAAGTGCTTTTGGCATTAGGTTTAGATTTATCATCAGTAATCCAATACAGATGTGTATGCAAGATAGTTGATGCCCAGGTACAGGAGGTGTGAGGATCTCTACCACAAGAAGAGATGCCCAGTGGTGCAAAAGGTTGAGGATTTGTCTGTCTGCTGCTACCATTATCTGCCATTTACAAAGAGACTTAAAAGCATTTCTGGCCCAGAAGGTTCAGAGGGTTTTGGTTATGGGGTGATATCACTCCAAGCACAAGTATCAGATAGCCCGATAAAATTACACCTGCTCAAAAAATAGAGGGCCTGATTAAGAGGTGGATGGAGGGAATTACTCCTTCACAAACGTGACATATATCCTCTCCGTCATATTACAATTCCATTACATCCTATGGAAATCGTAATACGGCAGACGTGATATCCATCACATTTGTGACAGAGTAACCCATCCGCCAAACTCTAAATCAGGCCCATAATCTCAATTATGCCCAGTGTTCAGAGCTGATTTGTTTTAAACTTGGGTACAGTATGAAATGTTCTTACCTATGAAATCCACAGATCTGTCCAGCCACGGCAGGATCTTCTCACAGAAGCTATCATTAACAGGCACACGTAAGAAATGAGATTCTGGAATAAAATCTGGCTTGGGGCAAGTGTTGCTGGCATTTACCACATAACCAATTTCATTCTGCTGCATCAGCTCCTGAAGGAAGGGAAAACAAAGTAAGAAGGATGCAGCACATATTGTGAAGCACAAAGCAAAGTGATAAAATAGGGGGATTATTTTGTATTACAACTAAATAATTTAACTTGAGGATATACTTGCTAGAAGGGGAAACTTCAAGATTTGTCTGGAACGACGCCATGCTGAATTTGCTGTGTGGCTGGAACGCATACAGTTTAATACATTCAGGGGTGTAAGAGTACAGTCCGCTCTAAAATGGTTGAGAGTGAAGATCATCCCATCGATAAAGAGTTGGCCCAACCGCAGCATTCCAGCATCCTACAGTATTATCATCACACCCTTCTCTAGTGTCAAGGGGCAGAGATGGATTGTACAAAGGGGAATATGCGCTGAGTATGGCTGTATGAGTCCAGCATGAGTGGCCATATGCCAAAGTGGGCAGCAGACAATCATATGTACCTGTTTCAGTGGTTTAGTAGCCACAGTGGTGCGGAGTCCTTCTGTCAGTGCTCTGTCCATTTCGACAGAAGTATAGGAAGGACCATACGTAGATACATACCAAAATGCAATATAATGCAATTGTGCTGCATGGAAGTATCGCTCCATATTAGGGACCCTGTGTCTGCTGTGGTTGAAGGGTAATGTTACTGTTTCTCATTTGAATCTCGGGTTGCGCCCTGCCCAGATTCATCTAATTAGTAACACACCTCTGATATATCTAATTGTGTTATTTCAGCCATGCGTGGTGCAAGATGTGTATCTGGATCTTTAACAAATAGCAAAATGTTGTCAGCATACAGTGACAACAGTATGTGTTTATTGGAGAATGTCAGTCCTCTGTGTGAATGTTCACTGTGGAGTCAGGTCACCAGAGGTTTGAGGGCAATGGCAAATATTAGATGGGGGCAGAGGGCATCCAGGATGCTCCCCCCATCAAATTAGAAATGGATCTGACATACAAGAGTTGATGCACATTGGGGCCAGAGTACAGAGCTTAGTAAGATTTAGTATTTTAAATGGGAAGTGAATGTTTAATAGCACTTTACACAGAGATGCTAGAGACAGACTCGGAGGCATAAACAGACAGTAGCTGGATTATAACTTTGAAAGTTTTCACATTCCTCTTCATTAGAGTTCTGTGACAATTACACAGCACAATTCTTTTTTTTGTTTTTTTACTATCTTGCTTCATTTACATGATCAGTCACTAATGTAGCTTTGTTTTAAGATGACAATGCTTATACTCTAGAAGAAATTACAATCACATCTGAAGGAAGAGCTGAGGAGTTCCTGTTGATCTCTTCATCTATAACTGAAGTGGGTTGGGACGGAATGGGGAGGCTGTTTTTGGGAATGTATTCTCTTTGTTAACTAGCTTTCCATCTCTTCTGACATGCTACAAACCGTGGCTTATTCCTCATAGCACTGATGGTATATGTTTGGTATTTGGTAAGTGTTTTTTTTTTTAATGAATGAGTTTAGGGCAGTTACCAAGGTGTCTTCTTTCAACCTGCAAGAAAAACATATTTCTAATTTTTTTGGGTTAATACGGGCAATTGTTACATGTGTCTCAAAAGCACAGCAATTTTTCAGGATACATTTACTCATGAGACCCAAATATTTTTTTATAATTTACACTGATAATTGGTAACCAGGCCTATTGGTTTGCCTGCCTCACAATAAATTATAAAATTCTCTCCCTCAACACTAAGGACCTTGATCACCCTGTCATAAGGAAAATTTAGCTTGTTTAGTTTTACAGGATTAGAAGAGATACTGTCCTTATGCGAGAAACAAGGATTGGTGTGGGAGAGGTTTTTCACATAAGGCACAAATGAGCAGGTGAGACTGTTTGTGCACCATTTGTTAAAAGTCAAATTGATTTGTAATGAAAATGTCACTTACCCAGTGTACATCTGTTTGTGGCATCAGTCGCTGTAGATTCGCATGTTTTGCAATAGCTCGCCATCTGGTGTTGGGCCGGAGTGTTACAAGTTGTTTTTCTTCGAAGAAGTCTTTCGAGTCACGGGACCGAGTGACTCCTCCTTTTGTGTCCATTGCGCATGGGCGTCGACTCTATCCTCAATTGTTTTTCCCCGCAGAGGTAGGAGTTGTATTGTAGTAATAGTGCCCATGCAATGGAGTGACTAAGTATGTACCTATATAAGGTTGAAATGATATATATACAAATAGTTGAAGGTAACTTCCGAACTGCTACAGGCTCCCGGGGAGGCGGGTGGGCACATGCGAATCTACAGCGACTGATGCCACGAACAGATGTACACTGGGTAAGTGACATTTTCAGTTCGATGGCATCAGTCGCTGTAGATACGCATGTTTTGCATAGACTAGTAAGCAGTTATCTCCCCAAAAGCGGTGGCTCAGCCTGTAGGAGTGGAAGTAGTCTGAAACAATGTTCTTAATACGGCTTGCCCTACTGTGGCTTGTTGTGCAGATAACACGTCTACACAGTAGTGCTTGGTGAATGTGTGAGGCGTAGACCATGTGGCTGCCTTACATATTTCTTGCATTGGGATGTTTCCTAGAAAGGCCATGGTAGCACCTTTCTTTCTGGTTGAGTGTGCCCTTGGTGTAATGGGCAGCTGTCGTTTAGCTTTAAGGTAGCAGATTTGGATGCATTTAACTATCCATCTGGCTATACCTTGTTTTGATATTGGGTTTCCTGCATGAGGTTTTTGGAATGCAATAAATAGTTGTTTAGTCTTTCTGATGTTTTTAGTTCTGTCAATGTAATACATTAATGTTCTTTTGACATCTAATGTATGTAGTGCCCTCTCAGCTACGGAATCTGGCTGTGGGAAGAACACTGGAAGTTCCACTGTTTGATTTAGATGGAACGGTGAAATAACCTTTGGTAAAAATTTAGGATTAGTCCTTAGGACGACCTTATTCTTGTGTAGTTGTATAAAAGGTTCTTGTATTGTAAACGCCTGAATCTCGCTTACTCTTCTTAGGGAAGTAATGGCGATGAGGAATGCAACCTTCCAGGTTAGGAACTGTATTTCGCAGGAGTGCATGGGTTCAAAAGGTGGACCCATAAGTCTAGTTAGGACAACATTTAGGTTCCATGAAGGAACAGGTGGTGTTCTTGGTGGAATAATTCTTTTAAGGCCCTCCATGAATGCTTTAATGACTGGTATCCTATAAAGGGAAGTTGAATAGGTAGTCTGCAGGTATGCAGATATTCCTGCAAGGTGTATTTTAATGGAAGAGAAAGCTAGGTTAGATTTTTGTAAGTGAAGCAAGTAACCCACTACATCTTTTGGTTTTGCGTGTAATGGTTGGATTTGATTAATATGGCAGTAGCAAACAAACCTCTTCCATTTACTTGCATAGCAGTGCCTGGTGGATGGCCTTCTGGCTTGCTTTATGACTTCCATACACTCTTGTGTAAGTTGTAAGTGTCCGAATTCTAGGATTTCAGGAGCCAGATTGCTAGATTCAGCGATGCTGGATCTGGGTGCCTGATCTGTTGGTTGTGTTGAGTTAACAGATCCGGTCTGTTGGGCAGTTTGATGTGTGGTACTACTGATAGGTCTAGCAGCGTTGTGTACCAGGGTTGCCTTGCCCAAGTTGGTGCTATTAATATGAGTTTGAGTTTGTTTTGACTGAGTTTGTTTACCAGATAAGGAAGGAGAGGGAGAGGAGGAAAAGCGTAGGCAAATATCCCTGACCAGTTCATCCATAGGGCATTGCCCTGGGACTGCCTGTGTGGGTATCTGGATGCGAAGTTTTGGCATTTTGCGTTCTCTTTTGTCGCAAACAAGTCTATCTGAGGTGTTCCCCAGATCTTGAAGTAAGTGTTCAGAGTTTGGGGGTGAATTTCCCATTCGTGGACCTGTTGGTGATCTCGAGAAAGATTGTCTGCGAGTTGATTCTGAATCCCTGGGATAAACTGTGCTATTAGGCGAATTTGGTTGTGAATTGCCCAATGCCATATCTTTTGTGCCAACCGGCTCAACTGTGTTGAGTGTGTCCCCCCTTGCTTGTTTAGATAATACATTGTTGTCATGTTGTCTGTTTTGACGAGAATGTATTTGTGAACTATTATTGGTTGGAAAGCCTTTAGTGCTTGAAAAACTGCTAGCAGTTCTAGGTGATTTATATGCAGTTTTGTTTGATGTACGTTCCATTGTCCTTGTATGCTGTGTTGATCGAGGTGTGCTCCCCACCCTGTCATGGAAGCATCTGTTGTTATTACGTATTGTGGCACTGGGTCTTGGAAAGGCCGCCCTTTGTTTAAATTTATATTGTCCCACCATAGAAGCGAGAGGTAAGTTTGGCGGTCTATTAACACCAGATCTAGAAGGTGACCCTGTGCTTGTGACCATTGTGATGCTAGGCACTGTTGTAAGGGCCTCATGTGCAGTCTTGCGTTCGGGACAATGGCTATGCATGAAGACATCATGCCTAGGAGTTGTAATATCATCTTTGCTTGTATCTTTTGTGTTGGATACATGCGTTGTATGATGTTGTTGAAGTTTTGAATTCTTTGTGGACTTGGAGTGGCTACTCCTTTTGTTGTGTTTATTATGGCTCCTAGGTACTGTTGTACTTTGCACGGCAGGATGTTGGATTTTGCGAAGTTGACGGTGAACTCCAGTTTGTAGAGGGTTTGTATGATTTGATTTGTGTGGTGTGAGCACTTTGATAACGAATGGGTCTTGATTAGCCAGTCGTCTAGATACGGGAATACATGTATTTGCTGCCTTCTGATGTGTGCAGCGACTACTGCTAGACATTTTGTAAAGACTCTTGGTGCCGTTGTTAAACCGAAAGGCAATACTTTGAATTGGTAATGTATTCCTTTGAATACAAACCTTAGGTATTTCCTGTGCGATGGATGTATTGGTATATGGAAATACGCGTCTTTGAGGTCTAAGGTTGTCATGTAGTCGTGTAGTTTGAGCAATGGTAGCACTTCTTGTAGTGTGACCATGTGAAAGTGGTCTGATTTGATGTATGTGTTTACTATCCTGAGGTCTAGGATTGGTCTTAGCATTTTGTCCTTCTTTGGTATTAAGAAGTACAGTGAATAAACTCCTGTGTTTATTTGTGTGTTTGGTACTAATTCGATTGCATTCTTTTGCAATAGTGCTTGAACTTCTGTCTCCAGGAGCTCGGAATGATGTTGTGATAAATTTTGTGCTCTTGGTGGTATGTTTGGAGGGAATTGTAGAAATTCTATGCAATAACCATGTTGGATAATTGCTAGAACCCAAGTGTCTGTAGTGATTTCCTGCCATGCTTTGTAATAATGACCTATTCTTCCCCCCACTGGTGTTGTGTGGAGGGGATGAGTGACATGTGAGTCACTGCTTAGTTGCAGGGGTTTTGGGGCTTTGAAATTTTCCCCTATTCCTAGGGAATTGCCCTCCTCTGTATTGGCCCCGAAAGCCTCCCCTGTACTGTCCCTGGTAACTGGACGGTGTTGCCTGTGAGGTGCTGGCTTGTGTGGCCTGACCCCGAAACCCCCCTCTAAAGGGTGTCTTGCGGAAGGTGCCGTAGTTTCCTCTGCTCTGCGGGGAGTAGAGTGCGCCCATTGCTTTAGCAGTGTCCGTGTCCTTTTTAAGTTTTTCTATCGCTGTGTCCACTTCTGGACCGAACAGTTCTTTTTCATTGAAAGGCATATTGAGAACTGCCTGCTGTATCTCTGGTTTAAACCCAGACGTTCGTAGCCATGCATGCCTTCTGATGGTCACGGATGTATTAATTGTCCTTGCAGCTGTGTCTGCTGCGTCCATGGAGGAGCGTATCTGGTTGTTTGAAATGTTTTGCCCTTCCTCAACCACTTGCTTTGCCCTTTTTTGTAGGTCTTTGGGTAGATGTTCAATGAGGTGTTGCATCTCATCCCAATGGGCTCTGTCATAGCGCGCAAGTAGTGCTTGAGAGTTGGCAATGCGCCACTGGTTTGCAGCCTGTGCTGCGACTCTCTTTCCAGCTGCATCGAACTTGCGGCTTTCTTTATCCGGGGGTGGTGCATCCCCAGATGTGTGGGAGTTGGCCCTTTTCCTAGCTGCTCCTACAACGACAGAATCTGGTGGCAGCTGTGCAGTGATGAAAACAGGGTCTGTAGGGGGCGCCTTATACTTTTTTTCCACTCTTGGTGTGATTGCCCTACTTTTGACCGGCTCCTTAAAAATTTCTTTTGCGTGCCGGAGCATACCAGGGAGCATAGGCAGGCTTTGATAGGAGCTGTGGGTGGAGGAGAGGGTGTTGAATAAAAAGTCATCCTCGACCTGTTCTGAGTGGAGGCTTACATTGTGAAATTGTGCTGCTCTAGCCACCACTTGAGAATACGCAGTGCTGTCTTCTGGTGGAGGTGGCTTTGTAGGGTATGCCTCCGGGCTGTTATCTGACACTGGGGCGTCGTATAAGTCCCATGCGTCCTGATCCTGGTCACTCTGGCTCATGGTAGTGTGAGCTGGGGAATGTGATGGAGTTTGTGCTGGTGAGACGTGAATTACAGGTGGAGGAGAGGGTGGTGGAGTAACCTTTTTCACCACCTTTGTTTGTGGTGTTTGTTCAGTTTGGAACTCCAGTCTTCTCTTTCTTCTAATAGGGGGAAGGGTGCTTATTTTCCCTGTTCCCTCCTGTATGAAGATACGCTTTTGCGTATGGTCTACATCGGTAGATTGCAGCTCTTCCTCGAACCTATGCTTTCGCATTTGGGAGGTTAGTGAATGCTCCTCTGTATAAGAGCCTGAAACTGGGTCGGTTGCAGGTTGTTTTGGCGCCGAAACCCTGTCTGCATCTTTTTTCAGCTCCGAGCTGACTTTTCTTTTTTTCGGGGCCGAAACATCTCGGCGTCGATCTTCGTCGGTGCCGCTGTCTCGGCGTCGAGCCGTGTCTACACCGCTATCTCGGTGTCGATGCTTGTCTCCAGTACTTTCTCAGTCCCGAGAAGGCTGCGTACCGGTGTCTCGACCGGAGTCGGACTGTCTCGGCACTGTTTGGGCCTTTTTCAGTGCCGACGGTCGGTCACCGAATTTATGGGTCGAGCCATGGCCTGGTGGCAGTGGCGTCCCCTGGGCCTTGTCAATCTTCTTATGTGTTGTTTTCGACGTCTTACTCACGGTTTGTGGGTCATCGAATTCCTCGGAGTCCGATTCGTGGATCGAGAAGGTACCTTCCTCTTCTTGTTCCTCGAACTCTCGGTGGGCTGTCGGCGCGGACGCCATTTGAAGTCTTCTGGCTCGACGGTCTCGGAGTGTTTTTCGGGACCGGAACACACGACAGGCCTCGCAGGTGTCTTCACTGTGCTCAGGTGACAGGCACAGGTTACAGACCAAGTGTTGGTCTGTATAGGGGTACTTGTTGTGGCATTTGGGACAGAAACGGAACGGGGTCCGTTCCATCGCCGTTCTTCAGCACGCGGTCGGGCCGACCAGGCCCCGACGGGGGATCGAAAAACTACCCCGAAGGTCACCGGAGCTTTTCGATCTTCGATGCGGTGTTGAATCTAACTACGCCGATCCCGAACGCAACAATACCGATGAAAATCTTCCGAATTTAGCTATCTTTCCGTTCCGAAACTCGGAGCGACAGGAACACGTCCGAACCCGATGGCGGAAAAAAAAAACAATCGAGGATAGAGTCGACGCCCATGCGCAATGGACACAAAAGGAGGAGTCACTCGGTCCCGTGACTCGAAAGACTTCTTCGAAGAAAAACAACTTGTAACACTCCGGCCCAACACCAGATGGCGAGCTATTGCAAAACATGCGTATCTACAGCGACAGATGCCATCGAACCACTTATTTCTAAAAGATCAAAATTAGAGGTGAGTTTTGTAAAGTCTTTTCCTGGAAGCCACAGACTTGTACAAAGGCTAAAAAAGTTAGAACAGATTTATATGTTCTGAACATCTATGCTCTAACCAACAACAGACACTGCAGAATACAGGTTTGCTTCCAATAAGGTCTCGATTTCAGAGTGACTTGCACACAATACTGTAGACGCATTCCCATTACATATTCAGAACTTCAAAAATCACAAAGGCTTATGCACGATCTGTAATCACAATAACATGAAAGACTTGTAGTTATTGTTTAACCTGAAAGGAAAGGTAAAGATTATATTTTCTTTTCTAATGTCCACCACAACTTTCCAGACTGTGTTATGTTCTCATTGACAGTTCCCTCCTAAACAGGACTGAGCTGATTAGCACAATAAATCACACATCATCTCCATATTTTGTACCTTTAGTGACCCATTTTAATGGAGAATGAGAATTCATGCTCTTCACCACTTATCTGATAGGTTACACTCAAGGCCTTCACTAGAGGGATTAATGATTTAGAAAATGGCTAGTAAGAACAAAGTAGTAAATATCAAACTAAACATAATAGAACATGCTATACAACAGCCAGGATGCAACTTAGACATTTTAAGACTAGAGACTTAGTAAACACTTCCACAAATATAAAACAAATTACAATAACATATTCATTACTAGGATCCATAAGTCCGAATCAACCCAGAAAGCAAGATCTATAGGTCAGCAAAACAGACTGGGCAAAATGCTAGTGGTCTACTTGAAATTCAGAAAGTCAATATAACCTTTGTAATAGTTCAACAGGGTGCTTTCATACACTAAAGTGTTTTGCTTCACTAATGACCGACCTGAAACAGTCATGCACTGACAAAAAATCTCTGGAATGCGCTTCTTAGTCCAAAGAAGACATTTATTATTTCTCTATACAAGGTTCCTAAAAGGAGATTAGCTTGCTGAAAGCACACGTTTAAAAATGGTCACAGCAATGAAATGAAATTATGTACAAATGATTCTCCACTGCAATATACGTATCTATATTATAATGTAAAGCAAATAATGAATTAAAGAAATATGCATCACCATGAGAAAAGGGCATCACTGCTTCATCTCCCTCCTATTCAGCATCAGATCACCAGAATCAATCGAGGAGAGACAGATCAATTATACTCACAGGGGGAATGGCACACTCCAGTGTCCTGGATGTGCCAGAGATCTGCAAACACTCTCTGTCCCCGGTCCATCTGGTCTTATACTTTGAACAAACAAGAAAGGAAAAGTCTAGAACTTTCCCTCTCCCTACAGAAGTTTGTTTATTCAAAAAATGCTGATTGCTTTAGGTCTGCTTTGAAAATAACATGTTGGGATGTGGCCACAATCCCAAGGTGATAATCCAAAACAAGTCCATTCCCTGCTGTCTGAGTACATTCTTATCAGCCTATGCCCTTGGTGGGGGAAAAACACAAAGAATAAAATCATGTGCATATTGTACAATGTGGAAAACTACTTGCAGCTTTTAACGTAGTAGTGTCTAATGCTAAGATAAAGTCAATGGGCAGAATGAAGCTGGTGGTCACTAAAGTGACAGTGTTGTGCTATGCTAAGTGCAACGTGGACTCAACGGTCAAAACTCACAAATTACATAAAGCTAAGGATATATTGAAATCTTTTCAGCAATACTATGCGGACTTGGATACTCATGTGGACTGTAAGTTGTATCTCCTAACTCAAACTTTCAGAAGCTACTGAAATTTATAGGGCAGACTTCAATAAACCCACTGAGAAGGAAATAACTATTGATTCCCTAAAAATAGGGCAGGCTTTAGGTCCAGATGGCTTTACCTTTCTCTTCTTTAAAACTTGTAAAAATTAAGTACTTACAACACTCATATAACCATCTTCACTTTGCTGACATTGGTGAAGGTTAAGGTATCGCAGCTCAGGCAACAATTGTTATTCCTAAAGGAGAGGAAATCTTACAAATAACTCAAAATCTCAGACCCATCTTGTTAATAAACACAGGGTGTAAAATGTATCCCAAAGCCCGTGACTACAATGCAGCCCTGTTCTACTTTCCATAATCCATCCTAACCAGACAACTTCTTAAGAAGCAGGCTGGCAAGTTATAACACTTGTCCATATAAGTGAAAGTAAGTAAGTAAAAAGCATATGAATTGATTCCAGTTTACTAAAACCATAACAATTTATCAAAACCATATACAATTACACCAGCATCTGGTTAATTTAAAACCATGTCAATTTACCAAAACAATATAAAATTTCACCACAGCAAACAAAATGGGGGGGGGGAGGGGGGTTTAGGGCTTAAAATTTTTTTTAAAAAAAGGCAATCTTCGGGGATAAGATCCGATTTAGAGGACTGATACTTCTAGCCACCTGTATTAGTCCATGCACCACAAAATTGTTGGAAGCTGGCCCGGATGTACCCAGTCGATTAAATATATTTCTGATCCAAATAGTCGTACCTTTCTAAACAAGTATACAGGGGACAACCATTATTCCTCAACACATACATAGGGGACACATTGACTGCTGAGAGCAAGCTTCGTCTTCATTAACAGTTAAATCCAGCTAGTTAAAGTGCATTATACACTTGATTTGTGAAAATTCCTGGAATCACAGAATCAATAAAACATTCACAACTTAATTTGGTATGTAATAAAACAACCGCCGTTCAACAGCAATTGAAATTAGCTGGATAAAGTACATTGTTATTTGAACATCTTGGCTATTCTTGAAATCACAGGGTTGACATGACATTTGCAACTTAGTCTGATATTTAATAGCACCACCACCAAGTGTCAACCCATATATAAGTGCATTAATTACTAATAATCTACTCAACCTTCAATAGCAATTTACAGCTGACTCGGTAAAACGCATTACAGCTTGGATTTTAGAACTGTTTTGAATTAACTGCACAATCCAAGCATTCATATCTAGTCCAATTAAAAGTGTGTTGTGCTATACATGTTAATACAGCTCCTGAAATACACATATCCCAATAGACACAACTAGGGCCAGGAGCATCACTCTTGGTAGTAAGCAGATAGTTCTCCTTCGTACACTAAACAATTTTAAGAAAAATTGGTTAAGAGTAGTCTTCTACTAAGCTGCATTTGCTACTAAAAATCTAATTAGCCAACAGAAAGACTTAAAGCAGTTTAATGCCCTTCAATACATTTAAAAATCCTAAGGGCTCGTTCATACTCACCCCCAGCTAAAGTGCATTTATTACTAAAAGCCTAAGTAACAGGCAGCATGACTAAAAACAGCTTAGTAAAGTTCACCGAGCACTGGGCACCACTATTCTTAACGTGATATAGGAAAAAACAATTACAATTTATCCAGAAACAGCATTCAGGTTCTTATAGACTTCCTTAAGGAACTTTAAAGACTTTGCTGAGAGCTATGAATTGTCCCAGCTCAACACACATTATTAATTCTGTTTTACACTGCATTAAACCTAGGTGCAGAAATACTGTTTTTAGCCAGAAGCATCTTAGGCTGCTTTAAAGGCACACACTATGGAGCAGAGATTCTTGTTTGTAATCACACAGTCTGCAATTAAGGGAAGCAGATCCTTTTGAGTGACAGTATTTATATACTTTTAATGGAATTAATCCACATCTCGATCTCATTAGATTATTTCTATGAGCTAAGGTCATAGGGCTGGAGAGATAAGTGGCCCTCCCACCAGCTTTATTGGTCTATAAAGTCACATGATCGATAGAGCAAAGATGAAGAACTTGCCATCTCTGCTGCACTGCGGTTGGAAAGAGAAGGCTTTTGACAAGGTCCCTTGTCTTTTTCCTGAGATCAGCGGTACATCAATATGAGCTTCATTACACCTTCACTTGGATGGCCCTTCATGCTGCACAAACAGAGAGTAGGTGCTAGGACATCTATCAGAAAATGTTCTGTTAAGACAAGATACTCCTTAGGGGTGTCTTGTATCAACCACGGTCTTCCATTTAGCTAATAAACCTCTTTGCACCTAGAGAGAGAGAATCCTATGACTGAAAATATCAATTTCTTGTTGCTTAAATACAAGCCTACATCTTATGTGGTCCTGGCCTTCAGCTCAAACATCAATCCTGTCATTAAAGCTCTCTGGAAATCCATAGAATTGTACTCTGCATTATCGGGGTACTCCATAAAGGCAGACAAAAAAGTGGTATTTTCTTTCAATGCATTTTTTCTTCTTAATTAATGGCTTATGTATCCTGATTAGATGCCTGGGTTTGTTGGTCTGCATTATTCTCAAAACTGCAACTAAAAACAAAACAATTGAAACCATTCTTGAAACGTGGTCTATGAAAAGTATAACTTGGTGGGGCAATTTTGGAACTGTAACAATGATAGTCAACTTGGTTGTTAACATTATAACAGGCACGATGTCCAAAACATTCTCCGATTTCTTCAACACAGACGTATCACTAACGTCCTTTGGAAAGTGAAATAAGCAAAAATGTCTCTAGGCAAAGTAAAACTCAAATCATTTGAGGGTGTTAACTTTCTTGCTGGTCAGGATGTCCACTGGTACTAACCATCTTTCTATTCTCCACAGTGACTATATACTAAACCTAAACTTGCATCTTTCCTCCCACTAATCTCTATAATCATTACCAAATACATTAAAACCATTTCATTCAAAATCCATACTTAGAGAGACACACAATGTATGCATTGTTGCATTTTGACAAAAAAGGTCACTAACAGAATAATTTACTCAGTATAAATGTCATTATGGCACACTCCTCACCTAAAGATAGATAGCGAATCCCTCATTTGGGGCCACTGGGCCATCAAGGGTATTACCTTGGTGAGATACGTAGGCTTGCATAAATACCCTTTCTGTTTCCCTATCCTTCCGACAAAATCTAATCTCCCATTACTTCTAAAACGATTTTAAAGCTAAAATTGCTGTTCTCTAAACTAGATTGACTACCCTCACCTGACCTCTCCGAGGTGATAGAAAGTTGGCTAAAAATACATTACTTACAAAAATTTCATTTTGCATTAACATCAACGCACTGGACAAGGGGAATGCCTGTTGAGAATCCCTGAAACTAATTGCAAGCTGATTTGGAAGCTCACATGTGGCACAAATTACACAACTCATGACACAATGCAGATAATGGTCAATTTAAGGAGTGTACTGAAAGACACAAATATTTGTTTACTTGCAGGGAGATAAAAGGTGACTTTTCACACCTCACTTTGCTGCAAATATATTCACTCTCCGGGACAGCCTCCAATGCACCACGGAGAGGCTATTGGACACATCCATATGGCTAGACACTATCACAGCTGTCCTGTTCATCTATGCTATGCTTTCGATGTGAGAATTAGATCGCCCTGATCTATTCCTATCTGACATATTGCGGACACTGGGCACAAAAACTATGTGAAGGTGAAAAGAGTGGATCACTTTTCTATACACACTTGGTGGGCATGGGCCTGTTAACTGCAGTCATGATTGAATAGTTTTTAATTCTTTGAAAGTCTAGGCCTTTATGAAAAAGTTAAATTCATACCTGGAAAAATAGAAACCTTAGTGAACAAAGAACCACCCTATGGGAGAAATTACTCCCTGCCCTGTGTCCCTCAATTTCCTCTGGATTAACTGTTCTCATTGCCTTCAACCTCAATTCAGAGTGTTGCTTTAGATCACTGCTCTATAAGCTAATCTACTAAAATAAAAAATAAAATATTGTAGGGCTAGTGACTCATCGAGAGAGAAGGTTGTTGCATCATCAATTAGTGGAGATAACGCTTGGCCATCTAAGCTAAACCCTCATTTTCCTTCATAAGATGTCACATATTTTGCCATGGTACACCTTGTTACCTTTTCCTTTATTAAGTGAAATGAGAAAAATCATAAGAATCAATAGTACAGGCTTAAAAAAAAAATGATCTGCAACCTTCACTGAAGAAATGTGGAGTGCTGTATTGCATCAGCTCTTGATATGTTACTTACTTTTTTTTTTTTTTTTTTAACAGATTTTATGGACATTTGTAATATCTAAACATATACATACAGTGTACTTAGATAAGGATATTAGGTTCTGCTATTTTTCCTTCAACCAACTTGCGTTTAGCCATTTAGGCCCCCAACGTGCTCCCCTCCATAGTCTGGGACCGCTAGTCCTCCCCTCCGTCCGCGATCTTTTCATGGTGGCCAGGGCCACTCAGCACCCCACGGATCCACATATCAACGCAGTGATCAGGGAATCCAGCTCCCTGAAGCCCACAGCAGGGATCCAAAGTGGTAGGACCGCAAAGTAGTATAGTAGCCTACGCAGGGCCACCATCTTGAGCAATGCTATTCTCTCCTCCACCGACATGAAGTGTCTTCCAGAAGTCCTGACTAGTTTTCAGCGCTCTAGTGGTTTTGCCTATAGTGCCCCGTAGTAGATCAGCTCTATTGTGGTAGACTCTGATTCCTAGGTAGGACATGCACCTAGGTTCCCAGGGAACATGTCCTAAGTCCTCAGGTGGGTCTCGGTCTGCTGTCAATAGTTAGAGTTGTGATTTTTGCCAACTCACCTATAGCCCTGAGAGCAAGCCAAATTATTCTATGAGTGTCCTGACCCCCACCCCCCCTTTAGCTCCGATGCTATGTTTCGCAGGAACATGAGCAGATTATCTGCATAGAGAGCTATGCAATGAGACGTTTTCACCGTGCAGTAGTCCCCAATATCAGTAAGCTGTCTGCGCCTGGCTGGCCAAGGGCTCCATAGCCAGCGCAAACAGCAAGGGCGATGAATAAACTCTAAATAATTCCGAAATAGTGGTCCCAGTCCGCACTCGAGCTCTGGGGTCTGATTTCAATATCCCCTCTCGATGCTTCCTTTTCCTCCCCGGTGAGGCTCCGACGTGGTAGTGGTTCCAGGAAGACCCATACGTCAGGCTCCCTGCTTTGCGTTAGGCTGGTGTATAGAGAGGTGTAGTATCTATAAAAATGTTGATTGATCTCTTCTTGCCAATATACTCTCTGCCCTGTCGAGGTGTTAATTTCCATGATGGGAGCCCCTCTTCAAAGGGTTAGCCAACCATGCCAGTAGTGTACCCATTTTGTTCCTTTTAGCATGCACCCTTATCATATAGTTCTTATAGTGAAAGCAACAGAGCCTCTCTGTATGCCCTGCTACTCTCTCCCTTGCACCAAGTACCTCCCTTTGCCGCCCAGGGTCTCCTGACCCACGTTTTTTGAGTGTTCGAACTTGCTCTCCCGCAGCCATGACTTCACCAAGTAATGAACTCAGGATCCCTACCGATTTGGCTATACAACTCCTTATCACTACTTTGAAGGCATCCCATAAAATCTCTGGAGAAGATGCGGTTTCCTACGCAAAGTATTGTCTAATATATCCCCCTATCTGTTCCCGGAAGGCAGGATCTTCCAGTGATTCTGGCTTCAGCTGATAGGTCGATATGCGAGGCTTGGCTCTCTCCCAGGACAGATGGAGAAGGATGAGGATGGGGTCAGATATCGTCCTCCCTAGGTATTCCACCTCCCAAATATGGCCATATACCTCCGGGTGCAGAGAAATGTGTCTAATTGGATATGTAAGTCATGCATGTTTGAAAAGAAGGAATAGTCCCTAATGTGTGGATAGAGGCATCGCCACAAGTCCACCAAGCCCCACTCAGCCTGCCATGCTCAAAACGCATCAGCAGTTCTACAGACTGGGGAACTCCCAAGCAGAAGAAGTCATCTGTCTATGTCAGGATCGGCTACACAGTTGAAGTATTCTCCCATCCACATTGCCTACCCACCCTCCCCTGCCCCTGGTTAATGTCTGCCCTCTGTTGCCCATCCAGCTATTCATGCGGCTCCAGCGGGGTACGGAAGAAGAGTGCTCCAATCACCTCCGCCACTCTCAGCGTGGCTGGGAAGAGCATAGCATTCGGATGTTCAATGATGGCAACTGTCTCTTTACCTCCAGGAAGGTGGCCAGTTGTCTTTGCACCTCTCTTGAGAAATCTGGGAAGCTGCGGATCACATGGTTCTTCTCCGCCTCTGTAGTGTAGCAGTCTGGCCAGTACTGGGGAGCGGGGGTGGTGTCAGGGGGGGGGGGATCATGGAGGCAGCGGTCTGGCCGGCACCCTGTGAGCTCTTCCGAATGCATAGAAAGGGGATAGTCCCTCTGGCGCCACCTTGGTGCGGATCCAGTTCTCCAGATGGGAAGTCAGGCCATTGCGCTCAATTGTTTCCGGCAGTCCAACTACCCAGATATTGTTCCGGCGAGATCTAATTTCCACATCTTCGACGCAGACCGCAAGGGTCGCCACCTGTTGTTCCAAGGTGGTTAGGCGGTCCTTCACGGAGGAGAGTGCTGGCTTAATATCCATGAAGTCCCGCTCCGCCATCGTGATTCTCTCCCCCAGTCACCTGTGATCTTCTCGTAGTATGCCCAGATCCGTTGCCAAGGTGTCTATTTTGGACTTAAGGGACTCTCTGGAGGCTGTGATAGCTTGTAGAATGTCATGTAGAGATGGGTTTGCAGTCGGTCCTTCCAAGGGTGCCACTTCTCCTGTCCCTTTACTGTGTTTCTTGCTGCTTCCCATCTGGAGTATTCTATCCGCAAAAGGGTCCTTCCTCCTGCTTGTATTCCCCATTTTCATCACTGGCTGCAGAAGTCATACAGGTCCTGCACAGGTCATGAGGCAGCAAGGAAGGGTGTCTCTCGTAGTAGCTCCTTGCCCTCGTGCCCCACTCCCTATGCCCCTGCCATATTTGGTTCAAGGTTCTATATGTCTATATCGAAGGCTTCCTCCACTTTTAGTTGGGAAGCTGTGAATTCATTCAGCGCTGTTCGACTGTATCGCAGACCGCATAGACTCCCATCAGCTTTGCTGCAGTGCTTCACCATGCAGGGTTACTCTTCGCTCCCAGCAGTGACTGCCAGTTCAGTTGCGTGGCTGGCCCCTCTCCTTTTAACGAAATCCTTTGCCCCACTCCCCCCCCTTCCAAGTCTCAAAGGAAGGGCGGCCAGTCATCTGCCAGTTGGTGGCAGGCCTCAATTGTTCCCTCTGTTGGTTTCCACCTACCCCGCAGACCGACTCCCCACTTCCACCTCAAGGAGAGCCAGCCTGCGCCCCAAAGAGGCTGGTCGCCATCTCCAATTCGTGTCTCTAGCGCTGCGGTCAAGGACCCGGATCAGGGTGGAGGGGGACCTCCTCTGCTCATCAGCCCCCTCTCTGCCCACATTCCTCACCTCGGCAAAAAAAAAGGAAAGGGGGGCCGCTGCCGCGAGAGCCGTCCACGGACAATCGGCATTCCGAGCCCACTTGTCGCCTCCCTCCAAGACTCGGTCTGCACCAGCCTCCGTTCGCCCGGTCGGGAGTGGGGCAATCGCGCCATTCTCAATAGTGCTTCACCGCAGAAGCCACTCTCCAGTGTCCATGTCAGGCTCCTCATGCCAGCCACCATTGTCCGGATCAGGCTGCACCCGCCTTTCTGGCTTCTGCTGCCTCCGGCCCCTCTTTGCTGTCGGATCGCCACAACCAGTTCTCTGGGCCGCCAGCTCCCTTGCACGGGGCCACCCTGCCCCGGGATCTTGGGGTTGGGGGTAGGTCAAAACTTCCGCCCCCCGGCAGTAGGACGTCCGGATGGTCCCTGGTGGGCGATTCCGGCACTGGAGCTCTCTGCCTCTGCTCCCTACTCCATTGGCGCCACGCCCCCCTCTTGAAATGTTACTTACAATGGTACTAGGTCTTGACTGTTTAACTTTTTTTTTTGTTGCAAATGTTCTTCATGTTTAAAGGTGTGTGGTGGTTATAACCACATGATTTGTCTCATACTAAACTAAAGTATTCAATGTAATTTTTTTTTAAAGTGCTCCAATTCGAGGTGATCCACACAAAGAGTTAGTATTCATTACAGTTCATCAGCACTTGCTAATG
Source organism: Pleurodeles waltl (assembly GCF_031143425.1). NCBI lineage: Eukaryota > Metazoa > Chordata > Amphibia > Caudata > Salamandridae > Pleurodeles > Pleurodeles waltl. Next base: position 186,381,878 of record NC_090442.1, read on the forward strand.
TGAAGTAAATTAGACAGTAACTCCTGCATCTTAATCTTAATCTTAACAGCAAACAATGGTTCAAATAGCATTCACATAATGATAAATGTTAGGTAACCTTCAACAACAGCACACAAGCTCCCTCTGGTCTCTTCCTGTGACAGACTGAATTACACCAGCAAGAGGATACGGATGGCAGTCTACATGCGGAGGTGACAGAATGTAAACCAATTGCTAAAAGACTGGAGTCACAACTGCTGTGGAATACTAATCACATTGCTCAATAGTAGCAGGAGCAACACGAATAAAATGGATAGTAACTGTGACCCATTTATAATGAGAAAACAAAAGGCTGGGGTAACTAAACTACCAAACCGAGAGGACTTTAAGAGAAAGAGACCTACAAAGCCTAGTGTTATAACCAAATAAAGAGATATGTGAGTGAAGTGGATGGTAGGCGCGATAATGGGTAAGGGTGGCATTACATGAGCCATCTCATAAGGTCAGGATGCAAAATACAAGTTAAACTGAACCAATTATACTCTTGCAGGATGGCCTGGGTCCACTGCACATGTGGAAGGATCAATAAAATTATTTGGCGCTGCAACAGTAGGAAAATCATTATACAATTCACTATACTGTTTTTTTTGTTTTTTTTAAACTATCAGACCTCCTTTGGCAACAATATGGCACACTGATGGCTTCTTGATACCAGAGAAAACGACTATTGTATTTGTAATATTTTTATTTTTGTCCTATGTCCTGGCAGTACCAACAAATTTACTTCCAATCCATCATCTATCAATATATATGTATATATAATAAAATTTGTAAGAATTGGAGGCAGTCGGTACTTTGTAACAGATCTTTTTTTCCAATTTAAAAGCAAAAGGGGGTTGCATCACAGAGGCACTAGAGTTCAATTTTACTGCTTAAAGTGAGAATTAAGGATGTACTGGAACCAACTTTCTTTACCTTTTCACATTTCAGAGCAGAAACTGTTAAGTGTCTGGAGAGACATTTACCAAGCACCTGACAAAAGTCAGCAGTGTCCATCCAGTGCAGAACTTTTACTCTGCAGAAGCTTTTGTTTTTTTTATTTTATTTATAGCATCAAAAGACAAATCTTCAAGATTACTGGAAAGACTGCATGATTGCAAGACTGCATGATGTCACACCAGGGTTTACAATGTATTCTCTTTGAAGGTTACTGTATTTGAGTTGCAAACACTATGTTGTAACAGTAGCAATTTTCCATCCGAATCATTAGTCATTTGTTCTACTTTTCAACAAATGTATTCATGGCTCAATAGTGCCATTTTTGCAATATGAAGAGATATTGCTGATATCAGTGAGTAACAGCTTTAACAATATCCCAGCTAAACGCACACCTAACAAACTGGTTACCACTGTTATGAACGGAATCTATGAGCTCTGGGTTACTCAATGGGACAAAGCTCAAAATCCACTTACGGGATTTGGGATCCATTGTGGGCGTATCAGGTTCAACAAATATCAACAAGAAATATGATTTGATAATACACTAGTCAATGGCCAGAGACTTTCCAACCATACTGACAGGCCAAAACAAAATCAATCCTTCACTCAAAGATGCAGGGGTTTATAAAGTGGCAAAGTTATAGTTTTTATACTGAATTGCGAAATTTGGCTGCCAACAGAAAAAGGGGCGATAGACAAGGCACACGTCTGACGTAGACATTCCAATAACATTTGAAATGATTGCCATCACTTCCAACAAAATAGAAGAGACATACAGGTGTAAAATAGGATCGGGCGAACAAGGTCTGCCAGATGAGAAGTCAAATGGTTCACCCCAATATCTGTGCCAAAACAGCCCAGGGCCATATTTTAAATGCAGAAGAAGGATCATCTACAAAAGCATCTGAGATGCACAATCTTTCAGTTTTTTAAATTCAGGAGACACAGGCATGTCATGAAATGTAAGGCCTGAGAAGTAAGAAAAAAACAAAAAGTAGAAATGGCATATACAATTAAATCCACAGTAAGAAAGCCGCCTCAGTTTTTAATTTCTTCTTTGACAATGTGCTGATAAAATACTGATTAATGAATACAAGCAATTACCAGCCTTATTTGCAGTGGTAAGCTTCCTGAACTGTTGTCGCTCAAATGTTACACTTTAGCACAAATTTGTGATTAAGCAAGTAATGATACTTGCTTCATGATCGTTAGCAGCTGAAAAAATTAAATGAAGATGCTTTAATTTCTTTTGTAATTCACGCAAGATAAAATGTATGCTAAACTAAGGCAAATGATAAAGATTCCTTTTTTGTTGTTGCATACAGGTTGTAAACCATGTTCAGACTCTGAGAATTCTTATGTCTACTTTGAAATTACTTTCCACCTAAACTAAGCCCGATACAGAAATTTGGGGAAATAGTGATGTGCAGCTGATGTACGTTTGAGCTCTGATTTGCATACACTCTGTAGCTTTAGGTGTCTTCCAACTAACCACGCTTTTCTGATTATTTATATCTATCCTCAAATAGAGTGGAAGGTCTGTAAATGTGTTATGATAAGTAACACAAACGTATAACATTCCTACAATATGCTAGGCAGCTAACTTTACATCATTGTTACTTGTAGTTCTTTGTCAGAAAATTGCTTCAACTGTCCATGGGCTGTCAATCAATCAACTAATCAGCAGATTTGCAGAGCGCGACTTATCTGCTATGGTCTCAAGGCGCTGGGGTGGGAGGGGGAGGTGTCAGCAAGGGCGCAATTGTCGAGGATCAGTTGGGGATCAGTCAAAGAGCCATGTTTTGAGGTCTTTCCTGAATTGCGATAGGGTGGGAGATCTTCTGAGGTGGATGGGGAGGGAGTTCCAGGTCTTGGCGGCGAGGTGTGAGAAGGATCTTCCTCCGGTTGTGGTCAACCGAATGCGTGGGATGGCGGTGAAAGCGAGGTTGGAAGAGCACAGCTGTCTGGTGGGTATGTAGAAGTGGAGTCTGCGGTTGAGGAATTCTGATCCGACGTTGTGAAGGCCTTTGTAAGCGTGCGTGAGAAGCAGTGAGAAAGGAGGTGATCCATTCTAGTGTCCTGTCGCGGATGCTGGCATCATGGAGACGAGTCCATAGAGTGTGGTGGGAGATGGTGTTGAAGGCAGCGGGCAGGTCGAGTAGAATGAGAGCCGCGGTCTCACCCCTGTCTAGGAGGATGTGAATGTCATCTGTGGGGGCGAGGACGGTGGTCTTGGAGCTGTGGTTGCCACGGAAGCCTGACTGTGAAGGGTCATGGGTGTTGTTGTATTCGACGTGTTTGGTGAATTGTCTGTTGACAGCTTTTTCGATGACTTTTGCTGGGAAGGGGAGCAGAGAGATGTGCCTGAAGTTCTTGAGGTCATCTGGTTCTGCGGTGGGCTTCTTCAATAAGGGGTTGATTTCGGCATGTTTCCAGATGTCTGGGAAGGTGGCGGTTTCGAAGGAGCGGTTGACGATGTGCTAGTGTTTGGGAGCGATGGTGCTGCCTGCTTTATTGAAGATGTGGTGGGGGCATGAGTCGGAGGGTGAGCTGGAGAGGATGGCGTTCATGATGTTGAGGGTTTCTTAGTCGGAGATGTTGGACCAACAGAGTAGGTGGGGGGGTTCGGAGAGGCTTCGGTGGTGGGTATGACGGTGGCAGGCATGGTCCTGAGCCGGGAAGCTGTCGTATATGTCTGAGATCTTGCGGTGGAAGTAGGTGGAGAGGTTGTTGCAGAGTTTTTGGGAGGGGGGAGGAGGGGAAGGAGGGGATGTCCCTGTAGTTCACTCCCAGGTTGGTCAGTTCACTGATGATCGCGAAGAGCTCTTTGCTGTTGCGTGCATTGTTGTTGATGCGTTCCTGGAAGGTGTTCCTCTTGGTGGTCCTGATGAGTTGATCGTGGGTGCTTATGGCTTTTTTGAAGGCTTCTGGGTTGGTGGAGGTCCTGTTGGTGCGCCATTTTCTTTCTGGTTTACCTTCATCCACTAAATCAGCCACATCAAAGGGGGTGAAGAGATGATTGTGGGTCATACAGAATACTCCCTTTTCTAATGTTGACTTTATGTTCTTCTCTAATGGCTTAGAGTGAGAGGCCTCTTGCCTGAAAACTTTAATAGGATACTGGGTTTTATTTAATTTATTTTATATATATATATATATATATATATATATATATATATATATATATATATATATATATATATATATATATATATATATATATATATATATATATATATATATATATATAACCTGTCTAGAGTATATACAAATGTTTATGCTGGGATATGATCTGTAAACTTTGCTCTCAGTATTTCATGTAAGATTTAAAAAATAGGTTTGATTAAAATGGGGCACATAGAGATGACTAAGGGGAAGGTGTACCTTACTCAATGTACCTTCCTCCAGCAGGATAGGGTGGGAGAAATTGAAAAGGGTGCTACATTGCTTCTCTAACCCTTCTCGTCCTTCCAAGTCTTGCCCGTGAAGATGGCTGGTTGTTAACACTGCTCTGGTCTCTGGACTACCTAATCCCCCACTCTCCATACCTTCACCTGCCCTAGGCTGCGCTTATTACCAAGACCTTGCTGGCAGGCCCCAGGGGTTACCAGCTATCCAGCCATACCTGCCCCAGACTGCCCAGGGGAAAAAGGCAAGGAGAGGCCTATGTGGTGTGCCGCGGCCTGGGTGATGCCCAAGTCACGCAGGGAGTGAGGCGGCCACTATGAGGACCCAACAGAAAAGTGAGGGAGCGGCTGAAACTATTGCACGTTGCTTCTCGCATTACCGAACGCTGCCCAGCTTGAAGACATTGAAGTCCAGGCCACCTCTGCAACTGCTAAAGGAGGTAGGTCGTGAAAAGCACAGTGGGAGGGAGATAAGCACTGCCAGAAGCCTACGCACAGGCCTACACGTCAGATGTTGCGCCTCAGCTTTGACCCGGGCCTCCCTCGCTGGAAGGGCCTGGGTGGAGTGGTGCGTAAGAAGAGCCCAAAACTAGAGGTGAGGAGGTGCAGTTATTGGCTGCAGTGTGAGAGTGGGACACAAAAAGTGGGCTTCCAGAGGCAGGGCGAGAGCCCTCATGGAAAGCCACTGAATTACACTCCTTCATTTGAGAGCCTACTGAATGACAGCCCAGTGATCTTCATGGAGCCACACTAAACAGACACTAGTGGATATCGTGCCAGAAGGGGAATTGCAACATCCCATACAGCAGGAGAGATAGCACACTCAGGGGTACAGACAGACACTTGCTCCACGATACTAATAGCACGTAGCTCATAGAATCACCCTCAGCACAGAGTCCAGTTGGGAGGAGCGTTGGGGCAGAGACAAACCCTTGACACCTTAAGCATAAGACACGAGAAACGTTAGAGGTGGCACAAAGGCAGAAGCAAACTCAACTGAGGCCCACCCTTTCTCATTTGTCAGCAATCCTTCAGTCAATAGCAAGATGAGACCTGGACACTGGAGTACTGGTAGGGAAAGGGGTGCTGGACCCTAGCAGCTGACTCAGGGAAGAACACTAGGGGAGGAGTACTCCGGGGGTGGGGGATGATGGGTGGGAAACCCAACAGGATGCTTGGAGCGCCATAGAGTGCCCATAGGCAGGCGGCTGAGTAACCAAGTTTCTCTCCCCCATTACTTGGGCAATCTCCCACCATGACAGGGGGCAAAGGTGCACAGAACTCCCTCCAAACTAGACAAATACATGCTCACCAGGGGACCTGAAACCAGTGAGGCGCCCTCAAACTCACCACCTCTGGTCACCAAACCAACTGCAGGACGGGAACCCCCAACGCTCCTAGACATCATGGTGACGATCAAGGGAGTGCTCACCGCCCTGGCAGCACGCTTCAACAGACACCACAGAGGTCTTTCTGTTGAGAGCAGACCTCAGGAAAATGAGCAACAGGGGGAAGGAAGTGAAGGATTCTGCAATTGCCTTACAAAAGGCCATTACAGACCTGAAAACCCAGGTTAAAGAGCTCGGTGCCACATGCAAGCACTTAAAGGCCCAACTGTAGGTCAAGGAAGGCCAATCAGGTGGAATAATGTATGCATTGTAGGTGTTCCGGAACAAGCAATGAGACCTGCAGTGGACTTATTTGTTGAGGAACTCGTACTCAACAATCTTCAACCCGGCGGTCTCTCAAAATTAGTTTCAGTAGAATGTACCCACTGCGTTCTCAGTGGCAGTCTGGGGCTCCCCTACGTCCTATCATTGCCTGTACCATCAATTTTAGGGAACGAGAGACAGTGCTTCAGTCGGCTTGCAGCACACCACCAGTAACTTACAACCGTGCAAATATTACCTTCCTCTCAGATTTTATACTGAAGGTAAAAAAGCAGCACCGCAACTTTGTGGTGAAGAAAGGCCTGAGTGACAAGGAAATTAAGTATTTCATGCTCTTACCAGCAAAGATGCGAGTGAAGGCAGAAGGGAAGACATTGTTCTTCACGACCCCAGAAGAGACCCGGGAATGGCTGGACGGCTAGAAGAAAGTGGGAGACACAAGCTCCAAGGGGAAACAAGGAAAACGGGGCCAAAAACCTGCTTCATCAACCGGACACAGAAGAAGGGAGAGCGATCAAGAAAGAGCAGAATCTCCATGATGGCCGGCCAATAGGCATAACACCAATCTGCAAACAGCTCAGCACTTCCCTTGGCCGTTATGGAGACAATTAGTGAATGGCAATGGCCAATGCTCTGGATGGCAATAGTTTGTGCCCATCTGGAAAGGGTGAGAACCATAAAGACTAGGGGACCGGCTCCCGGAAGAGGCTCCGTTAGACGTAGTGCTGTGATGAAATAGAAGTTCCAGAAACAGTCCCTGATCAGTTGGACAATGTAGAAATAATGTTCTACTACATGGGGGGGAGCAGGTAGTCCAAAGAGAGGGAAAGCCACAGACTCAATGTTGAATATGTTGGAAATGGAGGGGGGGAGGGGGCGCAGGGGGGAACAGGTGCTCAGCAAAGTTGGGCGTGGGCAGTTTTAGGTCTACAGTGCAGGGTAGCAGGGAGGGGGGGACTTGCATGTTTCAATGATTGATTTGTTCTAGAGTTATGAGGCTGGGGGAAGAAAACACTTTAGTGTGTTTAAGATGATTCACTCAGTTTATAGCATGGCAGCAACACATTAACATCACTCTAGCCACGATTAGCCAACCAGATGCACATGTTCCAGTCAAAACTAGTCCGCCACTCATAAGAGACCAGCAGGACAGGGAGATCATCAGATCATCCCACACGAGACACAAACAACTACTTTAAACATGGCAGAGAGACGATCCCTGTCTTGGAACCTGAACGGCTTAGGGGACAAAACTAAGAGAGGAGTAGTTCTCCAATACATAAAACAACACTGCCCTGATAGTATTCTTTTACAGGAAACACACCTCAAAGGTAATGCCTGCAGGGCCCTCGACCTCTTGGGGTATAAAATGGTGGTACATGCCGGTTTTGCCTCCAACTCCAGAGGGACAGGGATTCTCCTTCGTACACAGTTACCACTCACCATCAATCACACTTGGTTGGATAGACTTGGCAGATATGCAGCCCTCACAGGGAATTGTGAAGGTGATACGATCAACAATGTGCCCGTCTACGTTACTCCGGTCATGCAAAGCACTACTCTTCCTGAACTGGGAGCTCTCCTGCTGGAGATGGCAAAAGGGGAGGAGCTTATGTGGGGGATTTAAATATGGCTCTCTGTGACACAACCAATCATAAGCTACTGAAACCTTCTCCGTCTCCTAGATCACAGTTAGCAGATTATCTCATGACTATGGGATTAGCTGATGCATGGTGAGCAATTAACCCATCAGCACAGCACGACACCTTTCACTCTGGCACTCACAGCAGCCTTTCCTGAACAGACTACATTCTCACACTTGCCCACAGAATCTCAGCCTTCCGCGTCATCCGACATTTGGCTAGATGCATTTCTAGCCATTTTCCGGTGTAGGGAATGCACAGTACAGGCAAGACCTTAGAACACATGCCATCACAATACAACCCTGGTATCTCAAAAATCCTTTCATCAGAGAAGGCCTGGCCATGGCCACGGACGGAAAATTACTGAAGGGAAAACAAAGGCTGATGGAGTCAGCACAGACATTATAGGAAGCCTATAAAATAGTTGTCAAGGACCAGGTTCTCTCCTTAATAGTGGGATATAGCATGACAAGAGGGCCACAGTAGAGACGCTAGAGCAGGAGATATTAGATCTAGAACAGACCCTGGCCCAGGATGGGATTGGGAAAGTTAAACACCCTAGGCCTCAAAAAGCAGGAGTACAGGAACATAGTATCAGATTCAGCCAGACACTGTGCAATGCAGCACCACATATATGAAATGTGGGATACGGCAGGCAATCTGATAGCTTGGATTGATAAGTGAGAAAGAGCGCACTGATGGGTAACTTCCACTCGCTTCAAAGATGGCACAATGTTGAAGGACACATTGACCACTGCAGACACCTTTGCAGCCTATTATTCATGCCTTTACTCCCCTACAAGCATGTACAAAACGGAAGAATCTCTTGAGTTACTTAACGATATAACACTGCCAACTCTCTCTAGTGAGGACTCCACACTCATGGAGAGTGAGCCCACTGTAGAAGAGGTAAGCTCAGGCCATTAGGGGCGCAATCGGGTAAAGCGATGGGCCTTAGTGGCCTACCAATAAAGCTCTATAAACTCACAGTAACCACCAATGCAAAGCATCTCCTCCAGATGTACAAGGAGAGTAGGCAAAGGGGTCTACTACCCAGGGACCACCGCTTGGCCTCCGTTGAAGTCTTACGCAAGGAGGGGAAACCAACAGATAATTGTGTCTCATACTGACCCATCTCCCTCCTAAATGCCAAAGTCAAAATACTTGCCAAGCTCCTGGCCTCCCGACTCATATAAATAATTACCAAATTAGTTCACCCCGATGAATCTGGCTTTATGCAGGTTCGTAACACAGCTCTTAATTTATGACAGCTTCATGGTGTGTTAAGCCGGTCTGACAGGCTAAAAAAAGATGCAGTCATAGTATCCATCGACACATGCCTGGCCTTCAACACTGTTGAGTGGGCATACCTATTTGCAGCCTTGGAGCGCATGGGCTCTGGACCTAAGTTTGAGCCTTGGCTCTGACTTTAGGACACAGACCCCTAGAACAAGTACTAGTTAACAGGAGGGCATCTAGCCAATTTCCCCTCCGGCGTGGAACCAGGCCATGGTGCCCATTTTCACCTCTCCTTTTTGGGCTCATACTGGAACCCCTGGCCACATGGATCCCCCCCCCCCAATCCGGGGCCTTCGCTGGAAGGATCAGTGGGAGGACAGAATATCCCTACATGTCAATGACATCCTTTTACATTTTGCAGACCGGCAGACCTCTATATGCCAAATACTACAATCTTTACAAACGTCGTCAGCCATTCTGGCTACACAATAAACTGGGCTAATTCCACTATATTTACATTACATGGAAAGATACCCTCCTTACCTGTGAATTGCGAGGCCTGGATAGCATGTGAAGGGTTCATTTAGCTAGGCATATTCATCACCACTGACCTGGCTGTCTTTAGCATCAGGAACTTAGAGGCCCCACTATCTAGACTTAGAAAGATGTCCAACACAGGAGAGTGCTGCCCCTCTCCCTACTTGAAAGGGTGGCGCTATTCAAAATGATGTCCCTTCCTAGTTTCTTTTACATCCTACATAATATGCCATTCCCTGTTCCAGCCACCTATTTTAGGACTACGGAGGGAGAAATAAGGACACTACTTTGGAATGGGGGACCAGCTCGCATAGCCTTAAACTAATTACCTTGAAGCTGGTACGTTGAGGGAATCGCGTTGCCAGACATTCAGAAATACTACTGGGCAGTACAGCTCACAGTCCTAAATCGATGGTTGTACCACACCAACGATGACCCTACATACCTAATTGATCATATTACTCTACAACCTTTTGAGCACTTTATACTGACCCTAAGCACCTGAGCCTACAGGGACCCACATTACTCACAGTCCAGGTATGGCACACAACGCTCCAAAAAACTAGGATGGGGGGAATAAAATCGCCCAGGCAACACCACTATGGATCACAGGCTTTGACAAATGGGACCCTATAGGCCTACGCAAGGTAGGGGGCCTCTGGGTCTAGGGGGGAGGGTGATCCTTTCCAGACCTACAAAGAGATTACGATCTAGCACCCACAGAGACCTTCTGTTATATCCAGGTCCGTCGTGCACTCCAAGCAGCGATCCCCCGGGGGATGGACCTCCCTGATTCCTCACCACTCGAGGATAGACTGCTTAATGAACACATGCTCCGTTATGCAATATCCCTTACATACAGAAAATTGATTAATAACTCACTGAAACACTTTTACACCTACATGAACACTGGGATAAATATTTGGGTGGCCTTGCAGATGACAAATGGTTGGAAGCCTTGGCCTCCCTTCGGGAGGTGGCAGTTAGGGCACGGTTCTGTTTAGTATGGCTCAAAATTCTTCACAGGTCCTACCTCTCTCTTGCAACACATTGGTCAAAATCGGTAGACAGAAGGGCTCTGCCTGTCGTAGGCAGTGTGGCAGGTGGGAATTTTTTTTCATATACTCTGTGATTGCCCCTTGATTCACTCCTTCTGGGAAAGGGTGGTGATGGACATGAACGAAGTACTAGGTTGGGACCTCATCCTCTGTTAAGTGGTGTCTCTGAACGTGAGGAATGCAACCGACTTAAATAGGATGGATCACACTTTGGGCATGGTGATTGCCAAACCCAACATAGCACGATCGTGAGGGGGCCACATCCATACCACTCCTAACCAACTGGAAAAAATATATGCATAGGTGCATGGTGGCTGAAAAGACAGTCTACGAAATCACAGGCTGCTCTGCGAAGTGAGGGAAAGTTTGGGGCAAATGGATTGCTTATATAGTGAGCCCAGGCACTATACCTGCTACAACTGTTGGGGCGACACCCCATAATGTGACACCTTGATCGTGGGAGGAGAGGGATGGGTGCGAGCTTCCCTTGACAGTGACTGTACAAGTTACTCTATTCCCAAATGTGTATTTACTTGTGGAATACCGATTGCTTACCTGCTTTGAGATTAATAAACAGATGTTTAAAAAAAAAAAAAAAAAAAACACACACAAGAAGCAGACTACTCAAAACACACCGCAGCATTTTATGCTTGTGCACTAAGACTTACCCCTCTTCACTTCATTTGGAGTATGTCTTCAGACCGAAACTACTTTAAAAAACATCTCATACAACCACAAAAATAACAAAATGCAGAGTACCTTAGAAGTCGGAGTGGAGTCAGTAAATAAAACCGCACCAAAGACATGATCTTGTGGCCAAGCAGAGGTTGAGGAAACTTTGCTGACAAGGTTGCCCAAAAGCGCATCAGGTCCGCAACCTTTCACAGATTTTTGACATTTACGAAGCTAACCAGAGTCTGTTAGGGTGTTCTAAGGGACCCCTTACTGCATAAACAATCTAAATGTATTAGTTGTATACATCCTACCAGGCACCTGAGCACTGTGTGGGTATGGAAGGACAGTTTTAAAGAATAGCGGGATGGGCCAAAACCCTTGCATGCAGTCAGAACAATGCATCTGTTGACGAAATGAAAGCCAAAACTGCAAAACTGGTCTTCATTATTTGGTCGGAAGAATAAAGTGAGGGGGGAGCTTCCTTTGTAGTACAATGAAGAAAGGACGGGCAGGCAATGTAGTCTGAAAACCTCTAGATTCACTTTTAAATGGTTTACATTTTCAAAACAAGGACTTGGGAGGTTTCCATGTGTGTCATAGCGTTCAAGCAATGTTACGCTAAAGAGGAACCTTGGCATAATAGCACAATTAAAATATCTCACTTCATTTTGATGTGAAGTATGGAACTGTGTTATCACGATTAATTATTTTCTGCATATAGAATAAAATAAAGTTACTGTAGTTATTCAAAGATAGCTTGTGACAATGTTGTGCACATAATTTACGTATTTTAGGATCACTGTGTCATATCACTCTGAAGGACTGCAGCACATGGACAATCTCACCTCTATCTTACAATGAAAAACAGAAGACACACCTACACCACATCCCATGTTCATCTTTATATTAAGGAATATCAGGCATCCCAAGTGACAGACCACAAACGATAAGCTAGGCAAGAACAGCAACAGTGTAAGGTACTCACACGATTGAGGACATCTCTCTGGCAGCCCAAGTATAGGTGCGGCAATATCCGGGTTGGACCGATGTTGGAAACAGGTAAGCAAGGCTGAGAAATGCAGCTTGGGACAACTGCAGCTTTCCCTTCGCAGAGACCAGGAAAACAGCTAGCAAATTCTGCAAATCCGCCTGTTAGGGTAGAAGAAAAATTTGTAATTTACTGAATCGCATAGGAATGGAGGTATTGTGACCGGACTATGTACAATATTGTACAATGGTAAATAAGAAGACGATCAGAAATCCTTCGGTCAACACAGAAGGCAATCCTCTGAAAATAGCCAGATACCACATTAGATCCCAGTCATTTAAAAAAACTGCAGGCTCGGCTCACAAACCAGCACCGTTCATAAGGTGCTGGTGATGGGCAGAAGAAAAACAATAATTTATTCACTGTGTATAAATGTTCCACTCACACGTAAGTGGTACAACTTAAAAACTCAGCTCCTAGGAATCTCCATCCTTCCTCTAAGGACAATCCAGTGTGCTCCTCAACTCTTCTACAATGACTAGTTAAGTCAGCAACCCCGCATGCAAAGTCTTGTAGATATTACATAAAAGGTCGGGCCCAAATGTACAGCTCCTCGACAAAGGCCGACCTCACGAGGAGACAGGCTCCTGAGAATTTTATATTTTTTAAAACGCTTGAATGCTGGGGGGTCTTTTAAGATGGCTGAGCAAGAGTGCCCTACTACTGTGTTTGTGTACACCTCTTGCTCGACGGTCAGCAAGATGGTAACAGCTTAATCACGAGAATGGGCCAAGTATATGTACAGTTTTAGGACAGTGCATTTCTGGCATGTGATTACTTCAAGCTAAAGTATACATACTACTCTTTAAATTCAACTAAGCACTCATACCACTTGGCCAGAGTGATAACGATTAAGAGTTGTAAAGAAAATCGAGCAGTTGTGTTCTCCAAGCCATTAGAAGCCAAGAGAAATCAAGGACACTAGAGTAAACATTTGTTGTTGGTAAACGCTCCGATAACAGGAGATTTGGAAGCACTGCTGAATTAAATATACTAACCAAAAGCTTGATACAAAAGTTGGCCAAATAACCAGATAAACAGTCCTAATTCAAGGCCTAGAGACATGAGTGAACAAAGACATGATTCCCAGTCACCAATCCGACCTGCCTGCTGCTGCCCACCTCCCACTCAGGAAAGGGTCGTGCAAAGGCAGCAGCAGCTGCAATGGCCTGGTGTCCGATTCCGCTGGGCTGTTGAATGCCAAGTCTGCTCTCGGGTCCCACGCCTTCAAAAAGGGAGCATGGCGTCTCTGCGCTGCTAGTAGTTACGAGGCAAAGGGTCCACGTGGGGCCCACTCAAATGCCCAGTTCACGCCATAATTTTCACTGAATTTACTTATTTACCTGCTTGGTTTCAAACTGATTTTGGCAAACCATTTCCAGTTTTCTCTACCGTGCCAACAGAAAACACTTATTGACTCTTCTGATGTCACAAGCAGAAAGATCATACCAAGATTAAATTTCATAAGTTGCCAAAAATGGAATACCTGATATGCTTAGCTTGAATTTCCATTGGCATCACATGACATGGGTTATTTTGGATGTCAGTCATATCAACAAACAGAATTCCAGGGTTGTTACCATTTAGAGTGGCATCTAGACTGACTGAGCTAAGTTAGCTCTGGCTGCATTTCTATGTGCATACTTTGATAAAGTTATTTTCTGAATCAGCTCTCAAAGGTCTCCTCTCCCAACGCACTCTCAGGTGATGAAAGACGCAGCAGTCAGGTAAGGATAAAACCACCAAGTGATAAAAGACAAGAGCACAGATACTCTAATCCAAAACAGGACATATCTGCGCTAAAGTAGACCAAGTAACATCATGGCACAAGCAGACATGAGAAACATGCCACATCTTCCTCCTTAGAAACAATAAAAACAAGCACTGGCAATGCCAGTAGGCGTATCTTTGTGTCATTGATGAGGTTAGGCACATAATAATTCAACATACATGCACTGTCACTCACCTCTGCACTCATGCATCTGTTTATCCATCCACAGACTCATTCTTATATTCACCCTCTGACACAAACACAATAAAACATATTCAAACGTATGCAAGATCAAGTAGAAGAATGCATGTAGGAAAGAAAAAAGCTGCAATTTAAACATAACCGTCAATGTCTGACTTGCAGTGGTGCATCACGTATCATTGTTCTAAAGTTCCAGCATGGCCGCAACATTTAGAACCAACGTGTTGGCCATCTTCAAATGGTGAAGTAGCATTTGATGATTGCCTGCTTTACATGAAGTGCCCAGGTGAGCTAAGGTGCACTGAACATGACACGAACAGCAAGCAACAGGTCGACTAACGTTGCCTGAAGAGCTCTAGTATCCTCTTCGGGAAAACAAAAACAATAAAAAGAGAAGCAAAGAAATGAAATAGGAACTATAAACAAGGAAAATTAAGACCTACAAGACTGCAGAACTAGCACCAACTTTGAAGCACACTCATTTTCAGACGGATATCCATTTTAACAATTGTTTTTCACAATAAGTAAGCCAGGTTTAGTATCTTTGTATAAGGTTTGCATAATAGACAGACATGAACTATGGCACCTACTTACCTTTTGTGGGTGCACCAATCAGGCCTAATGCTGTTTACTGGTGGACTGTCACCACAGCCAACTCAGGCCTATGGTACTGAGCGTATGTTTTCCTACAAGCAGCCTTCAGGAATACAGTCATAAAATGACAAATATATACACAATTAGAGCTGGAAAAGCAAAGTACTATCTCTCCTAAACAAGGCTAATAAGGATTGTCACCATGCAAATCTTCTGTCCAAAGTTTGCCAAAGGGGGTATCAAACACTGAAACACCTGGTTTTTACGATAATCTGTGAGATTCCATAAAACAGAATACATATCTGTAAGCTTTAATGCAGAGTAATAACATTCCACCCTTACATGTCTTTTCTTTTCACAATAGATATGCCAGGCCTATTGTCTATTGTAATGTTTCATAACAAACAATCAGGCCTATAGCCTTTATTATTGGCCTACTCAGACCTACCTTGCTGGGCATAATAGTTTACAGAAGCTCGCCATCAGGTATACTGTGATAAAATTACAAAAGTATACACAATTACCGTTGTCAAAACAATATAAATTCCACATCCTAAGAGAGACGAATAAAAATTATCGTAGAGCACATCTTCTATCCCCCACCATTTGTTCAGGTGGGCCACCCAATACCCACGACCAGTCGGGACATCTGGGATGCCATGTAACAAAGTACCTGCCTACAGGCTTCGGCACAGTGCAATAACAATGCACTCCTAAAAGCCTATTGTCTTTAACACATGCTTTTCACAACAAGTCATGCCTACTGACTTTATCGTAATATTTCACAATAAACCGATCAGCCCTATAGCCATGATCATTATCATAACCAATTAAGTCATGTTGCATTGACTATAAGCTTTGTCACAAACTTAACAAACACTGGCAAAGACATTAGGTCTTGTCTCTGGGATCTATTGGTTTTGCCAATGGTTTTTAGCGTTACTGTACAGTATTCCCAACACTGAAAAAAAGTAAACAATAGGCTCTAATGCACGTGCCTATGAAATAATAAGACAATTATTTAGAACTGCTGAGGGAGGGCCACAAACAGAGGGCCAGGACATGGTGGAGCGCCACAGAGAACTTGGGTGGGTGGAAGCAACAGGAAGACAGTGGGTGTGGGAAAGCAACTCTGAGGGGACGGAAGCAACTCTGGGGGTGGGATGGGGAGCAGAAGCAATGGGAGAAAGAGAGAAGAGCACGGTGGGGGAATCAACATAGGGGAGAAGCAACATGGAGGGGGAGAGCACATGTGCAAGAAAGGAACATAGGATATACTCAAGGGAGAAGCACACAGACAACGGACAGTAACATGGAGTGCAAGGGGAGAGAAGTAAATGAAAGGGACAGCTAATAAACACATGCAGCGTTATGGAGCGACTAACCTAAAAGAAAAAAGTAGAGCTTGAAAAGCAAGTAGTGGGAGTGTAGAAGCCTCCCAATCAAGAGATGGGAAAGAGGCTATGGTGGGAAAGAGGGACACACAAGACTGACAAGCTGGGATGTGAATTGGAAGCAGGTAAATGAGAGTGCCAGGAAAACCAACCAATGGTAAGCAATGGGCAGGCTCCAAGCCCCTGTGTGTCTTGGTATTCCCACAGTATGTTTTTCAACAGGCAGTGCATGCACTGTTTAGTATGCGTTATCTTAAAATGCACAACAGAGGCACTCTTTTCTGTGGAAGCACACACCTCTGGCCCAATCAAACCCAATACTCAGGAAAACCAACATGTGGGCGGAACCTAAGCCCCTGTCCCTCAGCAGCCATCTGGAACCTTTTTTTTTGTTGATCACATAAAGCCTGGCTACAGCTGTGCTGTTACATCAAACCAGAGGAAAGCAAGAACATTTGACACACAGAATCTGTAAAATGTATTCGCAATTTGTGCAAATGTTTAGAGTGACAATTCAGGCTGTTGTACTTCTTAACCAAACATCGACTAATCCAAGTTGCCATTAGTGACACTAGGAAGATGTTCAGTACTTGACCGCTGAGACTGACGGAACAGCCTCAGACTTCAACACAAACCTCATACTGAAATTTCAAAAACTTCTTACTCACAAAGCCTTAATCCTTATAATGCACAGACAGTTGATGAAATGCATAAAATTTGATCTACAGTATTTCCTGATGTTTTATAACCTTTTAAATCACCACTGACTAACCTCAAAACACTTTCAATACAACTTATGATCCACTTTTCCATCTACATCGAAGACAACTCAGAAAGCACCCTTCTGCCAAGCAATTGTTAAAATTGTGTTTTGACATCACACTCATGCCTACCCTATAGCCCAAAGAACACACTTTGGCAGCACCAAGATAAAATCTCTGCACAGTAACCATGGCCTGTGGGTGATAAAACAATGCACTGGAAGCTTATCATTGTGATCAAGAAATGACTTCATTTTACCTCATGTAAACTGAATGCCATTGTCCACAACAAAACCACTGAAAAATGCCCTCTGGGAAAGATATCCTCAAAACATTTGATAATGGGTCTAGTTTTTGACCGACAAAAAACCTGATCTTAGATCAACTGGTCAAATAGTCACTCATTACAACATGCTATCCAGGTGAGCCTGAAATGTATTTCTATTTTCCCCTACACCCTAGTTGTACAACTTAATGATTGCAATTGGCTGACCAAGTGACCAAATATTTGTCACTTATAATAAAGGAGTGTATAACTTATAACATACATTAACATATAGCCTGTACCTTTATCCATGACAAAAATCTACCTTCTTTGTCGTTACAACTCCTAAATATCCCCGACAAGCAGACATTTTTTTCCTGAACTCCTTAAGTGGCATTATCTTCTATTAACAGGACACCATTTTCCACATGCACTGTGTTTTTCATTTCTAAACCAGAATCCTGGTTATTTTCACTCATCCAAAAGCTAAGAAACATTTGCACAACGTTAGCCAGCACCACATCCTTTCCAACTACCTAACACCAATCCTCCAAACCCCGAAACCGGTCCCAGGATGCTTGTTTCCAGCCCAGGGAAGACCTGGCCTAGCAGTTCGGGCTGGACTGTTCCCATGGGGAACAGGGTCAAGACTGATTTGCATATGGCTGGGTCCAAACTGGAATGGCATGGGCAGCAAAAAAACGATGGATTAAACCCAGATCTGTGACTGGGGGTGAATGTTTGACAATGTTCAGCATTCCGTCCATCACTTGTTGTTTTTGCATTTGTCACCCTAAGTGGGAAGGGTATGCCCAGACGTGGGTCCCGTGCTTCCCATGCCACTGGATTCAAGCTAGCCTGGCTGATGAGGGGTGAAACCCCGAAACCGGTCCCAGGATGCTTGTTTCCAGTCCAGGGAAGACCTGGCCTAGCAGTTCGGGCTGGACTGTTCCCATGGGGAACAGGGTCAAGACTGATTTGCATATGGCTGGGTCCAAACTGGAATGGCATGGGCAGCAAAAAAACGATGGATTAAACCCAGATCTGTGACTGGGGGTGAATGTTTGACAATGTTCAGCATTCCGTCCATCACTTGTTGTTTTTGCATTTGTCGCCCTAAGTGGGAAGGGTATGCCCAGACGTGGGTCCCGTGCTTCCCATGCCACTGGATTCAAGCTAGCCTGGCTGATGAGGGGTGAAACCCCGAAACCGGTCCCAGGATGCTCGTTTTCAGTCCAGGGAAGACCTGGCCTAGCAGTTCGGGCTGGACTGTTCCCATGGGGAACAGGGTCAAGACTGATTTGCATATGGCTGGGTCCAAACTGGAATGGCATGGGCAGCAAAAAAACGATGGATTAAACCCAGATCTGTGACTGGGGGTGAATGTTTGACAATGTTCAGCATTCCGTCCATCACTTGTTGTTTTTGCATTTGTCGCCCTAAGTGGGAAGGGTATGCCCAGACGTGGGTCCCGTGCTTCCCATGCCACTGGATTCAAGCTAGCCTGGCTGATGAGGGGTGAAACCCCGAAACCGGTCCCAGGATGCTTGTTTCCAGTCCAGGGAAGACCTGGCCTAGCAGTTCGGGCTGGACTGTTCCCATGGGGAACAGGGTCAAGACTGATTTGCATATGGCTGGGTCCAAACTGGAATGGCATGGGCAGCAAAAAAACGATGGATTAAACCCAGATCTGTGACTGGGGGTGAATGTTTGACAATGTTCAGCATTCCGTCCATCACTTGTTGTTTTTGCATTTGTCGCCCTAAGTGGGAAGGGTATGCCCAGACGTGGGTCCCGTGCTTCCCATGCCACTGGATTCAAGCTAGCCTGGCTGATGAGGGGTGAAACCCCGAAACCGGTCCCAGGATGCTTGTTTCCAGTCCAGGGAAGACCTGGCCTAGCAGTTCGGGCTGGACTGTTCCCATGGGGAACAGGGTCAAGACTGATTTGCATATGGCTGGGTCCAAACTGGAATGGCATGGGCAGCAAAAAAACGATGGATTAAACCCAGATCTGTGACTGGGGGTGAATGTTTGACAATGTTCAGCATTCCGTCCATCACTTGTTGTTTTTGCATTTAACACCAATCCTCACCAATATCACAAACATTTGCAACCACATACAAAGGTTCTCTCCATTGGCTTCCTGTCAGGAAGCTAGTGACCTTCAAAGCCCTTTGTATAGTTTTTAGGCCCTGCACCAGCAGGGGTCTATACCTCTGAGGTCAGCATTTTAGTGGTCCTGTCTGGGAACACAACTGAAGATAGTCTTCCCGAAAGAAGGTGTTCGTCCGTAGGCTTCAGAAGACCAGATAAGACGGCTTCACTTTGTCAGCAGCAGTGGCAAAACTCTGGAACATGTTGCTTGTCCACATAGCTAGCCTAGATTCTCACATAGCCTTCTCAAAAAAACTGAAGACCTGGCTTTTTTCCCTTCCATAATTGTACTCTTTTATGAAGCTTCTTCCGTTGGCAGCGCTTGATACCTATGGGCATAATGCACTTCATAAATCTTAAATGTGAATATAACATGATAGACCCTCCAATCTCATGAACTGCTGCAACTGGAATGTTCCATAACCAAGCAGCTCCAACATATTTCATCAGGAGTGTTCTTTAACCTAAAATTCAACACAAAATATTTGGTGGCCAAATGCGAAATTCAGGAGTGGACCTTTTAATTATGCCCATTTAATATATCCACAAATGAAGGATATTCAGTTTTCAACATAATTATTTTTACCACATAAAACACAAACTTTTTCAATGTCGTTCTCAACTATAGAATATCTCCTCTTTGCCATCCTCAATGTCTGGGATGCAACCTCAACCGTGTGCTCAAACTAACTCTCAAACTATGAGTGATAGCTACTAATCCATATGCAAGTGCATCAAGCACCATACAACCCATTCTTCCTACAACAAACGGTTATAGAACAAGGAAAAGTCAGACTATTCACCGATCTACCAAACTGTTTTCATCTTAGACAATGGTCTAAAACAGATGGTCTTTGGTGTGAAAACCTGTTAACATTTGGATTAAAATTTGCTAACGCTAGAAATGAGATCACCTGCTTTTCAGATTTTAGTGATCGAGATTCATCCTATCATCTGGAATAGCATGTTTCAAATACTTAATTTCTGTTATTTTAAATGTAGATCCCTTCTGTGAAACTTAACGTAATTTCTTTGCCTATCACGTTGTTCTTCTGAGTCACCAAAAGCGAAAATATCACCTTTAAAGGCTATCATTCCTTTGACATGTTTGAAAACATGCATTAGCTATCGGAACAGAGGCAAAGCAGATACCAAAACAAAAGGCAGTGGGCTGTGAGATAGTGAGAAAAGTCATACATAAACACTATTTAATAGCCTGCTTTGAAATCTAGTTTTCATTGCCAGTTATAATTAGGCACATAACTGATCAATTGTCGACCATAGGATGGAGGTGTTTTTGTACATTTTAATAAGTA
Organism: Pleurodeles waltl; assembly: GCF_031143425.1. Classification (NCBI taxonomy): domain Eukaryota; kingdom Metazoa; phylum Chordata; class Amphibia; order Caudata; family Salamandridae; genus Pleurodeles; species Pleurodeles waltl. Next base: position 186,402,591 of record NC_090442.1, read on the forward strand.
AAGACAACATTGCTTCTACTATCACAGTGATACCCTTATCGTTCATGTTTGTCAACAGACACGTCTCATCATATTCTAAATGGCAAATTATGCAATTCATGTTTACGGAGAGCAACAGTCTTGTGGTAAAAACCTTTCAGTTTAACCTAATCTGTCAAACAAGACACTTTACTTTTCTACCCAAAGACTCCCTCCATTAATCCCACTTAAACCCTGCTTTCCCCCATGGTTTCTAATTTATCTTTAACAACGTCTCATGCTTCTATTCTAAAATGCAAACCCCATTTGTGCAACATATAACTTTCCTTTGGCTAAACATATACAGAATTTCATGTCTGCCCAAACATATGCAACTCGTATTCAGTTGACTTCATATGCTCCATAAGGATTAAGCAACATGAGCTGCCCACATATTTATTTGAATCTCTCGTGAACTAATAGTAATCCCACCTCCTGAACCGCTCAGCAACTGCAATCTTTTTCACCCCCTTGTAACCATGAAAACACTTTGCTTCAATGACTTTCATCATCTCTGAAGCTTAGAACAAAACGCTCCACCATCTTGACTACCTTACCCATGTCATCCTCTTGATCCAGGTACTCACAACTGGATTTCTCACATCTCCAAGCCCTCCACAACGCGCACCAAACTGCCAGACAAGTTTTAGAATTTGAGAAATCAAACAAATACCCACTTGACATGTGCTTCTAGTACTTAGTTCCCCTTTTTTAAACTTCACATTTCCCATGTTATTCTTACCACTGACACCCTCATCCTTTCATGGCCATATTTACTTTTGACACTGCTATCATAAGGGACATTTCAAAGATCTTGGCTAATTCAACAACATTATCTAATAAAGGACTTTTAAGAAGCAGAAGTCACTCTTGTACCTTTTTCATATAGCATCTCACTATTAGTCAATCCCTAGTTAATGGAGAATAAAACCGTGATAGTGACGGTAAACCGCAGTACCAACTGCAGCAACAAGCTTTTTACAATTAACTCACATGCTGTCTGTTGTGTCATGAACAATTTGTGACTGCATTCTACTACAACTACATTTTGTTAACCCTCAAAATATTTCTCTTACTCATTCAGCACAATCAGCAATTCATTAAGAGTTTTACCATTTTCACCCACATTTGGTTGTAAGTGTTCAAATTCATTCTCGACTATTCTAGAGATTTTTAGGTCGAGCCTAGGCAGAATAAAGGCTTTTAAACAAACCCACTCTTGCCATTCGTTCTTTGATGTGCTTATCTTAAAAGCTTTCTTTTTACTGGAGCATTTTTTTAAAAAAATGTCCATGTCTTTTGTGCTTAGTTACCTCCCGGGCAATTTCACTAAGAGAACATTTTTGTTGGGCATCACACTACGCTAACGCTTCCTCCAATTACAGCATGTGATGGCCCCTCCTCCCAGCAGACTTCACTGATTGATCCTTTTTGTTGGCCATCTGTAGCCTCCTCCCTCCCGTCATTGCTGCTGTCCTTTTTTAGCTACTGCTTGTTATGTTTATGTCTTTTTATAGCAAACATTCCGCAATGACGACCTGCATACAAATACCCTAGATCAGTAATAAACAATAGTTTAGGTGTGCGGTATCTGTGACAGATGAATGAATTTCATTACTCTCAGAGTTCATATATCATACTTCTCAAAACTCGGGGCCTCTTAATCATAGAATGTCTGGTTTTACTATTACGTGCATTTATATTCACAAAGGAAAGCTTGGATTGTAATTGCTTCCTCCTGATGTCTATCTTTTACTTTTATGTTTACTGCTCTCTTTGTGACATCCCTGGTGAAAAAAGGTGAGCGTGGGCGAAGTGCCCTTTTTAGTGCGTTTTGGCTAGAGCGCTTCCCTGGCTGGTACGAGAATTGCGGCAGCTGGCTCCAGTATCTGGTTGGCAGGATGCGCTGGAAAATCCATCTGTATGGCGGGCGCGCTCTTACTCCTCTTGCAGCTCAACCTTCTGCACTTGCTTCCCCTGCCCCCGACTTACCACGCGAGAGTTTAGCGTCACAGCCTGCCCGCATAGGAGCCAATCACCGCTCTCATCTTGTTCTGCAACCTCGGGATGGCTGCTCAAAAGCTGTGGAGGGAGCCCGATGAGCCCATGTACACCACGGAACTGCAGGTTCCAGAGGAGCCACCGGCACAGAAACACTGATTGAAGACACACAGGTGAGTGTTGGTAATCCAAGACTATGCAAGTGTGCTTATATCTCCTAACACCCAACGCTGTCAGCTTGAACTAAACTACACACCGAATGCAGCTCTCGTTCTCTTCCTTATAACTCCTGCCCTAAGCCCGTCGAGCTGTCACCTGTATGTTAGCACCCACCAATGGCCAGGGAAGAAGAATCTCCCTTCTCCCTAGCCCTCTATGGTGGTAGTTGTCAGTCTGGGTCACTGCTCTCCAGAACACTACACACCATCAACAACTGGAAGTGTTCAGGGGCACATCATAGCCACTCCCATGGCTCTCCTGGCTCTGCCCCTTTCTTTCACTCTTATTTTGGTCTCAGTGTGCTATCTGTCTGGAGTTGCTGCGAGCAGTTGAGCCGCTTTTTGTACAGTGGCTTGACACATAAATGGCTCCCAACGCAAATGTCATACTTCCCCTTTGGGGTGTTGCAGAAAAAACTCCATCAGGAAGATCCATCATCAACCTTGGCTTAGTGTTAAAATCGGCACATAAGGGAAACTAAGTCACAATCTCTTCACGAGTACGTAAAAATAGAGGGCCTTTATGCAGCTTCCCCTTTCTCGGACATCATTCTCTGCAACAAGAACTGACATATCAATTCAGCTTTAAGGAGGTGTTTTGCTTTATAATTAAGGAATAGCCAGAGTCTGGCTGCTAGCATTTTTAACTCCTGGGTCAAGCTATTGTAAACTTGTAGCTTCCCCCCGAGGGTAATTACTTAAATATCAATCTTACGTTTTCCAGTCTCTGCTGTTAGAACGCTGCATTTCATACAGTTTATGAATTTGTATTTCAATAATGACATTACTTGTACAGCATACTTTATCACCAAAAAAAAATTCTCTAATTTATATGGTTTTATATATTTTATTGATTGTGAAAAACAAAGTGGTATTAATTAACTGAAATCAACTTACAAATCAGACTGTTAGAATTGTGCTTGTGCCTTAATCGCTTTTTGAGAATTCCAGGTCCAGGTCCAGGGTCATAATGTAATGCTTCCAGCACTGGGGATCCCATATTACTAACGTGGCAGTGTGATGACAAAAAAACATCACTGTCCCTGCAATGTTAAATACCCGGCAAACCCTGTCCTAATAATGATTATATTACAGTAGTTTAGGAACCTGTATATTTTTGGTAGTATGTGTGCAGAAGGTTTTCTTGTAGCCTCACTGTGATACTTGTTAGGTTGAGCCTAGGCAGCATGCAAGCGCCGTCTCGCAACATGTTGTAATCTACATCTATGGGCTTGCAACACGCCCATCACTTTCCTTCGTTCCATGGCTTGCCTTTCAAAATTCTCATGATTTCGTAGGTAAATGCTTTAAGTTTGTGTCGGTTTGAGGCTGCTTTGTTACCGCCTTGGAGACTGACTCCCCCCTTACCTGGATTATTGCACGATTGGCTATACACCTTAGCGTGACTCACTGCTTTTTTCTTTTGCCTCGCCGCTTCACACTGCATGGCTGTATGTTGTTTCTTACTCGTTTTGGGCATGCCACTGTTTCTTTGTGGTGTCTGTGCGCAAAGGGTGCAAGCTGGAGGGGTGTTCTTTTTTTAAATGTATTGAATTTAAAAAAAAAAAAGGTTCATATAGCGCAAAGAAGCACTTTACATAAGGACGTGAAGTTTCATATACTGCGACCTTGATCGGACAAGTGCTTTACATGGAGTACCACTAAACAAGTTAAGCAGTTGAAAAATATACAAACTGGAGAATTTAAACCAGATAAAAACACAGAAATCCTAAAAGATTCTCTCCCAGCAAAGCGGGACAGCCAACACTACAATATTCATTGCACTTGGGAAGACTCGCCCCATAATGCTTTACGGGCATCTCTTTTTAAAACATTTTTGCTCATAACTCAATCTGTAGTGGTCCTACGACAATGGGACCACCACCAAACTGTTCATCACAATGCACTCTTTCTGTCTAGGCCATCTCTGGGTCCCCACACTAGGTGGGGACCATAAAATAGTAAGACTCCCACCATTCAATTTCTTTTTAAGGGCTCTCATGGCTGGAACTTGTGTTTTACAGCTGGGAGTAGTGTTTTAAGGACCTTGTTTGTAATACTATTGCAGTAGGCCTACGCCCTCTACGGGTTACATACACTGCATTACTTTCTGACATTTAGTTTTTGTGTCATTGTGCCCTCTAGGAAATGACTATGTTTACATGACCATGTTTCTTACAAATGCTATTTTTTTATTATAGTGCCATCTAGGGGCTTTTCTGAGCATTGTAGTCAAGATACCACAATATTCGCTGCACTCGGAAACCTGCCCCGTAATGCTTAATAGGGCATTCCTCTTACAAAATATTTTTGCCCATAACTCACCGTATGGTGGTCCTAGGACAATGGGATCACCGTTGTTCAGCACAAGGCGCTCATCCGGTCTAGGTCATCTCTGGGTCCCCACACTAGGCTGGGAGGGACCCCAAAATAGTAACATTTCCCACCATTCAATGTCTTTTTAAGTTCTCTCATGGCTGGAACTTTATTTTACAGATGGGAATAGTTTGTGTTTTAAGAGCCTTGTTTGAAATATTATTCTAGTAGGTCTGCTAGGCCTGGAAATGTGTAACGCACTACACCCTCTAGGAGCTATTACGTTCTGCCATTCTGTTTTCACGTGGTTCTACTCTCTATGGCCTGGCTATATAACCAGGATTCTTACAAATGTTACTTTTATAGTGGCACCCTCTAGGGGCTGGTCTGAGCAGTACAGTCAAGATACAATATTCGATGCACTAGGAAACTCACCACTTAGTGCTTTGAGAGGCATTTCTTTTACAAAACATTTTTACCCATAGCTCACCGCATGATGTGCTCTTTCTGTCTAAGTCATCTGAGTCCCCCATACTAGGCTTGAGGGGGGCAAAATAATATTAAAATATATAATAAATAATGGCAATATTTTCATTTTTTGATGCAGACAGAGGAAGAAGATAAATGTAAGTGCTTAAGCTATATGCAGGGCCACTGGAATTATGCGGCAGATAGGACCCAATTATGCAGCAGGGTTGACCAATTTGTGTGGAATGAAAAGTCCAGTTATGCATTTACATCAATAGCTTTAATTCAAGCAAATACAAGACCTATTGCATTTGCTTCTTGTTTTTTCTAGTCTGTATACTGAAACATAAATTTTTCCTACAAAGCTATGAATGTCTGCACCTATACTTTCCATCTCATTGGGTGTCTTCCTAGGTCTTGTAGGAACAGTGGAAGTGATGTTATATTATCTGTTACCTACATTACAATACAATAAAAATTTGCACCTAAGTAAATATTAGTACCATGTGTACGATAATGACAATACAGGCTTAGCGGTATTCTATTACAGATATCAAGTGGCAACTACCAGCAGCTACTATCCAAATGTGAGAAGGTCCTACATTTACACGTGGCTTTACCTGATACCGTTGGTTGCTTCTACTGTGGGATCCTTTCAGAGCATGATCTACACAGGATTTACATTTATGGGTGGGTTCAAACATTATAAAGGGGAGGTTCAGTCCTCTTTTAGTTCAACAAGAATTCCAGACTTTACATTTTCAGTGGCAATCCTGTCAAATACCTAAAATTGGTCATAACAAAGTTTGTGATGATCCAGGAATATTTACAGATGAGTATTTGAGGCTAGATAAATTGGACATTCAATGAGTCTGTAAATAAGGATTTTCCAAGTAAGAGCAGTCACATTAAGTAAAAGGGCACCTGCACCCAGCACGAAAAGGAGCTAGAACAAGTGCATGTAAACACTTTCTTTTGAAATTCTTTGATCCAAATAAAGATAATAAATCTACAGACGTGTGGTATAACTGAATGATCCCAGGGCAGAAATGTTTGTTTCCTCCTTATAAAGTGAACTGAGGTATTAATCGAAGCTCTTTCCAGTAAATCACAGTTAATGGTAAGCCAATATCTATTCAGTTCAATAAGCTCTAAGTTGATAACCAAAGGCTCACAAAAATCAATCCCAATTAACCTGATGAACAATAAGAGTAAACTCAAATGTAGGTACAAGTCTTGGGTAGACCAAAACATTAAGCTGCATGAAGGTGCATTATAATTTCCAAGAATTCCAGACAACTGAACAGAAAGTAAATTAAAAACATAGCACAAATATACATTACACACAAATAAAAGACTCATTTTATTTACCCAGTGCTACTGTGTTCTGAAGCGTAGGTCTAAGTAACAGAAAAGGATGAAGCACCAAATGAAATGCAGGCAAAAAAGATAGCCTGAAAGGCAAACAGGAGCCGTGGTTGTGACAGGTTAGAAATGGAAAAATAGGAAATTAATACTGCAGTTAAGGCAAAACGAAACACAGGGTGAAAGAGCAAGATGTTCAGGAGGAGAGAAAATACTTTATTTCGGGGCACAGGTTTGCACCCCCTCTTTCTCAAAGAACATAGGTAAATGAGGAAAAGGGCAAGTACACAGTAGTAAGATGCTCAGAGTAAGGGATAACGTGTTTTCTACTTTAAGGGATTTGGATGTTAATTTCTCGAGAAAACAAATAGTTCAATAAACGCATAATGAAGAAATGGTCAGAACGCATCGAACGAGAATCACCATACATCTTACCAACAGCTATCACTTTAGTGGAAACCCCTAAACTACAACCCTTGTCTGAGATGCAGCATTTGAAAGGAGAATCTGAGTGAAAGCCAACATATTTAAAATATTACTTCAGGTAAACACTTACATGATGCTTGTGCATAAACATATCGCACTTGCATTCAAACATCACACAGGCCCACAATTATAGCCGACAAAGAGATATGGTAATGGGAGAGCGATCAAACATCATGGACATCACAGATGGCACAACTCCAAGCCAAGTTTGCTGGATTCCCACCTGCTAAAAACAATCTCTGAAACAAAACTCGGGTTGCAGAAAAAAGTCTCGCATCTGCCAATGTTTATATAAAATGCACATAACGCTGCAGGCAAGCAACAAGTTATAACTGATTCAAAATCTATCTTTTCGCCTAATGGTCAAAAGTGACCTACTTTCAAAAACAGGCTATATTCTGAAGTAAAGATACCAGGTCTAGATTACACATAACTCAACCCTAAATCACATGTAAACTTTTCAACAGACTTAACTAGACACAAGAATTTAACACAAGACAGATGAAAGAAAGAAAGAAAGTAAGAAAGAAAGAAATGCCCAAGAAAGAAATGGGCATTGTATCCGTTTTAAAATATGGCCAACCAAAATAATTCTGCATAGTTTAGGATGGCTTTTTATTTTAAGAGCTCACATGTGATCAAGGGGCAGTAGCAGATTAGCCAAATACGTATTTATGAAGTTTCTCTACATTTCTCCTTATGTCTTTTGCTCCAATTCGACTCGCCATGGGGGATATTTGTGCTGTAAATTTTCTTTCTCCTATCTTATGACGGGTATTTGTAAAGCGCTAACAGCACTGTGGGCTATCTCGAATGTGCATTTCCACACAGCAATGGGATTTTGTGGAGATCAGAGTATCGCTCACAGAGGTTTTTAAGCAATTGGTAACTGTTAGTGTTCTTGAGGTTTGCACGATAGATGATGTAGCCAAGGAGAGACCAATTACATTCAGTGCTTGTTATAGCAAGACTGGAAAAACAGTGGGGGGCCTCATAAGCTAGCCGACCTAGTTGCCTCCATATCGTGTTTGAATGAGAACCTGAGGGTTTTAATGTCTAGCTTCGTGTTATTCAAGAGTGGCAGTTGCCCACTGCTGAAAGTGTCTGGAAACAAAGGGGAATACAGCAGTATGTTGTGCACTATCCTGAAGGCAGTCGGACTGCCAGTGTTTAGTTAATTTGTATAAACAGGGACTGGCCCAACATCACCCAAGTCACAAGGCCGGCCGAATGGTTGGGCGACAGTGTACCAAATGCATGTCTCGGCTGGATTAGTAGGGATTCATAGTCTTGTGCATCGAAACCGTTGTATGCTTTGCTATCTACGCATTCTTTGCATACAGCTTCTAAAGCTCCAGCTCTCTTCTTAGGGTAGCATTATCCATGGACAGGCAGTGCACAGTTATCTGCCAACGGGGGTTCAGTTCTAGGAGGGACTAGGATGAATAATGACTGCACAGAATACTTATAAAATGGCTTAAATGGCACTGGGTTCAAGCTGATAGATTTCAGAGACCAGTTTAAGCCGTCTCTGATAATGCGATTCCTCTGAACGGTTCGCTCTTAGTGATGGTATTTTTAAAAGATTTAATTTAGTAAATGTCAACCAAAATATGCACTCCTCATATAGGTAGTGTGAGGGGTGCATGGTTCTGACTGGGTATTTCGATGATTGCTTGCTTATCCTGCAGGACTATGGATATTGTGTCTGATACTGACCAATGTTTTGACATGGTTCAAAAGCAGCAGGTTGGAAATAGCTAAGTGAGAGCAACTGATTTCCTGAGTGAGAAGTCACTGTTCCTTTATTTCTACAAACAATGAATTCCTTGGCAAGAATTTGATATTAAGTTGCAAAGTTATTGCTCTAATGCATGGTCAACATGTGGTCCAGTGTTACTAGAAAACAGCAGCACTGACGGTGTCCAAAGTCTCTGCTGGTGTTGAATCCCCCACTGCCATCCTGCTGGTAGTTCACAGTCTTCAAGATGCTAGCATGGTTGGAAGGTCAATACTTTTTCCAGTGTCCATACACAAAAGGGCAATTAATAAAATAACTGGCTTATAGTCCACTAGACATGCAGCTTCCATGTTGAAACGAAAAGAAGGAAAGACCAGGAAGTTGGATTGGAGGAATATTAGGAGCAATGAAGCAAGAAGAAAGAAGGGAAAGGAGAAGTTAGCAGAGAAGCAGAACCACTCATATGTAACACCAACAAATCTACTGCTGACTATAGTATCTCACCTTCATTCACCATGGCCGTATTAAGTTAGCTTAGTCTCCTCACTTTCCCACTGAGCCAGTTTTCTCCTTGAATTCAGCTGGAAAACATACTTTTTAGGTCTAGCGAGCAAGCGCTGTGACCTGTTGCAAGTATTGTGGGCTTTTCACCATGCCCACCTCACGCCCATCACTTTCACTCGTTTGTGGGCTTGCCTTTGAAAAATCCCTAGATGTCAGTGGTAAATGCTTCACGTTTGTCCCGCCTTGAGGCTGCTTTCTTACCGCCTTGGGGATCGACCATGTTAGATGGATTATTGCACGATTACTGATATACTTCAGCATGGGTGAACTATTTTTTTCTTTGTTCTCTCTCCTTCATGATCCATGGCAGCCATGGCTCTCACGGCGACAACACAAACTCCATCAGCAATATTGGAACGCTGGTCACATTGTTCACAGTATTACCTAATCAGAGTCATTTCTTTTGGCTCTCCTCTTTGGGCTCCATAGCTTTCCAAAAAACACCTGCAATTGATAAAGGCTTTACTAAAAAAAAAAAAAACACAGAAATTGGAACCCAGCTCTCCCGGAACAGTAGGAGAGCAGATACTACAATATTCAATGCACTCAGGAAAATTCGACCCATAATGCTTTGCAACCATTCTTTTTCAAATTTTTTTGCCTATAAGTTAGCCTGTGTTAGCCCACACTAGGTTAGTGGGGACCCCAAAATAATAACCTCTCTCACCATTCAGTCCCTTTTGTAAGCTCTCTTATGGCTGGAACTTTTGTTTTACAGCTTGGAGTAGTTTGTGTTGTATGGGTTTTGGTATTGCAATAGGCTTGCTAGGCCTGAAAATGTGTAAGGCACTATGTCCTCTAGGAGCTCAATATATGGTTGTACTAAATTTCTTTATGCCATTCTATTTTCATGTGGTTATGCTCGCTATGGGCCAATTACATGGTTACATGACCAGGTTTCTTACTAATGCCATTTTTATTGTGGTGTCTTCTAGGGGCTGTTCTGACCACTAAAGTCAACATACTACAATATTTGCTGCACTCAATTGCCCCATAATGCTCTGCAGGGCATTCTTTTACAAAACATTTTTGCTCATAACTCAGCCTGTGGTGGTCCTAGGACAAAAGGACCACCTTCAAAACGTTCACCACAACCTGCTCTTCCTGTCTCGATCAGGGTCCCCACAGTAGATTAGTGGGGACCCCAAAATAATAACCCCTCCCTCCATTCCGTGTCTTTTTAACCTTTCTTGTGGCTGGAACTTTTGTTTTACAGCGCAGAGTAGTTTGTGTTTTAAGGGTCTTGCTTGTAGTATCATTGCAGTAGGCCTGCTACCCCTGAAAAGGTGTAACACACTAAATATATGGTTACACCACAATACTTAAATCATTTTCTTTTCATGTGGTTATGCCCTCTAGGGTCTAACTATATGGTAACATTACCATGTTTCTTACAAATACTATTTTCATTATGATGTTCTCTAGGGGCTGTTCTTAACATTACAGTCTAATGCCAAACATTTATTTCTGATAAAGGTTTTTACTGGGTTTATATGATAATTGTATATGTTTTATTATGTCTCCTTATTGTAATTATGTCCATGACTCAGGCCAAGTTAACATACTTATTACACTATGACTGTTTGAACACACGTTTTGTGGCCTTTCTGGTTCATTTCTCTTGTTACTCATCCCTGGGTGTCTTGTTTTGGGAATTGTGTTAGCCAGTCAGCAACTCCGATGGTGGGGTGGTGAAAGTGGAACTCTATTGGAATTAACATGGCAGATTTAAATTAGGACGCTAAATAGCAACATTTTCATTTTTGGCTGCAGATAGAGGAAGAAGGTAAATGGAAGTGCTTTAGTTATATGCAGGGCCACTGGAATTATGCAGCAGGAAAAGACCAAATTAGGAGATAGGGTTGACCAATTTATGTGGCAAAAAAAGACCAGTAATGAACTTACAACACCAATAGCTCTAACTCAACCAAACATGAGACCCATTGCATTGTAAATGCTCGTTTGTCTTGATATGATTCTTTGCCACTCGCCTGGAGGATTTTGTGCTGACATGCCGACACGTGCCACATCACTAAGGGACCTCCTATTAGAGCCATTTCATCACCACCAGAATTCATAAGCTTTGAACCATCAAAAGTAACAAGGGGGCTCTGAAATATTTTTCTCCTGGAGCAGATGTTCTACTGACCCTAGCCAGACACCAATTATCCTAAGCACACTCTGCAGATACAAGAAGGTTAACAGCGTAATACACTAGCTGACTTTATGACAAGAACCATGAAAGAAAATGAAAATTATCTGAGAGTGAGAGTGGTAATATTCGCAGAAGAAATGCATAAGAGATGCTATCTTTCGCAAAATGTTTTTGAGTATCAAAACAAATGGCACAACCCAAATTCACATTTCATTCCACTTTTTAAATTTCCCTTAATATTTTCTAATCCTTCACAATGGCTAAGCGCAAGCATGTCGATTATGGTACAAAAAAATCAACATCTGTAAAATACATGCATATTTAACCGCCTTAATTTCAAATATATCGACTTCAAACTGCTCAGAACAAAGCAATAATAATCATTTAAAGTATGGTGTACTAAACAGACTTTCAAGTTTTAAAAAACGTTTTGGCTATTTTCAGCAACCTTATAAAGGTACATTTGCAAAAGTTATGCCTAAGTACAATTTACCATCTGGTGGCACAAAGGACATGAACCCGACCTAATTATACTAGTTTAGAAGAAATGGAGGAACAAATTAATATTAATAAGTCTTAAAAAAAAGAGGGCTTTGCAGTTGGTTTTAAACCTCCATCAAACACAAGGGGGTTAAAAGACCTATGACATTAAAAAACAATTTAGGAGGCCGGAGGCTCCTAGCATAAGTAAGGCCTCATTGCAAGTAAGTAACTTACTTACCTCACCGCAAAACAAATATGCCAGCCAAAAAGCTCAGAGCAGGACAAGGGGGGAAAAGTACGCTGTTTTCCCACTGCATGATTGTCAGGGGTCTGGAATGCCTATAGCCTGACCTCCAACACACAACTCATTGTTTGGATTCAAGGACAACAAGTTTTTAGGTTTATTTTGTATTTGGAACAAGTAGGCCCCCTGCAGCACAAACCCTTTGACTGCCAATTAACAGTATCACATAACGCAGCAGGGAAAGGAATTGTCTGCAGTTGAGGTAATATTTGAGTACATATGTTAATGTTGTTTGAACTTGTATTTATGGTTCATTAATGCAAAACCTTTATTATTTTTTTGAGTGTTTAAATATATGTTGTAAGCTCGGACTGCACTACTGACAGTGGTTCCATTAAAAAAGATGTATACACACGTTTGCAAAGTATAAAAATGTAGGGCTAGGTATCACGCTCTCAGAATGCTCTCTGATTAAATGCAAATATTTGCATAAGCTTAAAGGCAAGATTGATTTTTTGCTTTCAAAATGAAATGTTCACAAAAAGAATTTTAGGTACCATTTCCCCAAAAACATATTCATACTTTTAAGCCAGTGTTACCAGTTTCAGCAGGATTTTGGGGAACATGAATATAAACAATCATTGACAAAGCCCACAGGTCTGACATTGGTGGTCAGTCTTTTGGTTTTGTCAATGTGTGTCTTGTTTTGACATGGCTTTTGTAAAACTTTACTGTTGTGGGACATGCTGGGCCCTTACCACTATAACAAATATTTGCAAAAAGCAAAAATATTTTTGGTCACAAAAATCATACATTGGCACAGTAGTTCATAGCACTGAACAAAAACTATTTTGTGTGCCGATATGCTCCTTGTGAAAGAGCAGACTGCGATCATTGTAATGTAATGTAACATGGATTTGTAGTGTGTGGAACTTGAGGGTATGAAGACGCTGAGCAGGAGCAGGTTCTGAAAGTAGAATCAGTCACAGTGAAACGAGCCGATAGACCGATAGAGAAAGAAATAGAATTTTAATAAAACAAAAGGTCTTGATTAATGCCAGACCAAATTAGAGGCGCAATTCCTAAAGAAAGTCACAAATGTGTACACCTGGTATAGGTCTTTGCATAAGTGCAGATTTGCGTATTTTATGAATACACAAGAATTCACAGAAGTAGATCTGGGCATCATACTCCTAGAAAATTATTAACTGTATTTTAGCACGAACAAATATTCAGGGGTAGATTTGCTCATGTGAAAATTTGTTGAGTGTTTAGCAGTTCACTTTCCATTTAACAACTTTTTTTCCCCACCATGGAACAAGTTTTACTTTTGAGCCTTGTCAGGAGTAAATTTCCAACCTTTCTCAGTATAGAAAATGACTAGGGAAGGCCTGATTAAAACCCTAAAAAACATGCAAGTTAGTAGATTTGCACTGACTCGAAAGGGCAACCCTTAACCTATTGCTTACTGCTTGCTTCAGCCCTAGTTTCTATATCTGTGGAAAGGTGCAAAATAAGCTAGTCACTAGTAATCAAGCCCTACTATAGTATTATCCCTGGCATAATCATAGACTATTATCAGAAACCTTTTATAATGAGATTAATGCCATAACTTGTCACAGCACTATATGGCACCAAAGGGACAAGTAGATTATTTTACAGGACAAGCAGATTTATGAAGCGACCTGTCACATGGATAAGTGGATATTTTATTAAATTCCACACTCCTGGCCGTCCTCCTGAAGTTGGCGGTTCCTCCCAGTTTGTATTCAATATTGGGACTTATAGTGACATCTGTGCTACTGGCTGCCAAATCAGGAGTTTGAATTGTAGAACTTTTCTAGCAACAGCTTTAAACGTGGAGGGTTTTGGGCAGCTTTCCAGGTGTTTCCCCATAGAATTGCAGGACTGCACTCCCAGAAAAAGGTTGAGCAGGGATCGTTAGGAAGATCAACCCGCCCTCTTAATGACAGGTCACTTCTTGAGTGCCCTAAGTTATTTCTCTGCAGTAAGCAGTTCCACCTTTACCGTAAGGTAAGACCTATGGGGAATGCTTACTCTAATTCTCCTTTGGACCTTCTATGGGGAGTGCGGGGGAACAAGGTCCCTAGCTAGTTGTAGCACAAAGACGTGAAGTAAAAAAACTAAAAAAATTAAAAACAGCTGGTCTCCCTGCAGGCCAACTATTCAGCACATATGTAAAAAGCTCATACATTTAAATAAAACTGTAATCAGAGGCGGATTCATGGTTCCCTGGTAGGTAAATCTTAACAGTTATAAGTTTCCCATCCTGGTAATTGCCCCAGGATGCCATAGGAATGCCAGTAGCAGCCCAGTTCACAGCAGGGTTATTAGAATGAGCTAACTAGATATAACTTTAGTGGAGAAGTGTGGCACAATGGTTAGAGCGGCAGACCCTGATGCAGAGATCTGGCCCAGGACCAGTGTTCAATTCCCCCCCTCGGCGGGTCTTGGGCTCAATTCCCTTGACCAGATAATTCTCGCCTCAGTTCCTAATCTAATTAATGAGTCCTACTCTGTAACTCTGGACAATAGCTTGCTTAATCTCCACAACAGCCCTCACAGAGCTTGGATGCCTGGCTTCACCCTGGGGCTGTCCAGGAGTGGGTTCCACAGCGGTATGCGTACAGCACCTTGAGACCCTAACTGGTGAGTAGTGCGCTATACAAGTGCAAAGTTTACAGTTTACCTTCAGCTAATCAGACGTGATTAACCCTACAATTTATTCCAGGATGATAATTATATAACTTCTTGACATTTTAAAGTATCAAATGAGTTTCTGACAAAACTGCCCTTAAATAGCGAAATTCAAATCCTGTACTGCCATATTTAAAAGGTTACGGTTTTAAACATTTGAAGAAAGCACACTAGTATAAGCTCTCTGCTTGACTTGTAGCAATATACATTAAACGGTCCTGGTTTGTGGATATAAAAGGTTATACTTCACCAACCAACCAGCGCTAAATATATTAAGTGAATTTGTCTATACATTTATCGTTATATTACAGAACAAGGTATTAATTTTAAACACCTTCCTGTGCCGGTTTTGTGTCCTGAAAGTAGAAACTGTGCATAAGTTCAGCCTGATAAAACCTGGTTTTCTTGCAATATCAAAGTTAAAGTGCTGTTTTTAGTAAGAAAATAATGTTTCTCTTCAGCTGTAGTCATATTTTGACTAAGCATAGAGCATAGTCCTGGATACCAAGCAGCTCCTATATAAATGGATTAGCAATGTCATTCATTTAGCATGCTTCTAAACACTCCCATTGTCAGCAGCTGGGGGTAGAGGGTCTACGGAAGATAATGGGATTTGGCGGGATCACAGAATAGGGTCAAGAATGAAAGCTAGGAATAAACTCAACTATGTTTACAAGACGTCCGATAGTAAGTGGTCCTAAAGTCAAGAGGTACCGGGCACAACCTCTGATGCAATTACAATTCCTGGACATTATTCTCACTAGTATGTATACTTAAGATTATCTCTAGCCAGTTATTCCCTTACAGCAGCACCCAATGCCATAATTCTGCAATTTCTTGGAAAGACAACTTGTTAATCCAATACACATTGCCATTGTAAATAATTATTTACCGTATTTATCGGCGTATAACACGCACTTTTTCTCCCTGAAAATAGGGGGCAAATGATGTGTGCGTGTTATACGCCGATAAAATGTAATGGTTTTTTTTTCTGAAATTTCCTCTTAAAATGAGGTGCGTGTTATACGCCGGTGCGTGTTATACGCCGATAAATACGGTATTTACAACCAGCATTGCCAATTATGGAAGGCAATCTCACAGCCCAGATACATAGTGATGCCTCCTGCAGAAACCAATCTCCATGGCTGAAAAATGTTCTATCAGAGCAAACATTTTACACTCAACTAGGATAAAATAATGTCACTATGGCAAGTAATTCAAATAGGTAAACACTTTAAAACAAATCTGTCATGCTGGGCCATCACAACTCAAGTAGATCCTGTAATCAAAGTGTCGCTTTCTTCCAAAGTCTACATCAACTGACTGTGTAGGCAGTTCTGAGAAGCCCTTATTTTTGGAAAGGCAGGAAAAACTTTCCTGCCTTTTTTTTTTTTTTAAATACTGTTTATTGTATAACATAAGATGTGATAAGAAGAGATCCTACAACAACACTTGCCTTGATCATCTGGTCAGTCCATTAATGTATATAATTGGTGAGTCATTATGCATAATAAAAAGCATTTATGGTAGAACTTATTGTATATGGGATGGTGGGGGTAAATGAGATTGAAAAACACATTTATGCACACATTCACGTAATTAACCGTTCCTGTCTGTATCTATTGCTCAGTCGTCCTCTCTTTAGGAATTGTGAAGATATCATTGTATTGATGTGTTGGTGGGGTGTGCCCATGTTGCGCGCTTATACCTTTCATTTCCGTGGAGTCTGATCTTAGTTGGTTATGGTTATTATACTATGGTTTTTCTATTAATTAGTAATGTTATTACCTTACATTGTAGTTTATGGTAGTACGGGATGTAGGTGGCTCTCACTGCCGTACTGTTTGCACAACAACTGTGATTCACGTACTGTGCCCTCGTTACATGGGCGCCGTGACCTAGTGGCCCGCATCACATACTCAGGGGGGGTGGGTTGATGTCATATTTACCTTCTATGGAGGCTATGTATGTGTCCCATATTTCAACTCCTTTTATCTGTACTCCCTTGTCCTGCAGCACACGAAGACCCTGTGCCTCTGCTTTAGCCCATTTTAACAGGTCATTAACAAGCACTGTGTGTCTGGTGCGGTCGGTATCTTCCACTGCATCGTTAGTAGGTGCTCAAATAACACAAACACCAGGTCAATGCACTTGTGTAATTGCTTTCCCTTAGCTGACCTCTTGCGAACTCCCAAGAGGCAAGACTCTGGTGTGGTAGGAGACAGTGGATGTTCCACCAGCTCAGCCGCCAAAGAGGTGATGGTGTGCCAGGAACGAAAAACCGGTGGGCAATCCCATGTCATGTGGTAAAAATTTGCTTCTTTCTCCCCAGATCTAGTGCATTTGTGACTATTATGGGGGAACATGCGCGATAGCCTATGCGGGGATAAATAGGCTTGATGTAAATAATTAAATTGGGTGTAGCGGAAACCGTGGATTTCGTGACACCATTTTGACCACGTTAAGCGCCATGTTCCATTCCGGCTGTGACAAACGCGTCACGAGAATATGGTCCCATCCAGCCCGCGTGTTAACGTGTGTCTGCAGTGTTCTCTAACAAATCCCTATATAACTGGGAGATGGTGTATTGAAGTCCTGAGCTCGCTAGCAATGTGTGTAGTAATGAGCGAACTATGGGTTCATTATCCCCATTATGCCAAATCCTACGTGTGAGTTGTTGTAATGCAGTATAAGTTGATGGTCCTACATCATAGGTGAGTGCAAGTTCAGAGTAAGGCATTTGTTTACCATCCTTGAAGATGTCTCCTATTGTTTGTACGCCTAATGTGGTCCATGTTTCTAGGTCATGGTGTGTGCTTAGTTGCCCTTATTCCCTGGATGGCTAGTAATAGTATCCTGGGTGTGTAGTTTTCCCCCTTAAAGGACGTAGCGATGCCAACACCGTCTAGCCACCGCCATCAAAATATTTGTGTGCCGTGGGGAATTTGTGTTGTCCTGTAGCCATACCAGTACATTAGTGTGCCCCAGTATCTCACGTACCGACACGAGTTCTATATTTGGAAGATTCTTCATCCATAGCAACGGCCATTTAAATTGTGCGGCTGCATAATATAGCTCATAATTTAGTGCCCCTAATCCACCTTGTGAGGTCGACGCGTAAGTGGTAGTAAAAGCTACACGGCTACACCCTCCTTTCCATATTAGATCCGTCAATAGGCTGTTCAAAATTTTAAAGAAAGATCAAGGGATGATTAGTGGAAGAGCTGTGAAGTAGTATAGTAATCTGGGAGCACTATTAACTTTGTGATATCTACCCTGCCCACTGGTGACAATGGTAATGAATCCCAGAACGCTGATGAGCCTTTTATGGACCTGACTGCACATCCTAAATTGCCTTCCCTCAAATCGACTAGGTTATGGTAGACATGTATACCAAGGTATTTGAATGTAGAGTAGCACCAGGGTATCCCATATGCATTGGGATTAGTTTGTGGGTGTTCTGAGATCAGTGTCATCGGGAATGCACATGATTTCGACCAGTTCACACATAATCCTGATATGTCTCCGAAATGCTCCAGTAATTGTAGTAAGTCCGGAAGCGAAGCTGTACACCTACGTAGGTATATTAGCGCATCATCTGCATAAAGGGATACTATCTGATGCCCGGCTCCATCAGGGATACCCCTCTGCCGTGCCCGTAGTCTGAGCTGAGCTGCCAGAGGTTCTACAGCTATAGCAAATAGGAGCGGCAAAAGAGGGCATCCCAGCCTAATATCCAGGCCTATGGGAAAGCTATCTGCAATGATCAAGCCCATTTTGACCCTAGCCGTAGGATTGGAGTACAGGGTATCATTCCAGTTCATGTACACTGGGCTGAATCCCATGGACTTCAAGGCTGTTCTTAGGAACGACCAACCTAGAGTATCAATGCTTTTTCAATGTCTAAGGATACTGCAGCCGTGTCATAGTCTGATTCCAAGGTGGCCGAAATTGCAGATGTTCAAGAAGGTGCTCCGACCAGGGATGAATCCCGACTGGTCTTCATGTATCAGGTGGGACATGAACGGCAATCGCCGGTTTGCTAGTATCTTGCCTAATATCTTACAGTCTAGGTTTAGTAGCGACAAGGGTCCGTAAGATCATACATCTAGCGGATCCCGGCCGGGCTTGTGCAGGACCACTATTAACGCTTCGCATTGGGAGTCTGAAAGTCACCTCTTTATTTGGGCTTCCTGGAGCATCCCTTGATACGGTTTGATCAACTGTGTCGCAAAAGTCTAACAGTATTCCACCGGTAGGCCATCGCCACCTGGTGCCTTGTTATGAGCTAATTGTTGCACTGCTGATTTTATTTCCTCTTCTTCAATGGGTCTCTCCAATACTTTTTGTTGCAATGGAGAGAGGAGAGGGGGAGTGAGCAAAAGAAGTCCCTTGTCCTTGCATCCGGGCGGTCTGGTCTCGTCTCATACAATGTGTTACAGTATTGTTTAAAAGCACTATTTAGGTCTGCCTGTGCATTAACTATTGTCCCACTGTTGAGTCGAATAGCCCCAATAGGAGTGCACGGTGTCTCACCCCTAACTAACTATGCTAGTAGTCTACCCGATCAGTAGCCCTCTGAGTACAGTGTAGCCGTGTAATGGCGGTAGTCAAATTTCCGCAGGCGCATGTCCGCTTCATTCCTGCGTTTGCGTGGTTCAAGGAGGGCATCAGGTGCCTCAGTTCCCTGTGCCACCGCACATTCCACACCGTGTAAGTTTGATTCTGCTGGTGTCAGTTCCTTCGATAGTGTGAAACGCAGTCCCCCCGCTGCTGATAAGCAGCAGCCTCTTACTACAACTTTGTGTGCATCCCACTCTATTACTCGCTCTGCTGAGGTTCCCCCGTTTAGATCAAAATACGTGGATATATGCTCGGCCATTTCCGAGAGGAAGGGAAGGTCCAGCAGCAATTCTGACTGCAGCCGCCATGTGGGTATCCGGGTGCTTATTCCGCCCCAGTGTATGGTGGCCACTAGGGGACAGTGGTCTGATACGGACTTAGCCAAATAGGCTGTCTGCCTGAAAGTGCCAACCAGTTCTGCCGAACTAAGCAGCAAGTCAATTTGGATGTGTAATCTGTGTACCGGAGAATAGAAGGAATATTCCCAGTCCAGGGGGTGGGTGAGCCACCACATATCCCCTAACACCCTCTTGGGTATCCACTGCTGAAGCGCCTTAGTGGTTTGCCTGCTAGGAGCTCCCATTAATGGTGGATGGGACCTGTCCATATCAATGTCTGGTACGCAATTTAGGTCTCTACCCCATATGATGGTGGACGTTGGGTCTTTAAATAGCGTAGGCTGGATCGACAAAAGGAAGTTGCTTTGTTTTATGTTGGGTGCGTATATCCTTGCTATGTTGAGCAGTTTACCATCTAATGTACAGTACATGAACAATAAATACCGACCATTAGTGTCCACTTTGCGGTGTTCCACCACATATAGGACCACTGGTGCCACCCATATCAGTACTCCTCTAGCGTATGATGATGTGGCTGTGCCATGTAATTGCCCGCGCCATTTAGTTTACAGAGCATGCAGGTCCGACGCAGTAAGTTGTGTCTCTTGTAATATTGCTATATGTATTTGGTATCACTTCAAGTAATTATAAATCCTAAGGCGTTTAGTGAGAGTAGTCATGCCTCTCACATTCCAGGTTAGTATGTTGTAGGCATCAATACTAATGTGATGTGAGTGTTGTGGTGAAATATACAAGTGATGTGTGCATCGCGTGCTAATTCCCCCCTCTTTGCTGTAAGTGTGACAATGACATGTGGCATGTAAGAACAACAAATTAAATACAAACTCGCCAGGTGACACCTAGCATGTAGAATGTGTGCACAACTGGTGCAACATAGGGCAATAATGTCAATCTTGTCTCTACGGAAACCCACAGGGTGTAGTGGGGGGCTTGTGTGAAAGGGGCAGGAATAGCATGGGCCTCCAGCCCCTTCCAGTAGTCCGTTCGCCTATTCCATCTTGTCTATATCGTTAGCTGTCGCGCCTGTGGGTCAGCGGCGGGCCTCCTGAGAAACAACGGGCAAGCTGATGCTTGGTTAGAATTGGTGGAAGAGCGCGTCCACCACATCAGTCCCTCGTACAGTCTCCTTGCTGTACATGCAGTGTCTTGGCCAGGGAGCCTGTAAGTCGGCGATCCTGATTTTGCAAGCCCAGCTGGGCCCATGAGGCCATACATGTCAATCAGCTCTACAGGTTTTCCACTACACGTGGGGTAAATTCAGGGCCAAAAGCCAACGGAGACGTAGTCGCACTGGAAAGGCCCTGCAATTAGTTTGAGTCAGTGTATGTATCCTCCCGAAGAGGAGTATAATGATTGCAGGAAAACTGGTTAGCTTCCTTCAGGGCCTGCACTTGGCTCTCAGATGCCTGTTCTCTGGCCAGTCATGCTGTATTTCCGGGTTTATTCTTGCGCCGAGGTTGAGGCGTGATCCATTCATTAATTTTGGTTGCATCTGTTAGTGGGGAAACCAATCCTTTAGCATGCACCCAGGTCTTCCATTGAAGGAAAGATGTGTCTTCTCTCCGTCCACTACACAGACGTGTGGTGGGAATAATAGTGAGTAGTTGATGTTGCATTCCTGCAAAAGTTGCTTAATCTTCGTGAAGGATGCCCGCCTCTGCTGTACCTCTATGGTGTAATCCTGGTATGCAGCGATGGTGGTGTTATCAAATCACCAAGGGCCTTGCGATCTTAACTTCTAGAGATTCTGGTCCTGATCACGGAAGTTAAGAAACCGTGCAATCAGGGGCGAGCTGGGGCTCCCGGTCGTGGCGGTCTGCCCGGGATCCGGTGGGTGCGCTCGACCACCAAATAGGGCAATATTTGGTCTGTCATCACCGTGTCCTTCAGTCATTGTTCCAGAAATTCTTCCGAATTGGGTAATTATGCTTGTTCCGGAAACCCCAAAAAAGCGAATGTTGTTCTTCCTAGACCTGACTTCCGCATCCTCTGCTCATCGTTTCAGTGCTGTCACTTCAGTTTCCAGGCTATGCAGTTGACTTTGCAGTGCAATAACGTCTGGTCGGACTGTTGCAATTTATGTGTCATTGGTTGATACTCTGTCTGCCAGTTCGCGTTGACCCGCTCTCAAGAGACTCACCGCAAGCGCCAGCGAGTCAATCGTGCCTTCCAGGGTCGTTTTAGTATCCAATATGGCTTGTAATAGTTTGTCAAATTGAGAGGAGTGGGATCGCAGCGTTTCACTCAGTTGCTGGAGAGACGCTGTTTGATCGACAGTTGCGGGTTTGGTAATTAGCATATCTTCTGGAACAGTTGCTGACGGTCGTGCCTGCTTTGGTTTGACCATGGCGGTGAGTGATCGTGCTGCTGGTCACGTCTTCACCCTCATGTATGGGTCTATGACGATTTGTTTTCTCCTCTTGCGGCGTACGCCCACGCATGTTTGCACTCGTGTTGCTCTGTCCAGTGTCGTGAGCACTAGTGCCAGTGTTGGGGTAGAGTTTTGAAGTTCTGCGCTTCCAGGAGGTGAGCAGCGCGTGCCCTATGGGCCTGCCAGCGGTAATCTGTGCAGGACGACCACTTCAATTCGTGGAGGGAGCCGCTTTGTGCGTTTGTGTTTTCATTGCATAGTGTCACCTTCCCGGGGTGTACACCACATTTGGTCTATTCTCACCCCAGTGCTGTTCCCCAGTATTGTGTCAGCGCTGATCAGTCCCTGGTCCGGCGTGTATTTCCTTGTGCAACTGGTTAATGTGTCGCCAGTGAGGCGCTTCGCAGCACTACCTCAACAGCGTCTGCTCACCACATGCAAATTCGTGATACCTCCAGCATCTCGGACCAGGTAACCGGAGCAGACGCGCTCCACGCCTCGCTCCGGTAGGTCGCCTTCTTCGGTTTGTCTTGCTGCCGCTGTCTGCCAGGCTGCATGGCTTGAGAAGCTCACTCACCGGCACCTCCCAGTACCCCTCAGGGCCTCCGTGGTCCCACCTGGGGTCACCGGGACAGCCGATAGCAACGTCCGAGCGCGCCTGAGTTCGGGAGCTCACCTCCTTCGGGGCCCAGGTCACCGGCCGCCGCGCTCCACCTTCGAAGGCAGCGCCGCTCCGTTAGGGCTCACAGCTTCTCGCACGCAGCCCCAGCTGTTTTACAGTGCGTGTGCGGGCCGACCCGCTTAACAATCCTTCGGGATCCACCGCAAACTCCTTCAAAGGCGCCAGGAGGATGCCGGCGAAGTATTATAGAGGATAATTTAAGGGCCGAGAGCGGAGCGCACTATCGAGCATCCGCTCCTGTCACCATCTTGGCCACGCCCCCAACCCTTTTACAATCTTAGTGCAAATTCTCAAGAATTTTCTTCACAATAAAAATAAGGTCTTTGACAATCAATCCTGACCTTCACCGTCCCAACACCCGGATCAAACAGTCCTTAGTATATGGCACAGCACTATACCAGCTTACCTGATCCAGCTTTTGCAATATCTCCATCAATCCACTTCACACAGTAATGTGTACCCTAGAGACACATCCCACTTCCCCAGAACTTGCCTAACTTTCTACACTCACTGTCATGGGACTCGGAATCAGTGATGGGCTCTGCATCACTGATGAGCTCTACATCACTGACAGCATGGAAAAATGTAAGACCAAGCATGACCTTCTCCCTTAGGGTCTTCTAAAGATCCCAACTGACCTAACTGAAAGAATCACCCCTTAATCATTTAAGCTACCACACACAGAAAGCACCAACCAAACTGTTAATTCAACCCTTAATCAGCATCCACTTAAAAGCCAACTCCACTAAGAATGTCTTTTCATAGTCCTATAAACCTCCCCACATATGAAGTCCCAGTTATTGACCAGGCTTTACCATCTCTATCTTTGCTAGCAGACCTAGACAACTGGGCTATTTGAATGCCACAGAGCCAACAACAACTAAGGAACTAGCATTACATCTTACATGATTAACTCTACACATAACATCCAGTGATGACAACTGAATTCCCCCCATCGCCACAAATAATTTGGGGTTGGAAACTTCAAAACTATAGACTATCTCTCCTGGAAAACAACAAAATCATATAAGCAAACAATGCATGTGTGGTGCACGAGGGCTTTCCAAAGTCAAGATTCTCAAAACGTCTCAAAATTGCACTCTGAGAAAATGGGAACTTTCAATCAAATGCACTCAAGATGTGGTGTCAAAGTCTACAACTCCAGCTACTATCAGGATTAACACTTTATATCCCCTTCTGTGCCCAGGACGTAATGGTTAAGTCCTGAGGCACAGTGCTAAGTGTGCCCAGGACGTAACCATTACGTCCTGGGCACAGAGCCCAGAGGGAGCGCCAGCGCTCCCTCTGTGGTGTCCCCCCCCGCACCCACCCCACACCCCCAAGGCAGGGATGGAAGGGGAAGCCCACTAGACACCAGGGATTTAGTTTTCAAAAGGAAACTGGCATGAGGGGGCCCCTTGGGCAAAGGTTGCTGGGGGGGGGGGGGTTGTATTTTTGAGATGGGGAGCGACCCCTTAGGCAAGGGTCGCTCCCCTAGGGGGCAAATTATATTTAGGCTATTTCTGCCCCCCTTAGGGGCAGATTGGCCTATTTTTTATGAGGCCAATCTGCCCCCAAGGGGGACAGAAACCACTCGACACCAGGGAGTTGTTTTTTTTTGCGAATTTCTTGGGGGCAAATCGGCTGTTAGGTCAAACAACTAGGCACCGGTGATTTTTTTTTTTTTTTTTTTGCGCCAATGTCACACAGGGGGAGCGACCCTGTAGGCAAGGGTCGCTCCCCAGGGGGCCTCGGGGGGGGGGCAAATTTATTTTAGGCCATTTCTGCCCCCCCCTGGGGCTGGCTGAGCTAGAGGCCAAAATCTACAGGTAGGCACTCTGCAAAAAACACCTCTGTTTTCTGTGAAAAAATGTGATGTATCCACATTGTGTTTTGGGCCATTTCCTTTCGTGGGAGCTAGGCCTACCCACACCAGTGAGGTACCATTTTTATCGGGAGACTTGGGGGAACACAGCATAGCAAAACAAGTGTTATTGCCCCTTGTCTTTCTCTACATTTTTTCCTTCCAAATGTAAGGCAGTGTGTAAAAAATACATCTATTTGAGAAATGCCCTGTAATTCACATGCTAGTATGGGCACCCCGGAATTCAGGGATGTGCAAATAACCACTGCTTCTCAACACCTTATTTTGTGGCCATTTTGGAAATACAAAGGTTTTCTTGACACCTATATTTCACTTTTTATAGTTCAGCAAATGAATTGCTGTATACCCGTTATAGAATAAAAACCCATTGCAAGGTGCAGCTCAGTTATTGGCTCTGGGTACCTAGAGTTCTTGATGAACCTACAAGCCCTATATATCCTCACAACCAGAAGAGTCCAGCTGACGTAACAGTATATTGCTTTCAAAATCTGACATCGCAGGAAAAAGTTACAGAGTAAAGCGTGGAGAAAAATGGCTGTTTTTTTCACCTCAATTTCAATATTTTTTTATTTCAGCTATTATTTTCTGTAGGAAACACTTGTAGGATGTACACAAATGACCCCTTGCTGAATTCATATTTTGTCTACTTTTCAGAAATGTTTAGCTGTCTGGGATCCAGCATTAGTTTCTCACCAATTTTGGTCACTAACTAGGAGGCTGAAAGAACAAAAAATAGTAAAAATGGGGTATGTCCCAGTAAAATGTCAAAATTGTATTGAAAAATTGTGTTTTCCAATTCAAGTCTGCCTGTTCCTGAAAGCTGGGAAGATGGTGATCTTGCCACCGCAAACTTTTTGTTGATGCCATTTTCAGTGGAAAAACCACAAGCTGCCTTCTGCAGCCCTTTTTTCCATTTTTTTTTTAAAAAAAACAACATTTTCACTGTATTTTGGCTAATTTCTTGGTCTCCTTCAGGGGAACCCACAAAGTCTGGGTACCTCTAGAATCCCTAGGATGTTGGAAAAAAAGGACGCAAATTTGGTGTGGGTAGCTTATGTGAACAAAAAGTTATGAGGGCCTAAGCACAAACTGCCCCAAATAGCCAAAAAAAGGCTCGGCACAGGAGGGGGGAAAGGCCTGGCAGCGAAGGGGATATAGTGCATTCAAGAGAACTGAAAATCCAACTCTTCCAATGCCACTTCTAGTTGGGCAGGTCTACAGTACGGCCATCTCTGCTTGGGAATATCAGATTAACTAACTAAACTGCAATGTAAAATCTCTGAATGTTACAACTGAATACCTCTTGCAGGGTATAAATCCTATCTTTTCTTTTGAGCTACGTTTTCACGCCTCTTAACCTTATGCCCAATTTTAGCCAAAGGGTACATCTTAGGAAGACAGTAAATATGTCCAAAATATACAGGAAACCAGACATAAATGAATTTACTATTTGTTTTGGACTTTGAAGAATAACCTTTGTATTTGTACATACTTTTGTAACTACTTAATGAGCTTTGATACTACTTACTAGAGTGGGTGTGGTTTAACCTATAGAAAAATCCCAAAATAAAATCAATCTCAGAGGAAGATTCAATAGGTCATCGAATCCATGTAGTGCTGCCAGTGGATCCGTTTTATTGCATGGCCTGAATAATATCTGGCCTCTGAACATAAAAAACCTTAACCATTCAAAAATCACAGCCAGTTAATCCAGCTGAATCTTGTAGTAAACATGTGCCTGACTATAAAATTATGTTAGAAACTCCTAGGCTCTGTACAAGTTTAACTGTACACTTTACAGATATTGATACCAATCTCCTCAAAGGGAACGGACAGGCGAATTCCACAGGGAAGGAGAGACGCTATTACTGCTAGCTACTTCACGATGGGATGGGGAGATGACGTTAGACTGAAAGAATGATTCTTACAAGGGTCATTCACCTGGTAACCTAACGTAGGATAGTAAATATCATTATACCATATTTTATATTTCTTACTTACCACCACATCTGTTTGGTGGTTGGGAAATAACACTCTTCCGTTTTCCTCACACAAAAAACATTCTTTAAATAAAAAAATACAAAAAAAAAAAAAAACGTTTTAATGCTATAGACAGCTTAAAATAGAAAAATAGTTTTCTTTAGGTTTTTGGATAGGGACTTCCACAGATCATATCTCAGCGCAGCGCAGCACTTAACTTAGTTGGTGCAGGTGCTGGAACTGGCAAAGATCAGTGCAACTAGTAAAATAAACATTCATACTCAAGAGGTAGGTCAGAGAAAGGTGGAATGATTGCACTGGCAAATGAAAGCAGCGAGAGAATCTAAAGTCCTTCATGCAGAGAGCTGGCCTTTTCCTCTGGCGGCTAATCTTTTTTCAGAGAGAGGAGGACAAAAAAAACAATCTGCATGACAGTGACGTGTGGTCAGGGCTTGAGATATGGAAACGTGCAGCTAATGCAAATCAGTCACACAAAGACAGAAACGATACAACATGAACAGGACAAAGCATTGTTGTGTTTGTTAACGCTGACAGCACAACAGCATGTGAATCTTGTATATTTGTCAATTAATTCATTTCCATTTCTTAATCAAAGCAATGATTAGCATTTCAATGACTGGCATTTTAAGCAAGACAAAATAAAACATTCACATTGAATGAACAAAACAAACTCTAAATACCTGTAATACCGTAATGTAATGCTTAAAGGAGGCTGGACTGTGCCTAGCTCTCCTATGAAGCGCCTGCGTACCTCTGTGCATAGGCTGGCTCCTTGCACAGACTACCAAAGCCCTCACTCCTTTGTCCACCTTCTGCCATCCCTTACCTCAACACTTAGCCTAACAATCGTCCCTTAACCTAGTCAGGTAATGTTTCACTCCCACCTAGCCTACACCACCCATTCACCGGGGACAAGGTCAACCACTGCCCAGGCACCACAGTGTACAGTATGGCATCGGCCTGTGACATCCCAACAACTGCCACTCTACATTTCTATTCAACTCGGAAGTAGTGGTGATCAAATGTTAGGTTTGCAAATGCCCGAATCTCAAGAAATAAACAGCAATGGCCTCCTCCTAAAAGCTGTTTTAGGTACATTTGCAATCTGCCCCATGCCCCCAGCACAGTCTTGAGAAACCATTGGGTACTCATGTTGCTCCTGAAGCACGTCGTTCATTGACCCCTGGACACTTATCACCGAAAACCATGTCACACGCTGTGGACATGCGGACACCAGACCTTGTTTTCCTTTGAGTAACAACTGGCGTGATGAGTCGGCGAGGGCTTGTTATCTTATCAGTGCTCTCTCAAACAAACCTAAATACCACTGTTACCCCCACCAACCAAAAAAGTACAGGAGTGACGCGCTCTTCTCCAGAGGATTCCATCGCAATAACCAATCACCTCAAGCAATGCAAATCAGCTGCAGGGTTTACTACAAACCTCAAGCAGAGATGAAGACCGTGCAACCGAACTATCAGGAGGCATACTGCCAGAAGGCACTCGTGCGCACTTAAATAGTCCAGGACGTTATATTTTAACAGTTTATCCAGTGAAAGTGGAAGGACACAGAGTGCGGGTACAGGGGTAGAAAGTGGACTAAGATGAAGGACAGAAAAAAAGAAGGGGTAAAGTACAGCGGCGAGGTAAAGAGGTGTCAGAGAGGGGATTGGGATGAAAACGTGAGAGAAAGACGTGCGACTGACGTCAATGCCAATACTGTTCATTGGTGCTCACAGACGAGTGTGGTCTCACCTGCAAGGAGGTGCACGAAGCAAAATCGACTCTGCAGCTTGCCGAGGAGCACAGCGAGGAAACCTTCTGGCGGCAGCGAGGAGACGTCAGGGGAGCTCTGGTCGTACACCACCACCTGCAGCTCACAATCAATCTCCACCTAGGCAAGGGAAGGAAGGCTCAATCAAAAACTGGAAAATCAGCGTGCCCACGAGCCTATTCACCGACTGGCTTCACATTAACAAACCACTGTATTTTGTACAAATCCCTTAAAATGTGTCAACATGGTATCACACACCAGACAATCGGAACCCAACAGTGGAGAGCGAACATGGGAAGTCAAAAGAGGGCAAGTTTCAGAAAAAAAAAAAAAAAATCTATATCTCTCTCTATAGATATATAGATATATATATATATACACACATACACACACATATACACACAGCTTCACTATATATTTACAATATGCCATCTTCACTTATAATGTTCTTCAGTGTTTTAGATGTACAGAATGAAAGTACACGTAATAGAAGAGAACAGTGTCTGGCACTGCCTGCACTAGTGCAGTTTTAAAGAAGCCTGCTTCTGAGGATCCTCCTACGTCTTCTTGAGAAGAGTGGCAAGCGAAAGGAATAAGTTACTTACCTGTAACTGTAGTTCTCCAGTATTGGAATCTTCCATAGATTCACATGTCTGAATCATTCCCCATCGTTGAGATGGGAGTCCTTGGTACATTTAAAAAAAGTAGTATCAACATGGGCGTAACATATAGACAGGCCCCTGGGCCTTTTGGTTTAGTCCCAGAACGGTCTTTTTTTTTTATTTTATTTTTTACAATTTTTATTAATTTGATTCACAGGTCAGTCAACGTTACTAAGTGTATAAATAGATATCACATTTGCTTGAGAAATATCTTTACCCTTTCGAGTCATATGCAAGACAGGAGTTGCTGGTTCAATAAAAACAACATTATGAACTAAACTCAATTGATTAACAAAAAAGGAAGCATCTCCTCAGCACTGTTCAAAATAGCTACAGACAAGTACCTTAGCACTATTTTGATAAATGATGTGCAATATCAGTCCACAACACTGACCTCAATCCACAATAGACAGGACACATATGCATCAATAATTTAAATATTTCTATTACGTGGGTCAGACCATATGTAAGCCTGTAGGAGTTTTTGTCTGTAAACCTTGCAGTGTCAAGTGTGAACACGCTTCTCTTGCAGGGTGCCCAAATAAGACCAGTATTCTGGTCATGGCCTCCTTGGTCCTCACTAGCCTAGGTATTATTGTGAAACTGTCAGGACTGTATGTGTTCTCTGTAGGATTGCAGCTCTTGCATGTGCATGTCTCCCAGCCACTTGCGACTGGGACCTTTCACAATCCTCTCGCTTCTTCTCGCCTGAGAGCCACTATCTCAGCTCTACCCTACTTCAAAACTATGGTGCACCAATGGGAAAGGGTCAGGAGCGAGGGCGACTTCTAGCTCACAGCGATGGCTCGTCTATCAATGACGAATGCAAAGTCGATAAAATTATTGGCTACTATTGCTTGTTTGGGGCAACGGAAGAGGCCTAGTAGGTCACTCTCAGCAGAGAGTAAGTCAGTACGTTCAGTTAACTCGAAGTGTTTTTGCGTTATTAGGAACAAGAAGCAGCCTGACTCCGGACAGGACCAAAACATATGGATCAAGTCAGCATCCAGATTGTGACACCAGGGGCATTTAGAAGGGGAGCAAATATTTTGTGAAATGATGCTGGCGTGAGATATGCCCTGTGTAATATGTTTTACTGTATATACTGAAATCTGCTGTTCCACAAACACCTTTTCATGATATATTAGCATCCTGTCCTATTCCTTATCTAGAAATTCCCTGCCTACGTCCTGCTCCCATGTTCGACGAGTTGGTTGCAAGGGATCCCGAGTCATGTATGTCAACGATCTAGTCCACCATGTGATCAGGCACCTACCACTGCCCTTAATATGTAGCGTGACTACTAGAGGGTGAGGGGGTCTGGTTCTGAATCCGCTATCTGCCAGAGGTCAGCTAATATGGCACAAATTCTGCTCTATGCCAAGAAGTGACCTCCAAGTATGCCCCCATCAGTATGCAAGCGTTCTAGTACCTCATCACGGATTAGAGCTCCCGCTGTGCCGATTCCTGCCGCTTCCCAGCATTTGACCGAGTAGCTCTTGGAGTGGCTGAAAGACTGACAGTCAAATTTCCGAGGAACACTGTGGAAGTGGGGGCATAAGCTTGATGCCTCACTTGTAGCTGGCGTGGGCTACTGTCATGAGTGCATTGCATTGCGGGGGTTGCAAGGCAGACAGGAGAAAGGTCTCATACACAGTGCGTCTCTAGTGGTGCCCTGCCCTAGCTCTTCCAGCAGTCGGACCGACAGCCATCGTGCAGTCCATTGTAGCAGTGCTGCCAAATAATAGTGCTCCAAATTATTAACGCCCAGCCCTCCTTTCTCAATTGGGAGTTGCGGTTTGCGCAATGCTACCCTACACCTACCCTTGTTCCAAAGAAATGTGCCCAGCGCAGCATGAAGCATGCAGAAGACTCTACTAGTAACAAGCAATGGGAGGTTATGAAAGTACAAAAAGCGCAGGGGCTATCTGAGAGCGTACTGCTGTAATGGCCCTCATAAGATTACCATCCAGCAAGTCTTGAAAGGTATGATTAGTGTGTATGCCTAAATAGCGAAGGAAGTAGACTCCCATCGGACCTCTTGAGCACCTATCTGTAACCGCTGTGGAGGACACTGCAGATGAAGGGGCTATAAGCAGGATTTAAACCAGTTTACTTCCAACCCTGAAGCGGCTTTGAATGCGGACAAGACCTCAGTTATAGCATTTATGCCATTCCTGATATCACAGATGTAAACCAATACATCATACCCATACAAGGAGGCAGTATGTAGGGGTCCCTCTAGGGAAATTCCCCACTCTCTATCTTGTTGTCGCAGTATCTAAGCCAGTGGCACCCTGGCTGGGACAAAAAGCAGGGAGAAAAGGGGGCACCTCTAACGCATGCCCCTACTCACCGGGAACGAGAGAGAAATACACCAAACCAGCCTCACTCGGGCGATGGGATCCGCATACACGAGGCGGATAAGGCTATGTAGAGGTGGCTAGTGATGCCAAAGGCTGAGAGAGTTGAATATATATTCCCAGTCCAGCGTATCAAACACTTTTTCAAGATTTATAACCAGGCATGTAGCTAGAGCCACTGGGTTGGCACCAACTCCATAATTCTAT
This sequence comes from Pleurodeles waltl, assembly GCF_031143425.1. Taxonomy (NCBI): domain Eukaryota; kingdom Metazoa; phylum Chordata; class Amphibia; order Caudata; family Salamandridae; genus Pleurodeles; species Pleurodeles waltl. The sequence continues at coordinate 186,434,295 of NC_090442.1, forward strand.
GCAGCCTACGGATATTGAGCGTCATGGACCTGCCCGGAACAAAACCAATCTGGTCTATATGTATCAGTTGGGGCAAGTGACCTAGTAATTTCGAGACGATAATTTTACCTAGAATCTTGTAATCCGTTCCCCATGTTGAGGTGGGGCAGTAAGAAGCTAGTTCCTGCGGGTCCCTGCCTGGTTTGGGGAGGGACAATGATTAAGGATTCCCTCATGGATGGGGGATTCTGCTTTCTTGCAACGTAGTATGATAGACTTGCATGAGTTTGGGGGCCAAGATCGCAAATAAGTTTTGTAAAATTCAATTGGGTACCCATCTAACCCTGGAGTCTTACCCATTGCTAGTGCTTTTACAGCTTCATTTATATCCAGCAATGTAAGGGGCACGTTAAGGGCCTCTGTATTGGAAGGAGGCAGTGCCGGCAGCGTGACACCCCGAAGAAAGGCATTTATACTCTCAGTTCTAATCAATGGTGGGGGCTATACAGATCTTGGTAAAAGTCAGGGAAGGCCTCCTGGATATCTGCTTGGTTAGTTAGTAAGCATGTGGCGGAGGTCCTAATCACCATAATGGGCGACGGGGGTGCTGAGCTACGCAACAGCCACGTAAAGCAGATGGCCAGATTTGTTCCCCTCAGCATACATCTGAGCCTGATATGCTTTAAAGTCCAAGCAGCGGAGCTCCTCTACAAGTCAGACATGCGTCTCAGTGGCAACAATGATTTGACAGTTCCCCTCACAAGAGGTGTGTGTGTGATTGCAGTTCCACTCCCCACAGCGTTTTTTCTAACTGCAATAACTCCTTGTGTAATGTTCCCAATGCCCCACCGTTGTGCAGATACAGTGTCCACGTACCACTGCTTTCAGTGCCTCCCAGCCAACCAAATGAGTGGCTGCTGTGCCCCAGTTATAGGTCAGATAGTGCTCCAAGGTCTCCCGTCTGGTATCCCTGAACCCTTGGTCTTCCAGTGCCACAGGCTGCAACCTACATGTCGATACCAGCGGTCCCCAGTGGAATTGCACCAGTAGGGGATTGTGGTCAGAGAACGTTTTCCCTAAATATTCTGCAGTGGTGGCCAGTGACTGCAAAGGGGGCTGGCAAAGCATACAGTCTAATGGAACATGCAGATTGTGTGGTGTGGAATAATATGAGAACTCTTCATCTTCAGGATGCAGTGTGCACCAGCAATCGCGCAGCATCCACTTCCCCACCGATTGGGAAAAGTGTGCTGCCGTGGACACCACTGGTGAAGTGGGTAGCAGGGGATAAGAACAATCACAGTCAACATTGCATACGCTGTTGAAATCCTAAATCCCTCCTACTATCCATGGAAGATGTGCCCATCTTACCAAAACGGTGGATAATCATAAAGAAAGCTATTTGGGAGACATAGACAATGCCCAAAAGCACCTGCCAACCATCCAATTATCCATCCACAAAAACATAATGGCAGTTGGGATCTATTTATGTGTTAGTAGAGTGGAACAGGACTCGTGCATGGATCCAAACCATGGCTCAGCACGCAAACCCAGAGTACGTATTGCAATAGCATTGCCCACGCCATCTATGCTGCAGCCGAATGTCCTCTCTCCAAGCTATGTGTGTTTCCTGCAATGGCGCTATCTGTGCCCCGCAACGCCGGAGGTACTGTTGTATTGCATGTCTCTTACGATTTGTGTCCATACCTCGAACATTCCAAGTAACTACTTTGATGTCTGCTATAAGGAGAGGGCATCCTTTCTCCCTTGCTCTCTGTGCTTGCTACTCTGGAGGACATTTTCTTTTGACCTTCTCGCAATAGGCCAAATTCCACCACCACAGCATCTACTCAGCTGCACAGGTCCCGTCTTGCTGCTGCTCCACAATCTTGTTGAGTTTGTCATCATGCGAGCTGGGCGTCAGGGCCTCCTGTTTATGATGCGCCACCCGGAGGCGACCGCAGGCCCCTCCATCTGGCGTTCCAGCACTGCGTCCCCCTCTCCTACCCATGGCTCCCAGACAGCTGGCAACCATCACAGGGGGGCACGGATGGTAGTCACCCATCTGTCTATTGTTCCCTGCCGTTCAGGCAGTTAAACCAGGTAGCTGACTTGGGCAGCCGATCCTAGAGCAGCGGGCCTGGGCAGCCTGTGAATCAGCAGGGAAAGCCATACGTTCTCATCGTTGCTACCGCCGCGCCTCACAATGTCTTGGGGGGAGAGGGGAGGACACCAGTCGCCACACATCCGCTGGTGGGGTGAGGGCCGTGCCGCCTCTCATATTACTCTTTGGCTTCTGCCTGCTGTTGTGCTTCAGGCGCGAAGGAAGGGGCATTCTTAGGTGCGGGCTGCTCCCTCTCCACTAAGCCTCGCAGCAGGAGACACTCCGTACCGCCGCAGCTACCTGCAGAACAGAGGAGGCTACCCACCCACAAACCGGCCTATGGGCACCCCCTCGGTCTGGTGCGCCCCTTCTGCCAGAGGGGGCCACACATGGTGTGAGATTCGGGCCAGGCAGCAGGAGCCTATTCAAACACCGCCCACCAGCTGGCTAGAAGCATATTATAGTCATTATGCAAACTGGAATAAACGTAAGGATGAACCAATCAGGCAACAGCATCCTGTAAAACCTTCCTGAGATAAGTTCCAGTGCTTCCTATTTTCACAGCACAAGTGCTTACCAAATAACTGTAATGAGAAAATAAAGGTGAGCTTCTCAGGGGAGGTCAGTGGATCACATGTGAATCTATGAGATTCCAATACTAGAGAACTACAGTTACAGGTAAATAACTTATTCCTTACTCCAGTACTCGAACTTTCATAGATTCACATGCTTGAATCAGAGTAAATAGCAGTATTGAGCACATTTTGAAGTATATAGTTAATGAAACAGTAAACTATATATGTAAATATATAAATATTTATGTATCTTTCTATCTATATTTTTGCAAATAGAGGATAAAATGTGCGTAAAAATTAAAAGGATGGTGGGATGGAAGAAAACTGGCTCACCTTTATTGCAACAGGTGTCGCAAAACAGCTTTAACGACTGCTGCGGAGTTGCACCTCCAAGCAGTAGTGCCGAGTGAAGGTATGAGCGGTTTTCCATATCGCCACTCAGCATATGTCTGGTAATGATACTCCAGCAAACAACATCATGGATGTGGGCACAGCTCTTGTGAAATGAGATTGAACCTTTCTACTCAAAGATCTACCAGCTTGTTAGTGACAAAATGTAACTGCGTGCACTGCAAGCGATGAAGAGCTAACCGGATTTACGAAAATGTCCTGTTCTGTGTAGATAAAATTGTAATCACCTTTTAATATCTACAGAGTACAGTGTCCTTTCCGACAAAGTCTGCAAAATGTTTGGGGGGAGGGGGAGGATTTTAATACCACTGGTTCATTGGGATGGAAGCCTGACAGGACTTTAGGAATTAATTTAGGGTTAGTGTGTAGTGTAACTCTCTCGTCCGAAATGAAGGCAGGGTTCATGGATGGTGAAAGCTTGGATTTCACTTACTAGTCTAGCTGATGTGAGAGCAAGAAGGAAAGCTTCCTTCCAAGAAAGGTACTTTATATCCACTTTGTGGATAGGTTCAAAAGGTGGTTTTAGCTGCCACTGCAGTGGAAGAGGCCTTATCGGCGGGAACGTACGGGAAAAATCCTTTAAGGTATTCCTTAATGAGCCTCACCAACCACAGAGAAGGAGTTTTCAATGATCTCCTAAAATGAGAGATGGCTGCAGGGAGCACTTTACCAGAAGAATGCGATAAACTGGACTGAGCCAAGTGTAGCAAGCACTGGCAGACTCTGCTCCGGTGACAAATAGACTGGGTGAATATTTGATGTTTGCCAAATCTCTTCCATTTCAGATGGTATGTCCCGTTAGTACTGTCTGCTCTTGCCCTGGCTAGAATCTCCCTGCAGGCTGAAGGAATGTTTAAGTGTCCGAATTTGTGGAATTCAGGAGCCAGGCTGCTAACCGAAAAGACTTGGGGTCTGGGTGCTGGACTGGACCCTGGTTCATTGTCAATAGAGATGGAATCGGTTTGAGTGGATTGTGCCGTTGGTTCTGAGAGGAGGAGAACCTCAATATACCAGTGCAGATGTGGCCATGCTGGGCTATAAGTATCATCTTGCAGGGTTTGGTTTTTATCTTTCTTGTGAGATTTGGAAGGAGGGGAATCAGAGGAAAGGCATAGGCAAATATGCTGTGCATTCCCCACGACCCCTGATGGAGATGGCAACGTGTGAAGTTCTGGCATTTCGTGTTGCGAGGAGTCGCAAAGAGATCGAGATTCGGCTTGCCTCATCAATGGAAGATCCGATTCAGTATGTGCTGGTTCAATCCCCACTCACTGCAAGATGTTCTGAGTCTGCTTAAAGTGTCCGCTAAGTTGTTCTGTTTTCCAGGTAGATGTTCTGCCATCAGATGCATCTTGTGACAAATACACAGTTTCCAAATTAGCTGGGCTTCTTGAGGTAAGAGGTTGGATCTGGTGCAGCACTGTATGTTTATGTAGCGCATTGTTGTTGTATTGTCTGTGCATACAAGCACTGATGATTGTTGAATTTTGCACTTAATTCAAGAAGGTTGATGTGAAGGTCCTGATGGGAAAGTAGCCATTTACCACGGATTTGGAGGTCCATTAGAAATGCTCTCCAGCCGTCCAATGAACTGTCTGTGGCAATCACTAGGGGTGATGGTGGAGTCAGAAATGGTGGCCCGTGTGAAAGATTGACTGGGTGCGTCCACCAAGCTAAGGAATGGACTTTGCTGGAGTCACTTGGATGATGTTGTCAAAGCTTCCTGTTGCTTGTTCCCATTGATTGCCCAGTTCTTCCTGAAGTGGATGCATGTTTAGGTGGCAGTGGGGTATTAGATGTAGGCAGGAACACATCATGGCCAGAGAGATTTGTAACAGCAAACCGAAAGTGACGTTCTTTTTTGTATTATTTTTACCAGCTTGATTAACCTTTGTTGTCTGTCGGATATGCTTTGTTCACTCTAGTGTCTAATAATGCACCCAGGAATGCCACCTGTTGTGATGGATGGAGAAATGACTGTCAGGTTGAGCCTGAGACCTAACTTGTGGAACATGCATATATAAGCCATGGCAGACCGTCCTGCTGAGTGTCTGGAAGGTGCCTGCATGAGGCAGTCATCGGGATGTGGGAATATTTGATGCAGTTTCTGACTGAGGAAGGCCACTTCTGAGAAGAGGCATTTTGTAAAGACTCAAGGAGCGGATTTGAGACCGAAGGGTAATACTCAAAACTGATAGTGGCTGTCGACTACTGTAAACCTGATGAACTTCCTCTGTCTTGTATGGATGGCGATATGAAAACATGCATCTTGAAGGTCTAGCAATACCACTGAATCTCCCTTGTTACGGAGCTGTAGGACATCCTGAAATGTGACCATTTTCAAAGAGTTTGAGTTATTTTTTTCCAATATTGGTCTCCAATGCCCTCACTTCTTTCGTACTATGAGAGTAAAAATCTGTTTCGCTCTGCAACGGGTACTTTTTCTATGGCTCCTCTTATGATCATAATGTTGACTTCCCCTTTGAGAATAGGCAGATGTTTTTGAATTAAAGGTTGTGAGGGATTTGGAGGTGGTGTCTGTATAACTTCCAATGTGTGTCAAAATCGGACTATGTCTAGAACCCATCAGTCCATTGTTATTTGCCTCCAACAGTGTTAACAGGTTATTCTTCCTGCTCTTTTGGTAGGAATATTGAAGAGAGTAGCTGGCACCTGGAACAGGTCACTGTCGGCGGGCAGTGTCTTTGACTTGCGGACCCAATTTTCCTCTGGGCAGAGGTCTGATATAGGCCGCTGATGGTGGCTGCCTTTGTTGACATTGTCTCCGAAAGTGTTGGGTTGAAGAGAAATATGATGAAAAACGATATTGCTGGTATCCCTCTCTGTACGATAATGGTCCTTTTCCTCCGACTCCCCCAGAGGGCAGTTTCCTATACTGTAATGTGCCCAGTGACCTGTCCATATCTTTCTTAATTGTTTGGAGAGCATCGTCAACATGCTTTCCAAAACAAAGTTTGTCTATCATAGAGCAGATCTAGTATTTTGGCTTTGGTCGGAACAAGATACCTTTGAGCCAACCTTGACAGCGTAAAACCGCTGCTCCTGCCAGAAGCCTGAACCCAGTAATAGCGGTGTCCATTACTTTCAGGCCCTCTTCCCAAATATAATCAGTAATAGGTATAGCACAGCCAGTTTTCTCGTAAGGTTCCTCAAAATCATAACAGAAACAGTCCATTCATTTTTTCGGAACTGGAAGCCCAAATCAAAGTGCTGCTCACTCTAGTATATTGTGGAAAATTCCTAGATCTTCTGAGGAGAGTCAGTAGGTGGTGAAGGAGGAAATGATGGTGCTGGCAATATGTAATCGTACCATTCGTCCAGGAGGTCCTGAAGCTCTTCTTCCTCTCTGTCTCCCTCAGATGATGTGGGCTCAGCTAGCTGTATAACCTTCAGAGAATGTGGTAGGCATGTAGTAGAAAGCAATGGTTGGGAAGATGCTGGAGTTGAGGCTGGAGGTAGTATCGAGCCACGTTGAACAGGGTTTGCAGTTGGTAGAAATCTCTTTTTATAGTACGAGAGCATCATTTGGAAATCCATTACCAACGCTGATGGCATACACACCATTTGTTCTTGAGATCGGTGGTGCTATTGGTAATGTTGTTGATCTAAAATTGCTGCTCATCGTCTTCTCCATCAGAATAGTCCTGGCATTTTACATGCAATTGTGATGGGCTAAAAGCTGCCCCAAAAAGACTTTCCTCATCGGAGTCTCCATCCAGAAGGTGGGAAGGTACCGATGAGGGCCCTTTACTTGAAGATGTGTGTGCCGGCATGGACCAGTTTTTCTTCTCTGTTTTTTTACTAGGTCTGAAAGTCAACGAGGTCATCAACAATAGAAGAACCTTGCCTGTAGACGTGGGCACTGTCAGTGGTACAAAGGACGACAGGGTCAGTGTCAACGGGTTTTCATCGTCAGTGGGTGCACCGCCATAGACAGAGGCATTGACGATGACAAAGTTATCATGAGTGGCGACGAAATAGGTGTAATGATAGCCAAGGATGCCGTAGTCGATGAAGAGGATGCCACTATGGACACTGTGACAGTGTTCGCAGTATAGATTGCCATTGCTACCATCACTGCTTTTGTCGACAATGATTTCCTCCTCGACGGGGGGGGGGGGGGGGGGTCATCAGTGAGCTGTCTGTCGTTACTGGTTTTGTCGACGTGGTCGTTGTCGAGGGTGGGGTTGTATACAAGCTGTCCAATGCAGTGCCGTAGAAGGGTTTTTTAAAGTATGTTTTTTTGAGGTGGAGGTGTCGGAGGTTCAGGGGTAGATTTTGAAGCCTTAACCTCCACCTTAGACGCAGAATGCAGCTTGTGCTCCTGAGGAGACTTAGATCCTCCATGTCTGTGGGAATCGTGAGACTTTTTGGAAGCCTTCTGGGGTGGTTCATCAGAAGAGTGGGCAGTGGACTCCTCTGTATGCATTCCTTGTGAGGGCCACCTGAGTGGAGCCTCTTTTACCTGCGGGTGCCAAAGGGGGTTTCTGACACATTAACATGTCCGTTTAGGACACCAAAAACACAGAACGCAAAAATCCAAGGCAAATCTGTCAGAAGTTATTGAAAAGATCAATAGGTGAACAGCACAAATCCTTTGGTGGAGTTGTGAGGGAAAAAAACTGAGCAGAGCTCAATGGACACTCCCTAGAAAGACATGCAGTAGAAAATCCGAGGCACAGGAGCTACTCTCAGAAAGGTTATACAGGGTGGTGTCGCCTGATCGGTTCATCCTTAAGTTTAGTCCATTTTGCATAATGACTATGATATGGTACTAAACCAAAAGGCCCAGTGCCTGTACGCAATGTCCATGTTTTTTTAACTGTACCGGGGATTCCCATCTGGGCAATGGGGAATGATTTAAGCATGTGAATCTATGAAATTTCCAATACTGGAGTAATTATGTATTTATTACCTGAAATATGTCAACATGTTGCACCAATAGAAAGCATCAGGTCTCAATGTAGGCAAATGTATCAGCCCAACACTGAACCAAGCCAGATAAATTCTGAAGTGAATTTGGCCGTGCCTAGGGCCATGCCAGCAGAATTATTTAAGACCTGAAAGTGTGAACAAGCACGATTTTATGTTTTTAATAAAGGCAGGTCTTTGCACAGTACTGATGCTTTCTAGATGCACTGTCTGGTTGAAAAAGGCTTATTGGGGGATTACCACGAGCTTACAAGGGCTTGCCCCTGGTACTCCCCCTCCATCTCATTGCTCACCATTGATAGGCTTGATCGATTGGATGGCTTTTCTTTGTCCCAGATTGTCCATCTTGTGTTTGTCCCACTCCTAGACCTTAGCCTCTTTACCATCTCTGACTAGCTGGCTTTTATTTTTCCACTGCTCACTTTTAGGGAACTGCTTTGTCTATTGGCTTAGCACTGCATGAGAGTGCATGTGTTTTACAGCACTCTCCCTCTTGTGCTTCTGCCCTCAAAAGACCTGGTAACCTGGGATGCTGCCTCCCTAGTGTGTTACTCCCCAGTCATCTACTTCCCACTTGTGTGCAGCTTTCCCCCTCCCCCACCCACTCCACGTTGCTTTCCACTCCTGTCTGCTACCCGCTTCACTTCCACCCCCAACTGCTTAGGGGTTTCCCTTTTTGTATATATATATTTATTTTGTTTAGGGGTGGTTGAGGGGGGCTTAGGGGGACAGGCCAGTCCACCTTAAAAAAAAAAAAAGTGCTTTTGTGCTACTTTGATTTATTAGTTTACATTTACAAATTCTTTGCAGATCAGTATATTAAAAAAGGCAATTGTGCTATGTCTTAGGTGAGGTGAAGCATGCGCACGGCCACGTCATCGCTCCTTTTTTATTTATCTTAACTTTTAGCCAGGGTGCACAACATTTTGTCAATGCTGTACAGGATCTTCAAAAGGCATTGGCAAAGCCAACAGGTCCCAAAGATGAGACCTACTGACATGGTCTATGGTTGTTCCTATTGTAATGCCATGCGAAAAGTTTCACTTTTGGAGCTCAATGTAAGCCTTTTAAAAGAATGTGGTATACTATCCTACATATTGGAAATATCAGTCTTTTTGTTGTATATTGCAAATATCAGTCTTTTCGCTATATCTTACCTACTAAGCTCTAGGCACAGTGAAGTAATGCCTTGCCTTAGCTCAGTGCATTATAATTTGGGGACCTCTAATATTAGAAGTGTTCCTGTATTAAATAGGCAAATAACTATCACATGACCCCCCAACTCCAAGAGCAACTATTGAGACACTTTCAGAATCAGTATGACTTGACTGATGTATGGTGCACGTAAAACCCTCAATTTCAAAGACTGCACATATTATCAAGCAGTTCAGGTTAGATGTCTGGCTGTACATCAAACACAGAAAAGGTGATGAAAGGAATACTTGCAATTTATCTAACTACTGGCAATTGTTCAGGGAACAATTCCAACTTATCATTCTTTTTCCCACCATGCCACCTCAGTTTAAACCCAGCCATATGCAAATCAGTTTTGACCTTGCTCCGAAAGGAACAATCCAGCCCAAACTGCCAAGCCAGGTCCTTCCTGAAACAGAACACAAGTAACTCAAGACCGGTTTCATCCTGATTGGGGCTCTTCAGTCGGCTTTAGCTTGGTTCCAGTGGCACAGTGAGCACTGGATCCACGTCTGGTCATACCCTTGCCACATAAGGAGGTATATCAAACACACAAAAGGTGACGGAAGAAAACCTTGCAAATTGTCTAACCACTAACAAGCACCTGTGGTAAGATTCCAATCCATCTATCTTTTGTCCACCATGCCACCTCGGTTTGTACCCAGGCATATGCAAATCAGTCTTGACCCTGCTCCAAGAGAAACCAGCCTTGGGTTACTTGTGTTCAGGTTTGAGGAGAACCTTGCCTGGCAGTTCGGGACTGACTGTTCAGACTGAAGCAGAGTCAAGGCTGATTTGCATAGGCCTACGAAATAAAATGATGTGGGTGCTTTTTTGATTACTGATTTGAGATGGATCAGTAAATACATTTAAAAAAAAAAAAAAGTAACGTGAAAGTGTTCTGAAACGCCTACCTAACTATCCAGTGCCAACCGCTACTGGTATAGCGAGATATGTCTGCGTTTCCATACGAAAATGCTTTTTCAGGTTTGCTAACAACATTGGCACTGTTTGTCGAATCTTTATGAAACTTTCCAAAAAGATTCTCTTTTTTGACTTGTTTCTTCATGGAACGGTTTGCGATGATGAGTCTAGCGAGAGGCACGAAAAGGGTGGGGTGGGGGGTTTCCCCAAACGTAAATTTCCCATGTTTTTTTCTATAGACTTTTTTTAAGCTGCAAAAAATACTGCTCAACGGAACTACACCAAATTTCACTGGAAGCTAATTCTTGGTCCAAAAGTGTGCACTTTCTGATTTGTTGTAAATCTGTTCAGTAGCTTTTATGAAATTAAGGTACCAACATTTTGGTATATATGGGTGGTTGGGTTTGAGGCACTCTCGCAAGCATTCTAATTGGCTTAGGGTGCTTTTCTTTCCCCAGGGCCAACTTGTTCCAGCTGGAGAAAGTGTTCTGATCGTCTGGCTACAAAATGCTGCAGGTAGTCATTACAAGACTCGAGGACTTACCCCTCTCTAAATTTACTTTGAGCTTTGTTTTTGTTTTTTCCAGAGAAGAGTAAGTAAGAGTGGAATGGAGGAGTGGGTGGCAATGCAGGTCAAGTAAAAATAAACAGGGGTTGAGTGAGAAGCAGATAACCAGCACATATGAAGACAGCAAGGAGGAGGGGAAACACACAGAAGAAAAAACATGGGGGTGAGGGGAGAAGCACACAAGGAGAGTGCAGGGAAGAAGCACGCAAGGGAGAGAAAGCAACATAGAGGAAGGTGAAGAGAAGCACATGAGTGACACAGCTGGAAAAAATATGCACTCTCATGGAGTGCTGAAACAAAAAGTAAAAGGTAGTTCCCTATTAGCGAGCAAAGGAAGAATAAAAGCCAGCCAATCAAGGAGATGAGGAAGCGCCTATGCTCCACGGGAAGGACAAACACAAGATGAAGAGAAACACTGAAAGCCACTGAACAGAAAGCAAGCATATAAGAGCGACAGTAAAGTCAAACTATAGTAAGAAATGGGAGGGCTGTAAGCCCTTATATATAAGGATATAAGAATCCATAATCTAGTGTAGAAACGATCACTTTTTCAAGCAGTGTGTTGAAAAGGATTTGGCAGGTGCATGGAATTAAAGGCATTTGTTTTTTAATTATACTACAGCTGATAGTTTTACATCCTAGGACACACAACCCCCCTCCCCCCACAACCATACGCCCCACACCACCCTCCGTCATAAGAAAAAGCCCTGGGTAGGTGGTGGTCACCGGAGTCCACAGACCTCAATGGAGGGAGTCCGCATGGCCCCCCTCCCGTTTTTTTTATAAAGCCCTGGGAGGTGGTGGTCAGAGCCCAGGAAGGGGCCTCATGCTCCCCCAATTTAATGGTTCACCTCAAAACTTTCCACATAAAGATCCTAGAGGACACTTTTTTGGGAAAAGTTCATGAAGATTTGTCAAACGGTACCAAAGATCTAGTCAAGTCAAAAAACGCTTTTCCTATGGAAAGTGGGTCCTGACTATAAACATAATGTACTTAGGGCATGTACTAAAGAATGTTTTTTTTTCTGAAAACTGGGAAGAAATTATTGGATTGGTGTATAAAATAAATATATACATTTATTTACTTTGTATGGCTATACTTCAAGTATATGTAAAGTGGAATATTGTTATTTTGTGCTAAAAGCTTTCTTTACTATATTCATGTCAAGGTTGTTCCCTAAGATATTTGAGATAATCTTGTAAGATGTAGATAGTGAGATTGCTGATCGTTTTAGGTTGAGTTGCACAGGGATAATTAGATTAAAATATCTCTTTTGTTAAGAATTGTGATGAATAGGGTCATATTGCTGTCAGATATTTCACAGATTCTGTATTTAGTGGGAACTGAGCTATTTATGTTGACAAAATAAATCCTAACAAAATGTAAATTTGCCAATATATTTGCAGAAAGAAAACTTCACTGCGGATTTAGTTTTATGCCAAAATAGGGAAAAGTTGTTTTCTCACTTAGAAATCTCAGTACTTACCAGGTTGCAAATTAGGTCTTAATTCAGAGGGACTGGTCTCTCCTTTTCAGTGAGCTGGCTACCAACTATTGTGTCCCCACAACCTGTACATCTGCTGAACATGTTGTGATCAAATAAAGGTGATCTGCATCATTACATGACAGATTTTAAGGCATTAAACTACAATATTGTTGTTTACTATATCAAGCGCAGCTTACAAGAGCAGGCGCTTCTAAAATAGGCTTCCTTAAATTTAGAAGTGCTGATGCTGCGCTATTTAGAGTAAGCCATTGGTTTCTGAAACAGTGACATTGTTCTGTTGGCAATCATTTGATTACATGGACCCACGGCTGGTAAGCTGCATGGTATAGGCCACAGGTTGTGTGATCACCACAACATTTGGCTTATGAATGTGATGACTGATTACCTGTTTTACTTGAGAACTGCTCCTTTCATAAAGAAATCAGTTGTGCTTACCTTTGAAGATGGCACTTTTCTGCACATCTTAGGAGCGTCATTCTTGAGCTGCCTAACTTATCAACCACAACATCTACAACATTATATAGGTGAACAGAACAATTCTATCATATCCTTCTGATGTTAATCATTAATGGGACAAAGCTAAACTGTTGCTCTACTTCCTCCACTTTCGATGCCCCCAGGGCTTACGTATACAGTCTCTTAGGCACCTTCCTAGGCATTAGACCCTGCTCGTAAAGAAATCATTGCAGACGGATCAAAGGACACTTAACTAAGCCTTGAGGCATGTCATATTTTCATCACCGTCAGCATTTTCCACAAAGCGGTACTGCTTGCCGGCGATATTTTAGGATTTAAACAACTATTCTAAAACAAGAAAAAAAAAAGATTTACAATATAATGATTTTGTACTCAATGTCATCCTCTTTAGATGGCAAAATATTTGATGACATCAGGAGAGCACTGAAATCAGAGGGGCTTCACTGTGTCAGGGTCACATAAACAATATCAGATTTGCTTAGTTAAAGTTAAATCAGAATAGCCGTCTCACTGAACAACATCCAGTTGAAATACAAAAAAAAGTTGAGTTTTGGATAAATTTGTAACCTTAATACTTCTACATACAATAGCAAAATTTAACTCTAAATCCTTCACCAACATATTACAATTTAGCAATGATCTGCAACTTTACTTACGAGTGCAGCCAATGTACAACAGCTATTGCAAATAAAAGATGAGGCTGCCCTGTGGGGTTAGGGTTTGTAAATTCTATTCTACTCAAGGCATTTCTAGAGTGCATGGCTACCCTAATATACCTCCCAGTGCTGAGCAGCTCTCCAGGCCCTATTTTACCAGAAACTAAACAAATAGCAAGTTTTTCAATTAGTTTCTGGAACTCAGTTTTGTTTCTGTCTTGCGTGTCCTAACAGGCAAGGAGTTACATAGTCTATGGACCATACATACAGGCAAAGGGCCATCCACCACTTCCAACCTTCTGGATCTTAGTTATCCTAGTTCACATGAGGTATCAGATCCCAAATCATGTTAGGATTGTAAGTTTGTACCAGGTGCTGTAACAACTGAGGACCCTTGTTGTGAAGATGGACCATACAGAGGACTTTAAACTGAATCCTCTGTTCGACAGGTAGGCAGTGAAGAGCGGCCAGCGAGCTTGCAGCAGAGTGGTGCTTTGGGATCCTTAGAAGGTGGTGTGCCACTGTATTGGGCACCACTGCAATGTTCTTACTACATATTGGGGGCTTCCAAGATAGAGGGAACTGCCATAGTCAAATGCGAGTCTACAAGAGGGGAAAGGTAAGAACTCTAAGATTCTTTTTTTTTTTTTTTTAAAGCATTCTCAGGATGCCAAAAATAACTAGCCGCTAATTGCCGCACCTGTATATCCAACGCAAGTTTGTTGTCCAGCCAGATTTTGGGGAGTAAGTAGATTTTGTAATTGCATGGTCAGATGTGTTCAGGTTGGTAACTACTCAATTAGTTTGTTTAAATATAGCTAAAAATGTAGAAGTCGATAATGTACAAATAGGGCACAACAGAAAATGTTCTTGTGGAATTCTGTGGGACCACTACTGCAAATTGGGTGCAAGGGATGCTAACTACTCTATCACTGCACGTGTCTCTTGATGAGCCAGAACTGTACCAGACTTACCAATCGAGCCATGTATATTGTGAACGTGGTACTAAATGCTATAGTTGCTACTTTAGGTCCACAAAATGAAATGAGGCACAGGGTCTATGATTCTTATTGAGTATGGTTAGGACAATTGCAGCGTGGAAAGGGTCGAGCATGGCTATCCATCTGGCACCTGAGCCACCCTGTTCTGAGGCCTGCCCTAAATCCAGCACAGTAATACATTCAAAGATGATTTACTAAAATTCTGCTACATTTATTGAAGGGACGTCAATAAATCCAGGTCAGAAATTCACCACTTCACCCTGGCAAAAAAGTATGTGCAAAACTATTTGTATGATAGAGCAGTAACTACATATCTGAATCAGTAACTGGTTAAAATATTAATAACTGATAAAATTATTGCCTTCAGCACTTATAATGCCACCTTCACATATAAGTTCTACAAGACAACAGAATTCAGTGCATGAGGTGTGATTCCAGTGGTTGATAAAAGTGTCATTGAGAAACATTAGGTTCAAAGGTCTTTGCACTGACTCAAGTGCATAGAAAACATCATTGGGTGAGGTGGATAGACAGATTTAGGATAGCTGGAAATAAAGGAAGTAGTGGATTTAGAGGGAGGGTCAGCGATGAATATGTGTAGCTAAGCTTCTAGGAAGTGAACAGAATTGTATATGGGAGTTTAGAAGCAGGCAAACGGTAAAAGACTAAGTGGAAGAAGAAAGGTATTGGTGGGTCGAATAAAACACATGCATCCTTTGCTAACCCCCCAGTGCTTACCTTTTGTTTTGCAGAATGCTGAATTAGCTCAGTTATCACCACCTTGTCCTGCTGCAGCCTTCTTTTCATAAGTTTGGAGCAGTTGATATTAACAGCATCGAGAATGTGAGCAGTGTTGTACTCCACAAAGGGTCGACTGTCAATTAAGAGTACTTTTTCCATGCCTGACTCAAGCATGGCTACCAACCTCTCTGGAGCCATGAGCCTGGTCTCCCCATGGGCCATGGCAACCAGCACTAGTCTGTATCGCCCACTCGAGTACCAATGGCAGCGCAATGGTCCCAGGTTAAAAGTGGTTTCAGCCTTCCATTGTACCGTGAAGGTATGAAGTCTTTTCCTTCATTCAAATAATCCTTTTATTTGAAGATGAACAACTACAAAGCACACAGGCCAAGACATTAAAGCTTCTGCAGAGCTTTTTGAACGGTTACATTTCCCATTTCAAACAAAAGAGGTAAAGAGGACGCTGGGGTAGCCATTGTGTAGCACCACGCTTTTACTTCTGCTCCTTCTTGTACAGGGGCCCATTCCAGAAACCAAAGCATATACCTGAGGAGAAAAACAGAGACAATAAGACAAGGAGAAGGGCATGGTGGAACAGAGTTACAGCATATGCATGGACAGTAAGGAAGAGAGTAATACCTAAAAGCAAAACAAACCAAAAAGACGAAAAGACGAAAAGGGAAGAATGTGGGCAACTGAAAAGAAAAAAAGAAAAAGAGAAGCGGGAGAAACTGAAAATAATCAGAAACAGAATTAGTTAAGATTTATTGGGCCAAACTCACAAAGCATCTGATACACCTAACTTGAGTATGGAAGTGCAAAATAACCACTCTGAGCACACAAAAACTACAAACTGCAAATGAGGAAATCCTGCTGGAATGCCAGACTTTCTGCAGTTGCACATTTAATGTTAAGAGAGGGTTTGTGGTAATTTCCGAAGGGGCTCAAACTGCAAAAATAGCAAATGAAAAATCAGAAATCTGCAAGTGTGTGGGTATTTAGCCACCACTCGCATGTAGTCTCCTACTCTGAAAAGTATGCAAATTAAACCCAATCAATGGCAAGAGTAAGTGCCTTCCCTAGGTGTAAGTGGGGAAGGAACACTCCCTTCTATTTCATGGGAGTGTAAGGGAACAGATTTATCCAGGTGAAAAAAAATTCTTCCTTTGGAGAAGTAAAAGAGTTGTGTGCAAATGCATATTTCATCAAGTACCCCTTTGAAATATTAACATGGCGGAACCCCCATTTGCATAAATTGTCTGCATTGTTGAATTCAAGGACATTTTGAAGGACAAGCAATGATTAAGTACTTCTGGGATTTTTTGTTAATCAAATGAAAGCCAAAAATGTGCTCCAAACACAGGACAAAAATCCATCATATTGTAGCAAATCTCTAGCTTTCAAAGTCCGGTCTTTGTGACCCTGGCCCTGTCACCATAATGAAGACGGTAGAAACAGAAACAAGTCGGTGCAATGTTTTTTTGTTTTTGTCTTTCTTAAACAATTATTTTCTAGCTAGAAGCAACAAGGTCCGGGCACGGTTTGCTAATCTAGTTCCCCTGTAAGCCAAACGTCTCCTGAAGCTACACTGGAAAGCCCCACATCCACTGACACATGCCCAGCGGTACTCGGCGGTGTACCACTGGAGGAAGGCAGAGAACTCAGCACCGCATTGCTAGGAGGCCCGGCGAATTGAGCAGCGCCCCACTGCGGCATGTGATGCTACTGCAATACAAGCACCTTATAGCAGGTGACTCACCACCCGGAACTCCACCCCGCTGAAGCGGAGAGGTACCACACAACCCCAAAGGAGATCCAACATCATTAAGGGAAGGACAGAACGAAGTGGGGAACTTTGAGGGCATTACTTAACCCCTGCCTCCCATCTCTCCACAACCTCCCCCACCTCCCCACCACTGTGGCTCTGCTGCTCCTTCCTTCCCCGGTCTACCACCACCAGGTGATCAACATCATCGTCATGCACGACAGTTGGTACACAACTGTCCAGGTTTCTCCGCCCCTGGTTCTCAAGTTCAGTTTTCCTCCTTCTCTTCAGTCTAGATCATGCTGTTCATTACCAGGCACAGGTTTCCCCACTCGAAAGACATAAGGCCCCGAGTTGACCCCTGTATAATGAAAGGCGGCCCACTGCCATTGGTAACCACCTCTGTATGTTATAGAGCACTGGGTACATCCTGCAGCTTCCACAGGCAGTCCCAATCCACCTTCTTCTCATGCTTCACTGGCCTGCACACCGAGTTGCCAGCGGGTATCCTAAACCACAGCGCTGTTATTATAATGTATGTCATGATAGGGGATACTCCGGACGAGACACTATTGTAGCTATATATGTCAAAGTACTACTGAGCTTACTGCCTGATGCTTACATCAAATGCTCTGCCTGTAGACTGTCCTTTGATGTTTAATTGCTACAATACAGAAAACCGAATAAAAAAAACTTTATAAAACAAACAAAAAAAGAATTTCAGTGTTTTGTTCACTTAAAACTGAATCTTTTAACTGACATTTTCACCTAACTATAATGTTCCTTTAATCCAGGTTTAGTTCTGTGAATTTCAATTTTTTAGGCGTAAAGTAAGATGTCTATTATACTGCACCCAACCAGATGTGAGCACCCTACCTCTCTCTTTGGTGCATGGCCTCTGGCCGTACACAGCCTGCGGCTAGGCGCTGAGCCTAGATTTTGGCCCAACCCCCACAGACTGACTACCTGATGTTACAATATAAAGGGTGTATAGAAAGTGTGACTATTGGCTTAATCGAGGGGTCATCTCATCAACAGATATAAAGCAGACCTATTGTCTTTGTTTAAAAAAAAAAAATCACCAAGAGCTCTAATCAAATGTATATGTCTTTAATTCACACAGTGGAATTTTTAATAAAAGTGATCATTAAAAATAGTGTGTTATTTAAAAAAAAAAAAAAAAAAAGTATTTGCATCTTTCTTTTAACACTTTTCATCCCACAAAATGCAGCCATAAAAATGACCAGAAGAGTGTCCTGGATCGATCTTAAGAACACAGAGCTCCAGCTAGGAGTGCTTTAAAAGAAATATGGTAATCTCTCCAGGGGTCACAGATTTAATGACCCTCAAGATGTACTTTTGTTTTGTTTTTGTTGCTGGGGGTTGCTACACTTTCTGCAGCCCCAACACATTATACAAATAATTGGTGGTGCCGCTGCCCATTCTAGGGGCCCCAGCTGGCTCAAGAAAAATCTTTAAAATCCCCCACAGGGCATCATTACTTTTTTTTTTTTTTTTTAAATTGCTTATATTTATTTAACCTTTCTGCCTAACCATTCCCAAAATACAGAGTGTTATTCAGAGATCAACTCTCAACATCTCAGAACTACCTTTGCCTCCTTCCAGCCTATAACTGAAGCTTTAGTCATCAACTATCTGTGTACTATAAAATATGGATCCCCTTTGGACCCACGCTCCCCTGCATGTTTTATCCTTCGTCTCAACCATAATCTCTCCAGTTTTAAATGATATTCTGAACCAGATCCTAACTTCTGGTCTTGTGCCAAAGCCCCTGAAACATGCAGTTGTTAAACCTCTATTAAAAAAAAAAAAAAGCTTGATTCCCTCCTCCTTTCGAACTATAGGCCAATTGCCCTCCTTCCTATTGTATCAAGATAATGGAAAAACATATCAATAAGCAATTAACAGGCTTTCTGGAAGACCACAAGCTTCTCCACCCTTCACAAATGGGATTTAGACCACAGCATAGTACAGAGTCAGCACTGCTAGCTGTTGTGGAAGATACTAGGAAACTATTGGATTCAGGCGGACTTGCAGCCATCATGTTACTTGATCTCAGTGCTACTTTCGACACAGTGGATCATGATATATCACTTAAAGACTCCTGGCTGTAGGAATTGAGGGTACAATGTTAAGATGGTCCTAATCATTCTTGGAAAATAGAACCTTCCATGTTCTGGACCGGACATATTTTTCCAATATGCTTCCTCTCACCTGCAGGGTCCCTCAGGGCTCTTCGTTGAGTCCCACTCTTTTTAATGTTTATATGCTTCATCTAGCCAAAATTGTTGAACCCCATTGTCTTTCCTTGGTGTCATACGCAGACGACACCCAGCTGGTAGTATACCTTTCTAATACCAGCCTCACCTCTCAATCTAATTTATCGGCATGTCTTGCTGATGTTGCCAGATGGATGACCATCTCTAAGCTTAAATTGGACGATGAGAAATCTGAAATAATGATAGTTGGAAACCCAGCCCTTTTGAAATCTCCTTCTCTGGTTCTTGAGGATTTAAAAATTCTTCCTTCACCTCTGGAAAACATAAAAAGTCTGGGTTTCTGGCTGGACTGTCAATCTAAATATTTTGCAGCATTCTGTTTCGGCATGTTGAGATCCCCGAGGAAAATTCTTGACATTCTCCCTTTTATTGCCAGAAGACTTATCATTCAAGCTTTGATTTTGTCTCGTCTAGACTATGGCAATTGCCTTTTCCTCAGCTCTCCAAACTATGTAATAAAGAGACTGCAGGTTGTGCAGAATGCCACTGCACGCCTGCTCATGAATACACCCAAACAGCTATCAGCCAAACCAGCACTGGCTTCTCTTCACTGGCTCCCAATTAAGCATCGGATCAATTTCAAGGCTATCTGCATGACACACAAGGCTCACCATAATAAAGGTCCCATGTTTCTTAGGGAGAATATCACGCCCTATGTCCCTCAGAGGGTACTTAGGTCTTCTGCCTCTTTGGTGACCATACCACGTTTTAAGAAAGTAACCTGGGGAGGCAGTTCTTTCTTAGTCAAAGCTGCATATCTGTGGAATTCGCTTCCTCTGGATTTACGGCAAGAACAATTAGAATCGGTATTCCAGAAGAAGCTGAAGACATTCCTGTTCACAGCATAGATCTTGTTTAAAGCTTAATCTTCCTCTTAGCGCTGGGAAGCCTTCGGGTAGCCATGCGCTCTATAAATCCATTAAATTAAATTAATTGTACAACGCTCCTTGCTTGGAGCAGTGAATAATAAATGAGCACTTCTGCAGCTCATTTACTATTCATTTTTTTTTTTAAATCTGTGGGTGTGATTCTGCCCACCTGGGCCACCCAAATGTTTCATTTTTGTTGGGGGCTGCGGGAGGAGCCCCGGGGCCACCATGGCTTCCTACTTGCTAGCAAGCCACCACAACTTTTGAATATTTTGCAGAAGTGTGAAAGCCTTTCTTTTTTAAATTGTTAGCTTGGCTCCACTGGAGATCTTCAGTAAAATTTTATTTAGAAAAATCCAATAAAAAATGATAACATTTCGTCACAAGTGTTTTTTTGGGGGGGGAGGTTGGGAGGTGGTGGTAGTGGTCCCGCTGAGTTGCCACACCAGGCCAGGGGTGCAGCTCCGATTTTGTTTTTACATTTTATTTACTTTCCGACTAGGCTAGGGGGCTAAGTTCACACGTCCTAAAATGGCTGCCATCACAAATTTGTTTATATGGTGGCAGCCAATCAAATATTATCTCTAGATCTGTCAGCTCGGCAGATCCTCCACGGCCTGAAATATCTTTATTTTTAACTTTAACTACTTCAAAACTACTGAACGGAATTACACCAAATCGCAAAAAGCACGGTTACTGGACTACGATCTAGTTTCTGCCAAATTTGGTGCAATTCTGTTCAGCCATTTTGGCTCTAGCCGTTTCTAATTTTCCTTTGGAAAAATTAAAGGGAAAATGTGTTATGTGCCCTCCCCCCTTTTTCTAGGCCCCTGCTTGACTGATCATCCCATGATGTAGATGCAGTGGAAGAATATTTGTTATGGAAAATTACATGTAGAGTTGCTAAACGATGCCAAAGTTATAAGCAAATCAAATTTAATTTTCCTATGGAAACGTGGCCCCCAACTATAAATACCTAGTGGTCACTGGGTAATAAATTAAATATATACATATTCGCTGAAAAAAACTAAGATTACAAGGACATTATAGTTAGGCTGACATCTCATACGTACAAAACCACAGAAATTCAGCAGCTATAGTTATCTCCCGTAACTATAACTTGCGCCCCCATAATGCACTGCTTATGACCTCATATTAAATCACTGGTGATGTGTCAGTGACATCACTGATGACATGGTCAGTGACATCAATAAATGACATGATTAATGACATCTCAAATGACATCACTGATGACATCACTCACATCCACCTACAGATTCATACAAACTTTGGTACATTTCCACACTCACTCACATACTCCTTTGCAAACCCATAAAACTACTGATGTATACACACATACTTACAAACACACTGACAAGAACTGACTCACTAGTATTTTAGTAACTTAGCTATTCACTATTACAGCTACTTATACAGTCTCAAACCAATACAGCAACTGACATACCCACCCAAACAACCACTCATACACCCATTCATATACTTGTAAACACTCACCCACCCATACACCACTCATTCATCCAATAACTCACTGATACACCTCCTCAGACATCCACTTCCTCACCCATAGTCTCTAACACATACAGAAACTTATAAATAAACCCACACATACACACACTTACTGACCTATACAGTCAGTGCCACACACACCCTATCAGCGATACAGTCACTAACATATCCAATCACTTACCCACATAAACAGTCACAGACCCACAGACTCAACCATGGAGCTACTCACACACCCAGTGACTCACTCAGGCAGCCACAAACACAGTCACTCACCAATAGAGCTACTCACAGATCCATGCACTCTCCCAAATATTCACTCACACATTCACGTATGTATGCATACTGTCACTGATACACTTATTCAGTCACCCATACACTAACCTACACACTCGCTGATACATTCACAAACACATGCAGACACTGAACAATACAGACACACACACACTTACCTGTAGAGCCACTCACACACCCACTCACTCAACTAATGCACCCAGTTATAAGCTTATTCACCTATACAACTACTTAGAGATCCACTCTGTCACAAACACAAACTAATTCAAGAACTCACACACCCATAGATCCACCCATGCAACCACTCACAAATCCACAGAACCACTGACACTCACTGGATAATGTCATGAGTGATGTCATTTGAGAGGTCATCAGTGATGTAACATGTGAGGTCATAAGCAGTGCATTACAGGGGCACAAGTTATAGTTAGGTGAGGTAACTATAACTGCTGCTGATCAGTCTCCTCCTAGGGTTACTAGGTGGGTCATAAAACAAACAAGTCATTCACTCAATGTGTCCATTTCATTTGAGATGTAACGTGTGATACTTGAAATCAAATGTGTGTTACTGTAAACTTTATGTGCAAACACAAAAGCGTGGCACTTCCTGGGATGTTAAAGCCCTCGTAATTAACATACATGTGGCAATCATCCTTATGGACAGGAAGCTCATGGTCAGATGACTACCTGAACTGCCTTTGATTTAGTGCACAACCTCTTAGGTCACCCATATGGGAGAGGGTGGTGACTGTACCTACAAGAATGTTCTCTCATCAGCCTAGCTACATATAAATATGGTTGGCACTAGGATTGATTTACATGACCTGACTAGGGCAATACTCAAACCCCACAACATCACTTATTTCATTAGTGACGGATCAAAATATTTTGTGTAATTGCTTTAAATGGTTGAAAAACGGTGGGTGCCTGACCAACTCCACTGGTCATCAGGAATCGCCCGCAACCACTGGCGGAAGTCGGCGGTAGGCAGATACCACAGCGGCGATACTGCCAAAGGATAACACTGCTGCCTGTAGCGCTCTTGGCACAATGGCAGTGTCTGCTGGCATTCACCACCTATGTGGCGGGTGTCATCGCAGTTTTCTGCAGATACCCTCACTTGACTCCTGACAGCTACCCGCAAGACATCCATGGCCTGAGCTGCTGTGTACCGCTCCTGGGAGCAATCATGCCGCATCCAACAGGTGATAGGGCCCCAGCATTCTCACCCAAAGAGCTTAAGAAAGTGGTGGAGGAGGTCCTACCTCTGTATGAACAGCTCTATGGTGCACCAGAGGAGCAGGTAAGTGCACCATGTGCACGCTTACCATCTACCTCTACCTATCTCAGCTTTCGTTAGTCTGCAAAGACTTATTTTGTGCTGTAAATGTGCATGTATGTTTGATAGAATGGACAGGTATCTATGTCAGGAGAGAGGTATGAAGTTGAGAGAAAATGTGGTGAGTGTGAATTGAGTGTTGACTCTAGGTTTGCTCCACCTGTCGTTCCCTTCAATCTGGTCAATGCACAATGGGTCTGTCAGTAGGCTTATTGTTACATCAAATGACTTACCAGCATGTGACATTTAGAGGCTGTGTATTTTTTTTTTATGCATTGTTTGCAGCGAGCTGTAACCAACACTTGCCACTTTGTGGAATGTGTTCCATCTTGCACCTAATCAATGTCAGGTGATCATGTAATGATTCACAAAAGTTACATTATTGACAACTGGTCGGTGGAGGGCCTGAGCTGTGGGGTATCTAGTGCACCCAAATGATGAGTGTTTGCAGTCATGTGCCTGTGTACAATGACTGCTATGTGCCAAAGCTGAACAGGAAGTTTTAGGCAGGATGTTCTAGGCTTGGTACACTGACATATGGGATTCTGCCATTTTGTCAATGGACTTGTGGACATTATTTATTGTCTTCTTTTTATGTCTCCATGCAGGTCAACGCCCATCAGAAGAAGGGGATATGGAGAGCCATCGCCAAGAAGGTACGACCCTGGGGGTCTACAGCCGGCTGAGCGCCCACTGTCGGAAGAGGTGGGAGGACTCAATACACTGGGCCCAGAAGACCGCGGAGGCCCAGCTGGGGATGTCCTCCCAACGGGGACGGGGTGCCAGTCAGACAATGACCCCTCCCCTCCCCCACCCAATTGCCCGCGGAAGCATATCTGACCTTTGATGGGCCTTTCAAGACAGCACAGCAGCCACAAGGGGTTAAGTATATATATGTATGACATGTGAGCCCCATTGCTAAGTGACTGAGTGAGGGACAGACTGCTCCCCCTGACAATGTGTCATGTGGCATATATCTTCTGGCACCTAATTTTTTGAGCAAGGCCATGTGTCCCCAAATGGTGTGCTCATCCTTCAGGACTTGGGACCTAGTACTATACTATGGTGTAGCCTCAGTATGCTTGACTAGCTTTGAGCACATAATTCTGTGTGAGGTGTCCAGCTAAGTGTTAAAAAAAACCCTGCTGAATGTGACTTTGCACACACAAACCACTCCAGATAAATTTTACAGTACAATGGTGAGTAGGATGGGGGCCACTGTCCTCTATCATGTGTCTGGGGATATATGTAGGTTGATATCTGCAAGCCAGGGTGAAATCGCCTCCATTGTATGTTGTGTACTTGTGCCTCACAGCAATCTGTGATGCATGGGTGTCCATCATACATGTGACATTGCTTACATGGCAAACGTATTGGCAGCTGTGGCAAGGGACTTCCCCTTGGTAAGTGGGGAATGTGCATTGTCATGGTTGATCTATCATCATTGTAGCTGGCCCATTTCTAAGACAGTACATATTTATGTATCATATATAAGCATGTGGTAGCCATGGAGATGGCATGATATCACAGATCCCTCATGTGTCCATGGGGTCCTATTGTAGTCAGGATACTACTGCAATGGTTGTCCATTTACTGTGATGTCCCAGGCATGACTGTGTCACCATCATATATCGTCAGAAAGAAACATTCATGACTCATAGTATATTATTAGTCATGTGCAACGGCAGCAGGCATGATGGATATGACAGGTAGGGGCAGGGTGTTGATCCAAGTGATGTTGATTAGTACCCTTGATATGGAATGATGTTTGTGGGTCCCCAGATCTTGTGCTGTTTGGGAATTGTGCCCTGACTGTATGGACACATGAAGGATCAACCTGTTGTGATGTTAGCATGAAATGTGTATTGGGTCAGAGATTCCTTACAAACAGATGCCATGCTTATGTCTGTGAAGTGGGTAGTGATGTTGTTTATCTTTGTAAAATGATATGGTGTCCTCTTGATAGTGATTGCAGGGCCTGTGTCCCTTGTTCCTGCATAGTACAGTTATCTGCTACAGATATACTCAGTAGTGCAGTTGGACATGGGTGGGAGAAATCTGAGAGGCCTATCTTAGGCCTTAGAAGACCATTCTTGTCTGTATTCAGGAGACATCTCTGCATGAGCAATAGGACCCGAGATCCATGTCATTTGCTGAAACTTCAGATGTGTGCCACATCTGGGTGGGCCTTGCAAATACCAGCCTTGACTCATTTTTGTAAGGTGTGACTTGTGTAGCTGTACGTTGTTGTCTTGTGCCCCTAGTGAAATTAATGTTTCCATGTTGCATAATCTAGGCATGGCATGTTTTAAGCATTGTTGACTGCCTTGCACCATCAGCTGTTCATGAGACATTGTATCAGTGCAATTTAGATGTGTGTATAGGCATGTGTAAGTGTAATTGTTAGGGTACCTTACAAAGTGATCCTTAGTTTGGCTACTGGTTCCATGTGGTGTGCTGGAAGTTGCAGACATTTGCTGTGGAGTGGTCACCTAGTTGTGGTGTGCTTGGTGTATTAGGTAGGCTACATCCATGCCACTGCAGTTATATGACACCAGAAATGGATATTGTGTTTTAGGAATTTCATAAAGCATGCATGTTTTAGTATTGGCACATGATGGTGGCATTTTGCTGCCACTTTATGTAGGTGGTCAGTTGACATTATGGCATGTTTTTGCCTCTCTGATTTGTAATTGCACTGTCTTCATGTTGAGATCATAATCTTACTTTTCATTTTTTCTGACAGCATCAGCACCGACAGGTGAAGGAGACAGGGTCGCGCCAAGAGGGGAAGCATCTGGTCACGGGACCTCAGGTCGCAGGATCACTGACATCAAGGGACCTGGTGGACCAGAGGGCGAGGGGAGTGCTACTGGCGAGACCGGATCAACATCTTCATCCATGAATTCTTCCACCAGTCGCCACTCCCTAGTGGTGGAGGACCAGTCAGGGACCACCCCTGTACCACTTTTGTCCCCCATTCAATCACCACCCTCTCTGTTGCTCCCCACCCAGTTGGCCATGCCCGCTCACCCAAGAGGGTGGGTGTCTCCTCTGCCGCAGGCACCTCTGCCCCTGCCTCTGTGAGCCCTGCTGTCCTCAGTGAGGAGGCTATTGACCGCCTGAGTTCTATCTCTGCGGGTCAGACGGCCATCATGAATGCCATCCAGGGACTGGCAAGCCAGAGCTAACCGAGCAATGTGTTCCTGGAGGGCATTTACGGTGCAATCTCTGGCCTACAGAGAACATTTTAGGCTCTGGCCTCCACACTGACGGCAGCCAGTCACCCCCTGTCTACCATACACCCTCCACCTTCCTCTTCCCAGTCTAAATCGTCCCCCTTTCCCAACCCAGCCAAAGCGCAGAGATAGGCATGCAGCCACCTCAACATCCAAAGGAAGCTCAGGCAAACATAAGCACCACAAGACACACCACTGGCACGCACATAAACAACATCCACCTGCAGACACAGCAACAGTCACAACTTGCCCCAACACCCCCAACCAGCCCCAGCATCACATACACAACGCCTGGCACACCTGCAGACACCACACTAACATTCACTGATCCAGCCACCAAACCTATCCTACCCACAGACTGCACCCCAGCAGACCCTCAAACATCCAACCAGCTCACCACACCCTCAGACTCCACAACCACTGACAAGCCTACATGCAGCATATTTATGATACCTGCAGTCACCACCCCGACAGCCACCCACCCACCCACCACTCATTCCCCAGCACCCCATCCCCCTCAGCCCAAGAGACAAACACCTTCACTCAACCACCCAAAAGCCACCCACCACGAACAAGCACACCTCCCACAAATGCGCACCCAAGACATTCACACTTAAATGTCAGACAACCACTCCCTCATCCTCCACACCCAAATCCACTTCTGATGACTGTCCCAGCATGTCTAAAAAGGTGTTACTTTCCAATACTGACCTCTTCCCTACTGTTCCCCACCTCCGTGACACCCCTAAAAGAGCTGTTTCCCTTCCCGAGCCCATCCTTCCACCTCTAAGGCCTCTCCTACCCACCTGCCAGCACCTCTGCCCCTCCCCCACCAAGAAGTAGTCCACCCCTCCCCAAAAAGGTTGTTCCCCCAAACCTAAGCCAAAACGCACCCGACCCAAGTCCAAGCCCAAACACTTCCACCTGCCCCCCTTCCACAATACTCCCTGGGGCCTTCCTGCCCCTTTGATGCCCCTACCTGTGGAGGTTGCATGGTAGTCAAGAGTCAAGTTGGGCCACCATTCTGGACTGGCCAATGGACTTGGACTTTCATATTGTTTTGCCCTTTACCATTATTAAAGTCAACTAGTTGTTGGTTACATCTTTGCTCTGCATTTCCTTTTCTAGGTTTCAGATGTTCCTGACATTGGTTGTGTGCCTGTATTTTGTTGCTTGCTGCTTCATGTATTGTTTGAGCAGTATGTGAGTTTGCGTGCAGTGCTGTTGTCCCTCAGGAGTAGTGTGTGTGTTGTGTGATAGGTATGAGTATGCAGCTGAAATTAAGGTGTCATGGTATTATGTTGTATTTGTAGTGACATGTGTTTGTCGTAGTGATGTGCAATGGGGTCCTGTGTGGTGTATGCCTTGTCCCCTGATGTACCTATTGTGTACATGTGGTGTGTGTTGTCGAGTTTGGTCATAGCAGACATGGAGTGTGTTGAGTTGTGCAAGTGTGTTTTGCTTTTGAGTGCGTGTGAATATTTAGGTGTGTGTCCCTCAGAGCTGGCTGGTGACTTGTATGTTGTTTGGAGTACTGTATGCTTTGTAGCTTTGCACTGCACTCATGAGAATGACTGTGCATTATATTTGTTGGTGGTATTGCTTGTCCATGAAATCTGAGTGGGGCCTGTTCATCTGGCCATGTTATTTTGGGCCTTGTTTAACATCAGTTGTGCTCCTGAACGGCCTCCTTCCATGTATGGTTTTGCTGTTCCCTTCGCTACTGTACTGGTCTTGTTGTAATGTGTCACTTCCTGTGTTTTGTCTGTTTGTGTCTGCATGTATTGTGCATGGCATGATAGGTTAAATGTGCTTTGTGTGTGATGTGTGTGTCGATTGCTGGGATGTATGATGTGTTGTGTGTGTTCCATTACACATGGATGTACATGTGTGTCCAGTCCCTGGCCAGTGTTGGGTGTGAGTATGTAAAATGTTTCTTTAGTTGCAGTTGTGTTACTGTTACAAGTTTGTATGTTGTATAGGAATCTGTGCATCTGGGCCTGTGGTGCCGTGCGTAAATGTGTGGTATTGACGTGGTGTGTGTGTGTGTGTGTGTGTTGGCTGAAGTATGCGTGATGTGTATGTGTGGGTGTCCCTGAGGCAGTATGTGAGTGTGTCAATATGCTGTTACGTGTGTGTGCAGCCCTTCGCACCCCCTACCTATGTTATGTTATGGTATGTAACTGCACAAATGTATACATTTCACATATGTAACAGGTGGGTCTGTGTGCTTACAGTTGTTGTGGTCCTCTTCGGCGATTTATCTGTTGTCTTTCGGCGAGTAGGAGCAGAGGGATGACATCTAGTTGCGATTCCATGGAGGCCCCAGACGTTGGTGGCTTTCTGGCAGGGAGTGCCTCCTTTTATACTGTTTGTTTCTACCTGGTGCTCCATCGTGGTTAGATCATGGCGGTCATATTGGTGGCATGCAACCTCCCAATAGGTCCAGCTGAAACATGGTCTCCACCAGACTGTTTGTGCCTCCAGACAACCACCGCGGTCTGTGCCCGCTGGTGGTCTTCTGTGTGCACCACCGCCAAACTCATAATTTGGCAGGCCTCTCCGCCAGCCTGTTGTCGGTCAGACCACCACCACCAAGATGGCAGTTGCATGAGATTTCATCCCAACAAGCTCTGGCACCTCCAGAGGCACCTTAACCAAGCACAATGCTTGAAACCCAGCACATCGCTGGTTTCTAAACAATGAACCACCTACACGCTGGGACAGCCAGTGTTTTTACTAACCTGTTTAGACGAAGCCAATGTTGATCCACTCTGCTATGTCCAAGCAGACGTAGGCCTTTAACCAGCAATAGCTCAATAAACGGGTGGAGGGAGATATGTCTATCTGTAGGAAGCTGATTACACATGAAGTCTTCAATAATTTTTAATAAAGACTGGTTTTCAACTGAGAGAAGGCTCTCCTGTAAAAAAAAGTGTTGCTTCGCTTATCACTAGCTTACCAAACATTCAAATGTGTTTCTGCTTACAGATTTCCAGTCATACTAGCTTAGCTGGCAGATAAAAATCCTTATTTCTCTTTATTCTATCAGGTTCAGTCTCAATAAACAGTACAATACAATAGGCACCTGAACCACCCCCCATGAACTGCCTTGCAAACTCTGCTCCCTTCTGCAGAATGTAGCTTTCAGTGGCCATGAGGAAGAGAAGCCAAGAACAGCTGAAAGGACTGCGTAGGCGAGGAAAGAGCTGAAACAATTTCTCAATGGATCTATCTAGTCAAATGTGCCACCCACAACACCAAATCGCTTTCAGGCCTTCTTGTGCACTGCCAACTTGTAGGGTTCTAGCAATAAATACAAACGGTTACTTTAGCTTGCCAGAGAAACATGCCAAAACGCTAAGTAAATTAAATGCAGGAACTGGGCAGCCAATACAAACATTGCAACATAGATACTTCAAGAAAGAGACAGTTCAGACCTTTAGAATTGCCCAGAGTCTTCTGTTACTCTACATGGGAATAGGCACACCGCCACATGAGTGGGCACAACATGGAGGTGTAGCAACAAAACAAAGCTTGTGAGCATATGAAATGTTTTGTTCCTGAAAGTCTTTAAAAAGAGCTGGAATTCATTTAGTCCCACTAGACGTTGTGGCAACAAAAAGAGAAGCTATCCAAAACTGTATAATGGTACATTTTATAAGGTGGTAGAATAAAAGACCTAACATCTCAGTCAGAAATATGAATAATAGGAATCCTGGGTATGAAACATGTACATCCATAGAAGCCAGCCACATTTGAGAACCAGGCTATCGATCAAATGTATCAATTACAGCATGGAGTCTTCCGTAGATTCAATTAAGGGACAATAAAATATAAAGCAGTCAGAAAGCCAGATGCAGGTCACTAACGAATGACACTAAAACTAAGATGATGCAGACCAGAAAGTAATGTCAACATACAATGAAAGGGTCCAAGAGTTTCCGCACTAGGATTATATCTTAATCATGAGGCCGTGAATAACAAACTTGCACATACCGGAAGGGAATGTCTGAGATGTACTCCTGACAAGGCAGACAATTTAACTGGTAGGAGGTAAAAAGTAATTCATGTCTTCTGACTACAGGTCAAGGTCAGATTATGGCATTGTAAGGTAAAAAGCAGAACGGTAAAACTACAGATCTAGGATGCTGGCCAGAAGAATGTAACTACTGCCTAAAAGTCCCAAAATACACATCAATACTCAAATTGGCTCTATGATCTTAGGAAAATGTGGCTGCAGAACTGATAATCCCAAACTGAATGCAGTACACTAATAAATCTTACATGGCGATTGGCCGGAGTGGTGTGTCTAATGCCTTAGTGTACCCCTTTAATGTAGTACCTAAAAGGATGAATATGCAAGATAACAGAAAGTGGCAAGTTAGATGAGTGTGTTAAGATGTGTAGCATGTATAGAAAAGGAGATCATAGGATGATGTACTGACATTTAGATAGGACATGCAGACAATCTGTCCAGGAAATCCACACAAAGCTGCAATCCCATATTTTTTCTTAAGCTTTAATAAATTGATTTAAAAAAAATGTTTTGGTGTAGCTCCTAATAGTGAATAGCCAGTCCTCCCTTGTAAACAGCATCCATCACTGGTAATACATTTCCAAGAGATTTGCACTAACTAGATGTATGTGAGAGTTCAGAGTATGTGCTGCTTCAGAGCTCAAATACTGAAAGAGAATGAGATTATATACACTTATCCTAATATCTGAAGGTATTGTCTTGAATGTCTTTGTGACCCCACTCTCAATTCCAAGAAATATGCAGAAACAATTCCACTGCAACATCACACATACCTAAACTGGCAATCTTTCTGTGTGAACATTCCATGTTTGTAGGGGCATATTGGTGGTATCCTTTAATATAGAAACAAATTGTTTAGATGGAAATGCAATGGAAAACAGATCTATCTACTAAGAAATGGAAAGAAGAGCTAACAGACATGCAGTCTTTCCAGTCCTGAAGTGGACCGGTTCATCAAGGCGGTCCTAAAGGATGGTTGTATATAATAGAACAGTGGGAAAAGGAAACACGCCTTAACTTGAACATTAAGATAGATCAGCATGTGCCTTATAGAAACAAGTGACTGATATGTCAATTCTGAACAGTCTTGTGCTGGGTACAGGAGTATCCTCCCTCAGCTAAAGGTTGCTCACACGCAATGTCAAGTGTGTCAGAGTAGATTGCATTATGTGAGAGAGATTCTTACTCTGTAAAGGAATTGTACTGCCAATGTCATGACTCACATGGAAGAATCTTTACATCTGAGTGAGAATGCACGTTTAAACTTGAAAAATCAAATCAATCACAATCAGAGGACTGGATATCCATCTTCAAATGCAAACCACGTCTGGGACAGAAACTATATAAGGATAACAGGATTTAACTTATGCCACAGAGGAAAACATATTAAGCTAAGATGTTCACTGTCCTCACAGTAAGAACATCTGCATGTGCAAACAGGTAAAGATGTAGTTGATGTTTTAGAAATAAAATATCCTTCAGGAAATTTACAGTATACATCTCTTTTTTTGTGTCAATGGTACTAAACAAAAAACATTCCATTATCGGAAATGAACCAGATGACAGCGTTGAGAAATAGCAACAGCAGTAAAGCAAGTTTTCACATACAAATGTTGAAATTTGGTATGTGATCTAATTAAAACGATATAGACAATAGGCATAGAAAGATGGATTGTACCAGGTAATAGCACAATGTGAATATACATCAGAATATCAGTAGATTTTTTTTCATTATTTTAGGTGATTCAATTGCCAAAAAAGGAAATAACAAAAATATTAGGTGTCCATATAATAAGGAAATGTTAGCGACGATGGGACATGTGCTGCAGCAATGTCACTTAGATAAATCATTTAGAAGTAAATGTCAGTATCTGGTGTCACTTAAGATTAAATAGGAGTGTGTACGAAAAACATTTAATTAAACTATAAAGTTAGAGGTAATTTTATATTTTCCGAGTAAGGTTTTAAATTAAGTAAGGTATTTTAACAATGGATAACTAGATTAATGTGTGCCGAAAATATGTCCTTATACAAAGAAACAGCAAGGATTCTTTGTTAAACACATGAAAATCGACAAACTTATTTGCTCACTGGGACAATACAATAGGACTGGGAACTTACCCTGAAAGACACAAAATCAAGTTAATGGTCCTTCTAAACCATTAATCTGTTGAATGGAATATGTTTTTTAATGGGAGCACAGGTCTAAGCATTCAAATAATCTATTGAGGCTATTTTGTTGTTAGAGCAACGGTCCTAACATCTGAACAGTAAAAAATCTGAACTTTTCCCCTTTGTTAATATGTTGAAGACTGTGAAGTCTAAAAAAAAAGATTGAAGACAACATTTATCCTTCTTCAGAACGAGGAATATACTTAATCAAATATGGCAGACCGTCCACCTTGTTGCAAATCACAGTAAATGGTCCAGGAAAACCTCAGAGGTATGCCTTGAAAAAATAAACAAATCTCACAGAACATGGCTTTGATTAAAGGCATATATCTTCGCTACTGGTCTGATATTTCTAGTCTTCATAAATCTAGAAAACATGAATTATTTTTTGCTACAGTAGGTGGAAGAGTTTTTTGCCATGCTAACAGCAATTCACAGGAGTTCTGAACAACAAATCAGCATCCATAAATCAGAAGACATAAAAACACATACAATGGATTGGGTAAGAGCAGAGGCTTGTCAAAGATGCAAGTCCCTAAATATCCTATATTGAAAGGCCATTTTGTACTTTTAAGTAGTGGACAAAGAATCTCATCATCTAATTTCTATATCGTCCATACATCACTGACTGCTCTAGGATGGTTCTGCTAGGCCTAGGTGCAGATCTGCGACAAGCCCACAAAATTGAATACTCCAATAGAACAGCCTTGTTTGGACCCCTACCTGCACCACCAGCGCTTTATTCCTAAACTGTAGCAGGGATCCAGTTCTGAAAGTTGATACAGAAGGGGACAAGTAACATTGCCAGATTCAGTGAGGTTGCATTCAGTCAACAGATCAAAGAAATTACCCCCAAATTACTATCTCGTTCCTTTAGTCCATGGGAGTCACAAGGGGCTCAAACCATTTGCCAAGATTTGATATAGTGATACGCTGCTAAAGGGCATTGGTTTTACTTATATTAAGGAAGAGCATACTGCTCTTTACTCAAAGCGCTATACATCGAGTCATGGTACTTAACTATGATCTACTAGTAGAGACCATTCAGTACAGTCCACATTTAAAGCCAGTCAATTACCAAACCAGTGAATGTGTGTTAAAAAGCAGGGGTGAAAGAAGAGTTTCATGGCATCTCAATCCTCACTACAATTCTTCCAGAGCTAGACCATCTCATAATAAGCAGACAGATCTGAACAAAAGAAAATCCCAGTGATTACCAGAAAGGTCAAATGCAGAGTGTTCAACAGTAGTTTGCAAGGGTCAGATCTATGCCAGATTTTCATGATAACCACGTTTTATGTAAATCTCCTTTATGCTCAATCATTGAAAACGTATTGCATATATGCCGGCATTAATCCAGCTCTTGTTGGCCCATGTTGGACAGTCTTTATCTATTGTGTTAAATGCAGAGGTCTTGTACAATAAGATGCCACCCCCAAAACCTGGACCAAAAGGAATGTCTTGTAACAGGAACTACTGAAACAGTCTCTGAAGAGCTGACATCCAGGTTGACAATACAGCAGCCAATTATTTTACTGTAAAAGCATTTATTGTAGTCAGCATATCGGTTTTCTTCCAAGTCAATATATACTTTGAGAATAGCGGCCCAGGTGTGAAGGCATTCTGTATAGATGGCCAAATTAACTGATTTACTGTAAGCCAATGTTGGTTACCCTTTTTAAGAGGTCTACAAGCTCCTGGTGCTCATCATATGGTACAGCCTTAGAACTATTAGCCTCAAACATTCATAGACAATGCAAATTAGTTGAACATGTTTAAAGAGACTAGAACCATAAAACATACTTTTATTTTTCAATGACAGTTTTCTTTCTTTCCTGGCCAACTTGACATAGCCATAATCAGGCCTAAGAAGCCTGAAGACTAAAAGCTAGGTTTGATTTTGACACTTAGGCTGAGTCACTACTCAAAGGAATGGACAGAGAGATGGTTTGAGAAAACCATCAAGAACTGGAGCCAGCAACTATTCTATAGTTTGGATTGTCTGTGGGTTTAAACAAGAACAACTTGGATTGATAGCTTTTGTTTCTAAACCTCTGAATTAATTCCTTCTTCAAGAGTATATGATCAGACTGTGAAGCACTTGGCAGTGAACAACTCCACATAGGTTAACGTCTCCTAGATATGAAAACGGTAGGTGGCTAGGCCTTTAGTGGAGGATGCAAACACCCAATTCCCCACCAAGCGCCAAATTGTTAGGTGAATGGCTCCAACTTATCCTTGAGCTGTAATTTTATTGGCACCAAGGAAAACTTAAGTGTTGATGTTTGATGTGGTGATAATCTCTGGGAGGAAACACTTGAAGAAGAAAACAAGAACAAACTCAATTTTTTCATTTATTTATGTATTTGCTATTTCTATAGGGTGAACCTAGCCTAAAAGCAGAGGAGCACTGTGAAGGGTCCGTTAGGCAAACAATGTTGAAGAGGCTTTCAAAGCAGAGGGGAATCCTCTCTATGCTCATCAAGCACAGGATAAGAAAAGCTTTTGAAAGAAGAAAAAACAAATCACAAAGTTTACTATCAGAATCAGCCACCAATGCTTTGGAGGGTATTTAATCCAAAAGAGTAATATGAGGATAGAACAAGCTGTTCTCTCACCTTGTTCCCCTTGGCAAACAGAACACACATGTTCTTAGTTTGGTGGTTTCTTGCTTGCAGGCCTTACACTTGAATGTTTTGTTGTCTAATGGCTGGCTGTACACACATTAAATTGGAGCTCTAGCCAGAAACGTTGCTCTTAAGTCCTAGACAAGCCCCAAAAGTGTTGAAATCAAATTAAAAAAATAAATTTGAAATCAACTGAAATTAAACATGTTTGTTTTGGAGACTGGCTTACTTCACAAATAAATGAATTAACTTCTAAATGACACACAAACATGGAGAACAGAAGAGATGAGAAATATGAGGGGTGAATGAGGAGTGATGAGTGAGGTCCATGCCCACAGCATACAGTTATACCAAGCTGAAAGAAACTCCCATATCAAGACTCTTGCAAAAAAGCAACTTCATTTTGGTAGGTCTGAAAAGGTCACAGTCCCAACATATTGCGACAAAGCCAAGTCACTGGAGATTTAGCAGCAC
The DNA here is from genome assembly GCF_031143425.1 of Pleurodeles waltl. Taxonomy (NCBI): domain Eukaryota; kingdom Metazoa; phylum Chordata; class Amphibia; order Caudata; family Salamandridae; genus Pleurodeles; species Pleurodeles waltl. The sequence continues at coordinate 186,470,028 of NC_090442.1, forward strand.
AATAGGTGCGGTGACCAGGAGATAGATGACACAAAGCCTACACCACCATTCTCACAGTGCTTGTGCAAGGTTTTATATGAAAATCACTGGAAACAGAAGCCCTCCATTCATTCCAGTAGCATGCAAGGGTGCTTTATTCAGTTAGTGGGCTGGAAGCTAAGCATTTAAACTTTGCCCCTACACTACTCCTCAAGAATTCAAACCCCACCCCTACACTACTCCACTGAGGTGTTTCAACATATAAGGATGAGGAGAGAGATTGTAAGAATAACCTTTCTCCCTGATGAATCCCCCAAGAACAAGATTTCTAGTATGGCTGACACCCTGCAATTAGAACTGGGCCAGGCATTTTTTAAATAAACTTTAACAGAAGTCACACTATAAACAATTATATTACAAGACCAACACAATCTCATATAGTTGCAATTACAGATTAAAGGGGAGGAGGCAAGGTATTTGTTGGAGTTTTTTGCTTATGCAGGGTCATCCCCATTCTTTTTGCCTCCTGCCTCCTATTTCTTTCTGGCCTGTTGCTGTTGGCTTTTGAACTCTGAGCACTTTACTACTGCTAACCAGTGCTAAAGTGCATATGCTCTCTGTGTAAACTGTATGTAATTGGTTTATCCATGATTGGCATATTTGATTTACTTCCAAGTCCCTAGTAAAGTGCACTAGAGGTGCCAGGGCCTGTAAATCAAATGCTACTATTGGGCCTGCAGCACTGGTTGTGCCACCCACATAAGTAGCTCTGTAATCATGTCTCAGACCTGCCATTGCAGTGTCTGTGTGTGTAGTTTTAACTGTAAATTCGACTTGGCAAGTGTACCCACTTGCCAGGCCTAAACCTTCCCTTTTCTTACATGTAAGGCACCCCTAAGGTAGGGAAGGGTGCAGTGTATGGTTAAGGTAGGACATACAGTAATGTGTTTTATATGTCCCGACAGTGAAATATTGCTAAATTCGTTTTTCACTGTTGCAAGGCCTGTCCCTCTCATAGGTTAACATGGGGGCTACCTTTAAATCTCCCTTTGGGAGCGGATGGACAAGTGGAGTTTGGGGTCTCTGAGCTCACAATTTAAAAATACATCTTTTAGTAAAGTTGATTTTAAGATTGTGCGTTTGAAAATGCCACTTTTAGAAAGTGAGCATTTTCTTGCTTATACCATTTCTGTGACACTGCCTGTTTGTGGATTCCCTGTCTGGGTCAGTTTGACAGTTGGGCTGGTTGCACCTCACACTAGACAGTGACACAAAAGGAGCTGGGGTGTAGTCTGCATTTCCTGATGAGCCATCTGTGCTAGGAGGGAGGGGAGGAGTGGTCACTTACACCTGAAAGGGCTGTGCCTGTCCTCACACAATACCGTCTCCGACCCCCTGGTGAGTGTCTGGGGCCTGGCCTGGGAAGGGCAGGATTTCACATTCAAGAGACTTTACATTGAAGTAGGCCTACTTCAAAGGAGAAATTGGGTAAAAGAAGGGCACCCAAAACCACTGACTTTAGATCACTTCTGGACACCAAGAGGAACCTCTGCCTGGAGAAGAGATGAAAAGAAGTGCTGCCCTGCCTGTGACTGTGCTTTGTGGAGCGATCCTGCAGTTGCTGCTTCTGCCAGAGTAAGAGGGCAAAGACTGGACTTTGTGTGCCTTCCATCTTGTGAAGAAATCTCCATGGGCTTGATTTAGAGCCTGCCTCCTGTTGTTTGATGTCTCAGGGACAGCAAAGACTTCTCTCTGCCAGCACCTGGAGTCTCTGGAGAGACTCCTGCTCTGACAAGTGGTGCCCTATCCAGTTCCTGGGCCCCTGGAAGGAAAGCTTGTGGAAATCCAAGAAAATCAACTTCGGACCGATGCCGCTGCCGAACCCTGTGACGCCGCCTGCAACCGACTCCGTGATCTTCGCTGGAACGCGATGATCTTCGCAGGCCCGACCCCTATGCAGCCCCGCTGAAGTCCGCGACTCCGTGGAAGTCGCCGCACCACGTCGTGACCGACGCCGCTCGAAGTGCGCAGATTCAACGTTTCGCACAGACGCCGCGATCCCCGACTTCGCTAATCGACTTGTTTTCACTCTTCACCAAAGGTACTGTACTTGGAGGTCTAGGCGACTCCGTGTCCGGCGCCGCTGGTGTCGGCTTGTTGTGAACGATTCCGTCACGATGCTGTGTTAACACCTCATTGAAGCATTTTGTGTTTCTAAGTGCTATTTTGGAGTTTAATCTTTAAAAATTCATAACTTGACTTGTGTATATCGGATTTTTGTCATTTTGGTCTTGTTTTGTTTAGATAAATATTTCCTATTTTTGTAAACTGGTTTAGTGTCATTTTGTAGTGTTTTCCTTAAGTTACTTTGTGTTGGTACAAATACTTTACACCTAGCACTCTGAAGTTAAGCCTACTGCTCTGCCAAGCTACCAAGGAGGTAAGCAGGGGTTAGCTGAGGGTGATTCTCTTTTACTCTGACTAGAGTAAGGGTCCTTGCTTGAACGGGGGTAACCTGACTGTCAACCAAAGACCCCATTTCTAACAGTATTCATTTAGTTAAATCCATTGTTCCAAAAACATTTTACAATAGCATATAAAACTACTGTACTGGCAAAGGTCAGTAGACACTTCACTTATTCCCTTATTGTACTATGGTCCTTGAAACTACTTTTCCCAGTCCTTCCGCCTTTATCACCAGATTTCTACAATCTATAGACATCTAGTGGCTGGAGGGTCTAATAGTTCTTAGATCATGCTGGCACTTGAAGGCTGGTCATCTTCCATCTGAGTTTCTTTCCTGGCAGCCCTAATATGAGATTCTTCCACATCAGAACCCTTCTCATGCTTTTTTCGCCAGACCTCTGGGAGGAAGCCAGTGAATGGCTATCTGTTGTTTTATAAGTACTGTCCCTAAACCTGGAACCTCTTTTGTTCGGTCTGGGATCACTCTCAGTAAAAGCATTGTTTGATATAGGTCTCTGCAATAGAGGTAGTTATGGGGCGTAAACTGGTTGCGTCCTTTTCCAGATAGATTGCTGTCACCCAACACAACCAAGCTGCATGTATAAAAGTAGCTTCTGCTTTGCCATACCTCTCAGATAGAGAACCTTCCATGATAAAATGTCTTCTATTTCTACAAAATCAGATAAGTTTGGTGTAAGTAGTTTTAAAGCGTGTCAGTTTAAACCTTGCACTACCTGATGCGTTATGTAATGGGAGCAGGTTACTTCCAACTCGTTTGTGAGGTGTTCTGGGAAGTCTTTCTCCCCTTATCTTAACTGTAGTACCCACTAGGCCTAAACAACTTTGACAGGCATGAGTCGTCCTCAAAACGCTACTATTTTTAGGTATTGCTTGTGAAATCTTTTGTGAATAAAACAAAATTTTAAACGGTGCTTAGAACCTGCCCCTTACTTACCTGAACTTACTACTGACTTATTCCAATATCGCTCTAATTTACGTGCTTCTGATTTGCAAACACGTTGTCTGCTTTCACTTCCTGCTCTCTGCTGCTTTTCTGAATTGCCATCCATGCCATCTGGTGGATTCTGGACCAAGTACTCCTTTCGGTCACTGCCATTCGCTAATGGCTAGTCTCCTTCCACTAGATATTTCATTGTGAAGATACTTTTTTTTTTGTTTAATTTACACGGGGGCACTTCAACTGCATTCCTGTGTTCATCCCACTTTCCCACAAAACAAAATGCTTTTACCTCACGTCTTCAGTCCAGTAGTTGGAGATGGACTGATATTTGCATTTCTACAATGTTTTTGCACACAGAGCAGAGAGGGAACCAGCCAGAGATAATGTTTCATTGCTGGAGCGGGTAAGTTATTTAAAAGCAGGCACGCCACGCTTCTGGGACAACACATACAAGTCTGCAGGCCTGTTTTGGCAGCTTGAGCTGTGTTATTTCCCGAAATTAACTTAATTCTGGAACTACCAGTGACGTGGGCATTTTTTAGGTGAAACGGTCTGAAGTACTTCTAGCAGAGAAACACTGGGAAAGCCAGGTGGTTAGAGTGAAAAATAATTCTCCACTTATTATCCGTTCGCAAATGCAAGGCTTGGGGCTCGAAGAGTGGTATGGAAAGTACCAGACAGATACCACATCAATGCGATGCTTCATAGTCGGAAATTGCAGTAATCCCGTCTGTAGAACGGTTCCAGTAAAAACCAGCAGTAACTGGATCACTTTGAATATTATAAATGTTGGATGATCTGCCTCTACCCAGATATAGTGTATACAAATTGAGCATTGCCAAAGTCATTAGGCTAAACCCCTGCGAAATCTATTGGTTTTGTAAAAACATTTTAGGCATTTCACAGTAGCAAGAGCTGCTGTGCAGCACGTCTTAAAGTTTTTTTTTTTAAGTGCTATAACGCGATCAATGCCGGGCGCGTCATAGCACTTTTTTTTCAACTTTAAAACGAGTCTACAAAAACAATTGACAAAACCAACAGATTTCGTAAAGGCTAAACCTATTGGCTTTGTCACTGCTTGTTTTATTCTTTAGACAAGAAACTGCACACATACATACACAATAACCAACCACCACCAGTAGCAACAGTATTCCCTCTGCTCAGCTCTAGCAACAGATTACTCAATAAGGATAAGATACAAACCCATGGGACATTACCACGTCATTGCTTACCATACATGAGAAGAAGAACGCACAGGCATTCATCTACATCTCACAGGACAGAGCACAACAAATGATAAGAAAGCATGTTCTTTTCTGTCAGACATGAAGTATTTACAAGGTTATAAAACTAGAGCAGTGGCACAGCTGTAAGCAACAGCAGATTAGTCCTCTTCCAAAGAAAAGACTGCCTTCTGAAGGCCAATAGATTATTGCCGCACACTGAAGAGACCAGCAACAATTTGTTGTGGTGGTGGTGGTGGTGGTGGTGGTGGTGGTGGTGGGGGGTTACAATGCCAAAACCATTCATTTAGCTTCTTCTACCCAAGTACTTTTAACAGCAGCTACTACATTTGCAGATGTACCTCAGAGGGTTGATAACATATTATTCATCAGTGTGCCAACATACCACTGCGTGCAGCTCACAGCCAGGTAATTTTCAGCTCCACTGTGAAGCTTAAAGATTGAAAAGAGGCATTGTTCAGAGTAAAAGAAACACATTCAGTTACTTGTGGCTAAGCATGTAAAAGCTGTGCCTTCAAAATCCCCAGACTTTACACACCACAAGGTAAAAACGTGAGAACCCATGCACAAAACTTCCAGTTGACAGCAGCAGCCCCAATACCTGATCTCAATTAAGAGGAAGGCCAGGTAACATCCTCAATCACTTTCACTCTTTCCTCCAACCCACTCAGGTGACACTGTGCAGACTCGAGCTACCCTTAAGAGACAAGCATTGATCACATCGCCTTCTTAAATAGGGAAGAGTGCACATAACTCTCAGAGATCAGCCTACAACGCAAGATCGAAGTATGAGATGGCGATCCCCCGCAAATGTCTTTTAGAGAGAATACTTCCCGACGCCAGAGCGTAGCCACTTGAAACGTTCTGCAAGGACCATCACATGGTCAGAGAATACTGCCCTCTTCTTTGTCACTCGTTCAATACAATAAGCGTCCAACTTTGATCCATGATGTTCAAAGCCATGCCACGTCAACATATCAACAAGGTTTTTTTTATCATTGTGAATGGGAATTACTTACAAAGTCGCCAATTTTCCTGAAAACATGTGGAGACTTGCAGCCTCTTGCTCCATTGTCAAACAATGACCCAGGGCAGTCATGCACAAGGTAAATTTGGGTCATATAGTAAGCAAATTATGCCTCTCGCCCTTCTCTTTCTGCATAGGTTGCGCCGACAAGAAACATGCAACCCCAACACTGTCCTTCGAACCAAGGGCAGGATCATGCTGGAAGCATTGATTTCCCAAACACCAATTGCCATTCTCTTTCCCCAGCCACATGCCACGAACTCCAGATGCTGGCTGGCAACATACTTTGCATTATAAAGAGGATGACTGTTTCACATGGAAACAACTATAGGAGCAAAGATGATGGCATAGAACTGCACGTCAAACAATGCATTGGAACATTTACAATGAGGGAGGCATATTACAGAAAAACATAAGGCATAATAGTAGTGTATCCAGGTAGCACATAAACATCTCTACTGATTCATTAGACATTCTATCAAATTTCTATGTAATTAACCATTACATCTTAATGAACTCTCATTCTCCTATTCAAACCAAGTCATTATGAAGATCATCACTTTGTCAACACTCCATCCTGTGCGGTGGGCCTTACTTGCCAGACTCATGTCACCCTTCCCTTGTGGCACCTCCCTGCCCTGCGTACTCCCAGTCATGCTTCTCTGGCGATGCCTTCCAGTCGTAATCCCTCCACGATTCCCCAAACACTGACTCTTCTGTTCTGTTATGCAAGTTAGACTAGATATCACATGTCTATCTAGGATAGCCATGTTTCCACTATGAACCACTGAATTTTATGATTATGCACTTGGGGTTCATTGTACTTTCTCATTGTTGTCAATTACCGCCTGCACCTGCCACCTACCACCTACCAAGTCTCATATCTGTTGTATGTAACTTAATTCTCCTCAGGTTCATTGGAATATTCCAGGTTTCTACGTGGCGATGTGCCTTTCTGGAACACACTTGCTTACTGAATAAATACCCCTTCTGAACCTGCACTGGCACTTGGCCGTGGTCCAGTTCTGTGCAAACAATGCCCGGCACTTACTTTGAGTTGCTTGATCTTCCTGCGTTTCTCCTATACCGAGTTTCCTGTTCAAGTACTGTCTTGGCTATATACCTTCCCCCCAAGTTAGTGCACACAAATCTTTAGGTTAGTATTTGGTCCAAAGACTCCTACTACCTTTAAAAGCATGAGCACATTCTCAGACACTGGACATTGAGTGTTCTCCCACGTGAAGCCCAGAGTTCCAGATTTATTTTCATTGTATTGATCTGAACTCTGTTGTATCTGAACTGAAGGTCTGCCTTTGTGTTTTCTTGACAAGTTGTATCTAGTATTTTGGGAGAAACTTCTAGTGTTTAAAGTTGCATTCAAGTTTTGAATCTAAATCCATGTCTTTCGGAGCATCAGAAAATCTCCAGTTTAATTTTGAAAGCGTTTTATTCTCTCCCTCCCATACCACATTTATGATGAAGTCTGTAAGTGTACAAATAGTGTAAATAATAGATAGATTATTTTGTATTGGGAACCTATGGGTAACAGTGTCTGTTGCCGTTTTAGCGTATCACAACTGCACTGAGGATACAAGTTCCAAGGAGTCCCAATCCTACTAGCCACTTGATTCGCTTAGCATTGTCTGTATTGGATTCAACAAAAACAATTCACATTATCGAATCATCACATTTTATGTCAGCTTCACATTGTTCTGGTTCATGTTTTTGGTAATTTGATTTACTAGTTATAGTTTGAGTACAATAATGTGAACCTTATCGGCATAGTGACTGCCCGTGGTCACAGTATCATCACCAGACTTATGAGCAATGCTGTTCACAAGCAATATCTCTCTAGGTTTCTGCAAGGTTTCTAGTGGGTTACAATTAATTATTAGTTGAGTATATAATTACCAGAGAATGTCATGAACCCCCTTTGTGACCATGATTGCCCAATGTTGCACTACTCCAAATCCATACCGGCTGTCTGTGTTGATCGATACACTCAGTTCTTTCACTAGGAAACATGCTCTTGTCAGAGCAATTAACTCTGCTACTTGTGCTGAAATGACACCAGAGTATGATACAATTTCAGAAATGGAACAGACTGAAAAGGCTCCTCTCAGTATTCCTTGATGGTTTCTCAGACATGAACCATCCACAAAGTCAGATCAGCCATTTCAAGGGGAAAATCTTCGATATCTAGCCTTGGCTTGGCGCACAACTCTGTTATATTGCTACAATCATGATTGAGATCTTTATAATCATCATCATCTGGAATCCAGTAGCAGCATTTCAGGATTTTGCATCTGCTGACTGAAACATTCTCAGCAGCCAGTATTGTTTGCCAGATGTTGAGTTTGAATACCAATTGTCAAAATCTAAACTGAATGAGGGACTAAGAATAATTGTATGGCCCATAACGATTCTCTCACTTTGTTTAGTTGCCACGCAAACAGCTGTTATGAACTTCAAACACTCAGGAACAGTTGCAGCTAATGGGTCTACTGTAGCAGAGAAGAAAGTAACAGGCCACTTTATATCACCATGCTTTTGAGCTGAAGCAGACAGCATACCCTTTTTTTCATAGCAGTAAAGTAAAAACTCTGCATCCAAATTGGTAATTCCTAGAGCCGGTGAGCTAAGACGATTCTCTCTGAGCTTCAGAAAGGCTGTCAGACATTCTCCATCAAATAGCAAAGGATTCTCTACATCGAAGGAAGCAAGCCTCGTAAAGGGTTGGCAATCAGGGAAAAATGTAGAATTCACTGAAGACAGTAGCCAACCATTCCCAAGAGCATCTTCACTTCCCTCTGAGTAGCTGGAGGATTCATCTTCAAGATTGCAGAAACGAGATCCTTAGACACTTTCCTTGCCCCCTTTTCAACCTACTGGCCAAGATAAACACTTTTTTTTTTAAAAACAATATAGCAGCTTTGACGCTATAGTTTCTAGGTGTGAAGAGAAAGTGGCATGATGCAGGCCTCACATATTTATTCCAGTTTCCCGCCAAACCTAGTGATTGCGCACCAAAAACAATACTTCTTCACATAACTGGCGGATGCCTGGAACTGGGTGGAACACTGGCAGTATGAACCCTCTGAGGCGGAACCTTCTGTTTGCATGGCATTTCCTCTGCCCTCCCAGGATCAGCACAAACGACCCAACTGTGGAGACAACTGATTGCCAGCGCCCCAACACAGGCGTGACAGTAACAGTTGAAGTGGCTGGAATATCTGCCCAGGGAGAGCCTCCTGTCACAAATGACTCAAGAGAGGCCATATATTAGGCACGTTCTAGTACTGCAGTGATACTTCATTTTTTTAGCGTGACACCACAGATAGCTGTCGACATGGTCTGATCATGAAGGACCCTTTCCGATCATTGCCCGTTTTGCAGCACATCGAGTGGGGAAAGTCAGCACCACCGGTGCCCACCTGGTACCTGCAACCCTGGAGGATCCTGTCTTCTGGGAGATGACTCGCGACACGCTAGTCAATTATATAGCTACAAATAGCAGGCCAGCCACCACAAGACTAGTAGACTGAGATGCCCTCAAGACTGTGGTGCAGGGCCACTGCATTCATACTATAATTGGGGTACGGGGAGAGATCAGTTGAACTCGCCCAGGTGGAGGCCTCCTTGGGAGGAATTGAAAGGGCTACCCTGACCAGAAAGATTTGAATGGAGCCAGGGACCGCCATGCTTGCCTACTAGTGTCCTTCCAATGCACAGGGTGTACCAGGCGAAACAACTCGAGGAGAGGGACAAACAGGTAGGTCTACTGGAATTGCTCTTGTGGAGCGCCATTGATACAGAGCCAATAACGGCCATCTGTTTGCCATCAACGTTGGTCGCGTTTTGTGAGGTGGTAATACACGAGAAAATAGGTGTGCATTAGTGGGCCCTGTATAACCCAGAGCCAGTACAGTGGTAATCTCACATTTGTGATTTTGAATCTACTCTCACATTGTCAATGATCCTGCTGGAATGTACAGAGGCACTGAATAGCCCAATCACGGAGTAGGTGGTCTGCAGTGCCATCCAGGACTCCTCTTTGTAAAACTTCAAAAGTTGGATTGCCTACCAGTCGAATTTTCAAAAGCGTGTGAAGCCTTATTGTCTCCAAAGCTAGTTGAAGTTTATACCGCTGTCCTTGAGGTGGGGAGTCCCCCCGCACCTCCCATCCCCCTTATGCGAGCACTACTGCTGGTTTTACTCCCGAAGCCTGGAGGGGACTCACAAGAGAGCTCTTCATACCGACCTCTTTCACTAACATGCGGTGCCTCATGTTAGACCTCAAGAAGGCCTTTGATACCTTGGACTTGGAATATATGTTTGTGGCCCTGCAACAAATGGGCATATGTAGCAGGTTACTGCGGATGATAAAACTGCTATATACATCTCCCCTTGCAAGAGTCCAGATTGGCTGGTGTATCTCTGAATCGATCCTGATGAGTAGGGGCACACAACAGAGATATCCCCACTAGGTTGCTCTTTACGCTGGAGGTGGAGCCTCTTGCGCAGATACTTCAGCAACCTGATCAAGGCAGGGGCACACCTGTTAGCAGCATCACACATGCAGTTTCGCTATACATGGAGGACTTATTGGTGTATATTAGGGATATCCACAGTGGCATCAGTGATGTCACATGCCTATTGAATGATTTCAAGGCTGCCTAAGGGCTGGGAGTGAAGTGGCAAAACACCAGTCTTTTTCCACTCTGGCCGGATTGTCCTCCGCACCCCATAACAACTGGTGAGAAAATTGTTCAGAGGGAGCCACCCACCTATTGTTACCTGGATATGACTATGTATCATACCACTTAGGACATTCGGCAAGGTAATCTCAGGACAACAATCTCCTTCTTGCAACCCTAGATTGCCTTCTGGTGTTCTCTCCGTCTGACGGTGCAAGGCTGGGTCGCACTCTCAAAAATGGTTACAGAGGCTTCTATACTATTGGACTAATTTGCAAATCCTTGTTCCTCACAGCACCTTTAACAAGTTGAATACAATGTTGGGCAGATTGGTATGAAGTGGGAAGAGACGTAGAGTGGCACTGGTGAAGCTGTAACTGTAGACTGAGCATGGAGGGTGGGGAGCTCCGAGGCTTGAGCACTACTACCTGATGGCACAACTCCAGTATCCTACTTGTTGGCTGATTGGCTGACATCTTGCAGAGGTATGCTCGGGACAGAGTAGAGGGCACTGCAGAATGTACAGGCACTGTTTCTTCCAGGCTCAATGCTGCCTGTCTTTTCAAACGCCCTTGTACGAGGAGAGTACGAGTATCACCACAGGGTGCTGAGGGTTGCGCTTGAGCTGCTGCCCTACGCTTCAAAGATACAGCTGGGCTCCATCTGTTATTTTGAATGAGCCTAGGTAGAGAGGGATTGACAATTTGGGGGCAGCAGTGTGGTATCACTGGGCGTGCCGTTTCATGATGGAGCTCTGATCCTCTTTGATCCTCTGGCAGAGCAGACCGTCTTCATGTGGGTCAATTTCTAGCACACAGACGTCTTGAGTTGCCATTAGAGCGCCTGTGGGGTGTAACCACTACAATACTCACAACATGGATCCTTTACACCATGGGCAATGGGAGGAGATTGGTTACATGGCTAACCAGAGCCATCCCGCATACCACTCAAGATCTGTTGGGTAAACTGCGACGGGACTGGGATAGAGCTATTTGACATACAATGACCCAAAAGGAATAGGACACGGTCCTATTGTACCAAAGAAAGGTTTTGTGTAATGTCCACTTTCAACATATACAGTTTAATGTGCCACATAGAACTTATGCAACACCAGGTAAAATACACAGACTAAGCCCCACTGCGTTTCCAGAATGCACTCATTGTGGGGCCCCAGTGGTAAACATGGCACATTTGTTTTGAAACTGTTCTTAAGGCAGAACACTATAGGTGGAGGTCTGCACCACACTCTCATGTGTCACAAGCTGGGGAGACTTTGACAATATGGTGAACTGTTTACTGTGTTTCTCCAGGCACTGCAGAACTAGGGGAGCCACCACTTGCTTCACTAACTTGACACTTTTACTAGTTAAGAGGACCATGGTTATGCACTGGAAGGCCTTGGCACTACCTGTTATGGAGTACTGTGGGGGGTGACAGTCCAGTGGGGGCTGGTAGAGGTGGCTCTGCTGCGCCGTGAAAAAGTACAAGGACTACAAAGCCCCATTGCGGCAGAGTGGGATGAGTTGCTTACCACACCTCAAGCCTCCTCTGAAGATGACAGGTCGACTTCAGGTTGTTTATCTGTCTGTCCGGTGCTTTTTTTTTTTTTTTTTTTAACAAATGGCACTTTTCCTCCACCTGGCATGCTGCTCCCATCTCATCCCATCAGTACCTTTCCCCTCTTCGTGCACAAGGTGGTTCACAGGCAGAACTGTATGCATCGACCCCGTCAACGCTCCACGTAGGTGTTAAAGCTCATGTTTGGTTTCTTGTAGTGTAGGCACTTACATTTTTGTACAGTCATCAGATCCGACTACAATGTTGTGGGTTGTTATAAATAATGGGCAGTGTCCATGTATCATACTTGTCTGCCTTACTTTCGATATTCTATGGATTTTTTTTTTTTTTTTTTAAACAGATAGTTCAAGATTGCAATTGTTTCCGACTTGCAATTTTCTTTTGTATTTGATGTCACTCAAAGATCATCTATTTACTCTACCAACACTGAGCTACAGAGCAGTTGCAATCTTTACCTCGAGGGCTGAAATCACTTGCAGGACACAGCATGGAGGAAGAGATACAGGAAGAAGGTAAATATAAGTGCTGAAGTTCTATGTACGGCCACTGAAATTATGTGGCAGGAAAAGACCAAATTATGAGGCAGGGCTGATCAATTTAAGTGTCAATAAAAGTCCGGTTATACATGTACAGCGCCAATATCCTCGGCAACACCCCGTCCGCCTGGGACGACTCCTGGTGGCCCACGGCCCTCGGCACCGCACCGACCCCCGCAGACCACGCCCGCAACCTCGGCTTCATCTTGGACCCCCTTCTCACCATGACCAAGCAAGTCAACGCCGTGTCCTCCGCCTGCTTCCTCACCCTCCGCATGCTCCGCAAGATCTTCCACTGGATCCCCGCCGACACCAGAAAAACCGTGACCCACGCCCTCGTCACGAGCCGCCTGGACTACGGCAACACCCTCTACGCTGGGACCACCGCCAAACTCCAAAATCGCCTGCAACGCATTCAAAACGCCTCAGCCCGCCTCATCCTCGACGTACCCCGCAACAGCCACATCTCCGCACACCTGAGACACCTGCATTGGCTCCCAGTCAGCAAAAGGATCACCTTCCGACTTCTCACCCACGCACACAAAGCCCTCCACGACAAGGGACCGGAATACCTCAACAGACGGCTCAACTTCTACGTCCCCACCCGCCCCCTCCGCTCCTCTGGCCTCGCACTCGCCGCCGTCCCTCGCATCCGACGCTCCACAGCAGGTGGGAGATCTTTCTCCTTCCTGGCGGCCAAGACCTGGAACTCCCTCCCCACCAGCCTCAGGACCACCCAGGACCACTCCGCTTTCCGGAGACTCCTAAAGACCTGGCTGTTCGAGCAGCGATAACCACCCCCTTTGTCCCTAGCGCCTTGAGACCCGCACGGGTGAGTAGCGCGCTTTATAAATGCTAATGATTTGATTTGATAGTTCTAAATCAAGTAAATGTGAGACCCATTGCATTGCAAATGCTTGTGTGTAGAGGTGGTCCTCTTATACCACCAGAGAGTAATTGGTGCCCCCAAAGAAAACGTAAGTCCAGGTGGTACAGCTAACCAGCCAGAGCTCAATCCAGTATGGAGTTCACCCTGGAGTAACAGCATACCAGCCCACCTCATGGAAGCACAGTTATTCAAGCAAAGAATACGCTGAAATCTAGCGAGTAACAGCAGCCCAAGACCTGGATGTGTTATTAAGCAACACATCCAGAAAGCCTCAGGACAACTCATCCCCCCGCCACTGCCACCTCACAGCCCACCTGAGAGACCTGCATTGGCTCCCCTTCAACAAGAGAATCACCTTCAAACTCCTCGCCCACGCGGCACTGCACAACACCGGATCAGAATACCTCAACAGATGGCTCTCCTTCTACATTCGACCAGACAGCTTTGCTCCGCCGACCTTGCCATCACCACCGTCCCACACAGCCGCAGAACAACCACCGGCTGCAGATCATTCTCGCCTTGCCGCCAAGACGTGGAACACTCTTCCCACCCACCTGCATCAGACCAGGGACCTCCTTGCCTTCAGGAGACTTCTCACTACTTTGCTGTGCGAGCAGTAGCAGCCCCCTCTCCCCCAGCACCTTGAGACCCTCACAGGTGAATAGTGTGCTTTACAAATTCCCTGATTGATTGATTTACAAATCTTGCTTTAGAATCCAACTAAAGACTGAGGGGCTCTGTACACCCCTGTGGAATTCAATACCAAATGAGAACTTCGAGTAATTGAAGTGAGAAGAGATATCAGCTATCCTCATGCAGAGGAATGGAAAAGGCTGCTTGGCATGCGTCAATGCATACCATTCTGCATCTGCAGGAATTTCAACAAAATCACAACAGGATTAGGCGTCCGTGGACAACATGGAACTACATTTTCAGGTATTTTCCTAAGATCCTGGATCACCCTCTATTATCCACTCAATTTTTAAATGCCCATCACAAATTAGTTCCAAGTACTATCAAACACATCTCATTAAATAGGAAGGGGGGTTGGGAGCACACTGCCTCACATCTCAGCACAGTTCGCCCCTTTGCATCCTGGGAAATGCAGTTCACAGTTAGCGCTTACTTGAAAATTACCTGTAGTTTTTCACCAAATTTGGTGCAGACATTGCTGTATTTCTCTAGACACGTGTTTCTGGGTTTAGCCCTTCATCAGTAGAGAGTAGAGAACAAAGAAAATTCATCTGGGGTTGCTGGAAATGCTGCCAAAATCCTCTCAGGTCAAGTACCGCTCACTGGCTCAAGGGAGCCTTTTAAACAGGAAGGGGGGTTGGGAGCACACTGCCTCACATCCCAGCACAGTTCGCCCATTTGCATCTTGGTAAATGCAGCAGCATGGGTGGCGGTCTCATATCTCCATAATGTTTTAATATATTGATCTAGGACAATGTTAATTTTGTATGCTGAGCAACTGTTGAATACATTTTTTTTTTTTAAGTTTAAAAAATTATGTGCGGCCATTCATCTCACCATTTATGTATGGGCCACTCTGCTCTACCTTAGAACAGCACCAAACATGCAATCCTCCTCCCGCTTCAGGCACCAAAATTGCAAAGTTGTCACATCCAGTGGAAACTGGGAAAAATCATTGCTCAGAATCAATGGTCCCTGTTGAAATTCTTGGTAGTATGTCATTTTCCTTCTCATGTTTTACTGCAATACTTGACCTACAGGTATATTTATATAGAAAAGTCCCTGATTTTGCATATTCTGCATACAAGTCTGTTGGGCTTGGACACAACTTACTGACCCAAACTGTTACATAATCTGTTGCCTGTGGCATCTGGGGAACAAAATATTTTTAAAATTTGCCACTGGTTTTATGTATGTTTGCCGATTTTCCGCAAAAATGACAATCTATACTTTTGACATTTGCATTAATTCTGGAACTATTCACAAACACTCTACCCTTACCTTGAGCTTGCACCAGGTTTGGGGTCTCTGGCCTCAGTGTATAGGAGCCCATCCTCCCAGCAGACCCTGTGGGACCCACTGACATCTTCCTTGTCCTGTGCAGCTGCTTGCTACCTCAGGCCTTCAAAACATGTCATTTGAGCCAATCAGTGTGAAATTCTTCTGATAACTCTTGAAACGTATCATGAGCTTCATTGCTTCTTTAATTAAATATCTCAGTTAATCTGAACTATATGCAAGCAATCGTCTTGGGTCAATTGTATCATGAAAAATCTCCACAAATTGAAACTGCTGCAAACCCACTAGGACCAGGTAAAGCTAGCAATGCACTCTCGGGTGAAGCACTGGTAGTACTAAATTATATAATTTCTTGTGCATCTCGTTCACCCGCACTCACATCAGGGACTTGTTGTCTCTGTCATCTTTGTGAGGAGGAGGTCTGGAATCTAACAGATTTAAAAAAGTATAATCCTTATCTGAATCAATTTTTTTTGTCTTTCGAATCATAAATTTTCATTCTGTCTGATTCATCGCTGGGAAAACCCTTAACTTTCCAATGAATCCTCTTTCCATGCTTGGATTCTAACCACTGAATCATTGTATTTCTAAACTGCCTCTTCATCTTCTGTGTCTCCTTTTCTATGGCTACTTGATCCAATTAATTTGATGTTTCACATGGTGAGGGTCTAAAGCTGCGGCTTTCTCTCACACTTTGCATGGCTCAGGAAATCAATCATTCTGATATTAAAAGTACCATCTAAAGAAAACTGCACCTACTTGTCGCTATGAACTAATGGCAGTCTTTCAACCACACACACAAATATCAACATCTATCAGCATTTTTATTGGAGGAGAACATTTGAGCGGAATCTTTTTCACCTTCCATAAATATACACTAGAATATTCAAGGCTTTTTCAGTACAGCACCCATTACTATGACACACACATAACAATCCCAATAACTCTCAAACAATCAACCAGTCCCAGTATGCCTATGGCGAAGGTCAAACAATCACAACACGACATATCCAGCAGGCCCAACCAATGACCGAATCACACGGGATGACATGACACTATGTGCTGCGTGACATCTCTGAATGTAAATTAACACAATGCCTTTTGCTACCAAACACAGACAAATAAACAAATATATCCTTGTCATCTGTCATCTGAAGAACCACATATCTTGAGGTTCTTGAGGTATAGTGGCAGGATGTTCCAGCTTTTTGCTGCGATATAGGTGAAGGATCGTCCTCCGGCGGTGGTGTTTCAAATGTGAGGGATAGTGGCCACATCCAGCGGAGCGGAGGGATCTGGCGGGGTGTGGAAGGAGACGCTGTGGTTCGGGTAGGCCGGTCTGACGCTGTGTATGGCTCTGTACGTGTGGCGAGTACCTTGAAGGTGATTTTTCTATCGTGAGCCAGTGGAGGGTCCTCAGGTGCTGGGAGATTTGTTGGTGTGGGAGGTTAAGGACAAGTCTGGTGGCGGCGTTCTGGATGAGTTGCAACTTTTTGATGTTTCTCATCATGGTGCTGGCGTAGAGCGTTGCAGTGGTCAAACTTGCTTGTAACTAATCCGCGGGAGACTGTCCTCTGGCAGTCTGTTCGGATCCATTTGAAAATTTTACAGAGTTTGCGGAGTGTGTACCAGCAGGAGGAGGTGACTGAGTTTACCTGTCGGGTCAAAGATAGGGAGGAGTCGGCGATGATACCTAGGTTGCGGGCGTGCTCAGTCGGTGAAGGTGGGGTGCTGAGAGATGTGGGTCACCAGGAGTCATCCCATGCTGAGGTGCCGTTTCCCAAAACGATGAGCTCTGTCTTGTCGGAGTTGAGCTAGAGACAGCTTTCTCTTATCCAGGTGGTGACGGCTTCCATTCCCGAGTGGAAATTCCTTTTGGCCATTTTCAGGTCTTTGGTAAGGGATATGATGAATTGTGTGTAATTAGCGAATGACACGATGTTCATTCTGTGGCTTCTTATTATGGCTGCGAGTGGGCTCATTTATATGTTGAAAAGAGGTGGACTCAAAGAGGATCCTTGGGGAACTCTGTAGCTAACTCCTGTGGGTTTAGATGCGTAGGGAGGGAGCCTGACCCTCAGAGTCCTTCCGGAGAGGAAGGAGTGGATCCATTTCAGGGCTGTTCCACGGATTCCTATGTTGTGGAGTTTGATGCATAGTGTGCTGTGGGAGACCATGTCAAAGGCCGCTGAGAAATCAAGGAGTATGAGTGCTGCATTGTGGCTGCGGTCTAGAAGTTATCAAATGTCTTCAGTGGCTGCAAGAAGAGCTGTCTCTGTGCTGTGGTTGCTGCGGAACCCGGACTGGGAGCTGTGCAGAGAGTTGTTTACCTCAATGAAATTTCATAGTTGTATGTTGATGGCTTTCTCCAGTACTTTGGCCGGGTAGAGTAGCATCAAGATGGGTGGGAAAGCTCTTTAGTTCTGATGGTCAGCCGACAGTTTCTTCAGGAGGGGGTATACTTCGGTGTGTTTCCAGTCCACGGGGAAGGTGCTAGTATTGATGGAGCGGTTTATCGTGTTCCGGAGCTCAGGGGCGATGGATGTGCGGGCCATGATGTAGATGTGGTGCAGGAGATGGTCCATGGGGCCTCCGGAGTGGGTGCTGCTCATGATGCTTTTTGTTTCCTCCGGGGTTAGCATGGAACAGCTCTGGATGGTCTGAGTGGGTTCTGGGCAAAAAAAAATTGGGGGGGGGGGGAGGGGAGGTCAGTCGTAAGTTTTGGTGCTGGGTTGGTTTTCCAGGAGGAAGCTGTCGCAGATGTCTTGGATCATTACACACTCTATGTGATCTACAGTTTAATCTGTATGATAACGGCACGCTCACATTTGTGGGGGTCGTGGACAATGTTAACCTCAAGATCTATTAGGTAAAGTGTCCCTAGAGACAATTCAAAACAGCATTTCAAAATACAATCGATAAGAAAAGACTGACCCCAAAAAAGGGAATTTGAGATCATAATTTTAGGAATAACTGTGAAGGTTCATTAAGAATTTAAAGTGCAATACAGAAAATGCAAATGCAGCAGCGATCTCATTGAACCAGTCGGGATACATTTTAATCAATTGCCATAAAGGCTCTCAGTTACAGAAATAATACAATAATGATCACAGATCATGTTAACAGAATATCAAATGTGCAGCAAATCACTAGACAATTTAGCAGCATCCCTAGAGCTTTTAGAAACATTCTATCTCACCCTTAAATTCAAGGATTTACATACTGCAAAAAGCCAGGAAAAAACACATTAAAACACATCATGATTTAGTTGCAATTGCAAGAGTTCTATTTTAATACATATGTATTTAAAGGCAGAATAAACGGAGAAAAACTAATATCAATGTACGTTTTTGTTCAAATATGTATTCTTGTCGTTTTGCTCTTGCAATTACTATATAAAAGAATCACTACATTTTCTTTAATCCTATGTGGAGTTTTTTTGGTGGTGTTCTACTGTGTTGTTGTGAATGTATTGCACAAATACTTTACTCACTGCCTCTAAAGAGGAACCTGACTGCTCTGCACCAAGCTACTAGAGGGAGAAGAGCACAGGTTCATTTACGGCATGCACCTGACTTACCCCGAAGACCATCCTAGTCAATATGTTTGGTCTGACAACTGAAAGATACAAGCAAAAGTTCAGGGCCAGCCACAAAATCAACATGCAAACCTGATGGATAGTAAGCTGACTGATCCCAGGACGTTTGTTGAGGAGGCGGACACCTGGGTCAGCACCAAAGTCCACAAAGGTATCGGGGTTGGGGAGGGCTCCCAAAAGAGTGGCCAGGGTTCCCACCAGAGGAGAGAGGGGAAATTAAAAAGAATGAGTTCTCCAAAACCATCCATAAGGTAAAGGGTCTAGTTCATATTCCAAATATGGCCTGACAAATGTCATCAGCCCTCATTTCCGCAGTGTTATGAGTGCACTGAGTATGGACACTAGAAAGAGGACCCTGAGTGTCTAAAAGGAGCACAGCCTCCGACTGGAGGTATGAAACTGGTGGTTGCTAGCATAGTGCTGGGAAGGAGTTTGTACCAGTTAATTGTTTGGGGGGGGGGGGGGGAGGGGGGGTGAGTTAATTGGGTTACCCTAGCGTCCCTGGGTGACGCGGAGATGGTTCCTAAGATCCATGTGCCATCAAATACTACTAGGTATAGGCAATGGATCACCATCAACGGGCAAGGTGTTGAAGTTCTGAGTGATACAGGTGCCAGTATGACTATGTGAAGGAGTCAGCTGGTGTCCCCAGAAAAGGTGATTCCCCATGCAATCCACCAAGTTGTGGTGGCTCACAACAGGCCATGTCATTATCAAGTGGCCCCTGTTCCATTTGAGTGGGGAAGGGTTTCAGGCCATCTGAGAGTTGCTGTAAGCCCTGCCATGCCTGTGGAATGTGTGTTGGGTAATGAATGGCCTGAGGTCTTCTGTCTGGAAGGAGGTAGAACTCAAGGCTCATGTGTAGATGTTGGGGTTACCTGACTGGATCTGTGCTACCACAAGATCCATGGCTGCCCGGGAGGGGATTCAAGAAGGGCTGGAACCTAGAACAATGGCCTAGCCAACTGCTAAAAAGGGGAGAGGCAGAGAGCATGGTAAACTAGCCCCTGAGTGTACCCCTGATGAGGTGGATGTGGTGCCCACTGAAGCCAACCCGGAGTTCACTGGGGAAGGCACTGCTTTCCTAGGCAACCTACCTACTACTGCAGACTGGCAGTGGCAGGTGAAAGCAGGACCCATCAAGGAGGAGCACAGAGGGAGTATCCAATCCTTGAGGCGACAGGCCCAGGCCCAAGCCCAAGCAGCAGGTGATGTCTCTGGAAGCATCAAATTTACTGGGAGGACAACCTCCTACACAGTGAGCCTCAGGCTCCTGTGCATGGGACAACAAGGGTCCTGGTGGTCCCCCAATGCTACAGGGCCTTCCTACTGGAGCTGCCTCCTGAGATACTCCTGGCAGGACACTTGGGCCAAGACAAGACCTTTGCAAGGCTTGTCCCCACTTTTTTTGGTCCAAGAGGAGGACCTCCTCAAACACCTTCTGTAGGACCTGCGTGACCCACCAGGCCAGTGAGAAGAGGGCAGAAGCTGAAGGCTCCCCTGGAACCACTGCCAGGTGTTAGCACCCGCGCTGAAAGGATGGGCATTAATATTGTTGGGCCTCTGGATAGCCACACCGTCTCTGGTCACAGGTTCATCCTGGTGGACCATGCCACACGATATCCAGAGGCCATACCTCTGAGGACCACCACTGCACCTGTAGTTCCAAGAGCCCTTGTGGGGATTTTCAACCCAGTGGGGTTCCCCAGGGAGGTGGTGTCTGACAGGGGCACCAACTGCATGTCTGCTTACATGCAGTCCATGTGGACGAGTACGAGTTCTCCACCCCTTACCACCCCCAAACCAACCGGCTTGTGGAGAGATTCTTCAGGACCCTCAAAGGCATGATCAGAAGCCTGCCTGAGGGCCTTAACAAAAAGTGGGATATCTTCTTGCCCTGTTTGTTGCTTGCCTAAAGGGAGGCACCACAGAAAGTAGTGGGTTTCAGCCCCTTTGAGCTTCCGTATGGGCATTCTGTCAGGAGACCTCTTAGCTTGGTGAAGGGGGGATGGAAGCAAGCTCCCAAGAAAGTCCCCCAGGATGTAGTGAACTACATGCTGGCCTTCCGTAGGCCAAATGGCTAAGTTGTGTGAGCAAGCTTCTGACAACTTAGAAGCCAGCTAGGACTGGTATGACTAAAACTCTACCACTGTGGAATTTCAGCCTGGGCAGAAAGTGTGGGTGATGGAGCTTGTGGAGCCCAGGGCCCTCCAGGGTGGTTGGACTGGGCCCTACGAGGTGGTTGAGGAAAATGAGTGGTGGAACTTAAGACCACCAGTCGCCTCAAATCCCACTTTGAGAGGTCTGAGGTCACCATGTTGCTGGTGACTGATGGAGAGTGAACCTCTACCTGACCTCTTAGCCTCCAAGGAGAAGGATAGGTCTGTGGAAAGAGGGATCCTTTCCCCACCCTGACTCCTGAACAGCAGAGGCACTGCCACCAATTACTGGAACAGTTCTCCTCTCTTTTCTCCCTTACTCCTAGGATTACCCACCTGCGCACCCATGATGTGGATGGTTGTCAGATGAGGTGAGAACCAGCATCAAGAGTGATGTCACTAAGATGTTGGATTTGGGGGTCCTCCAGTAGCCCCTGGCCCAGCCCTGTGATTCTGGTACCAAAAGCTACCCCACCAGCTACCACATCTGAACTCAGGTTCTGTGTGCATTACAAAGGGCTAAACTCTGGTGCCAAAACTGATGCTCATCCCATCCCCGGGCTGAAGAGACAGATATGGGGCTGTTAAGTACTTAAGTACCTTTGAACTCACCTCTGGGTACTGGCAGATCACCCTAACTGACAGAGCCAAGGAGACGTCAGACTTCTCCACCCCCCCAAAGGGCCACTACCAATTTAGGGTGATGCCCTTTGGTCTAAAACAAATGCTCCAGTCACCTTCCAGAGGCTGGTACTGGCTGGGTTGGAGACCTTCTCTGCAGACTACCTGGATGAGATAGCTGTCTTCAGTTGCAGTTGGGAGCACCACCTCTACCACCTCAGGCAAGTGCATCAGGCCTTCTAACAAGCGATCCTATCAAGGTCAGTAAGTGCCAGATAGGGCAGGGGTCAGTGGTGTACTTGGGACACCTTGTTGGCGGGGTAAGGTGCAGCCCCTCCAGGCCAAGATTGAGAGTATCATGACCTGGAAGCTCCCAAAAATTCAGACTGAGGTCAGAGCCTTCTTGGGTCTCACTGGGTTCTATATAAGGTTTGTTAACGGATATGGCACCATTGTTGCCCCCTTGACGGAGCTAATTTCAAAGAAGCAGCCCAGGAGTGTGATTTGGACAGAGCATGTAAAAAAGTGTTAGACTCCTTGAAGCAAACCATGTGCACAGCCCCTGTGCACAAGGCCCCTGACGTCTCCAAAGAATTAATTGTACAAACTGATGCCTTCGAGCATGGAGTAGGGGCAGTATTCTCACAGTTCAATGAAGCGGGCCCATTAGCCTTTATCTCGAGGAGGTTACTCCCCTGAGGACAGAAACTCAGTGCTATAGAACGAGAAGCTTTTGCTGTGGTTTGAGCCCTGAAGAAGTTGAAGCCATACCTGTTTGGCACTCACTTCCTGATCCAGACTCACCACAGGCCCCTCCAGTGGCTAATGCAAATAAGGGTAAAAAATCCAAAACTGTTGAGGTGGTCCATTTCCCTACAGGGTATGGTCTTCAGGGTGGAACACAGACCTGGGGATAGACCACGCTAATGCTTTATCCAGATTCTTCTGCCTTAGTGATGGGAATTCCCTAGAGGTTAGGCATCGCTCCCTACTTTCAGCCTGGGGTGGGGGGGAGGGGGCAATTCATATGTTAGACCTGTACATTCTTAGGGTGGTCTTACCCCAGAGTTTTTGCCTTTATCTCCTGTTTTGTTGCGGTTACCTTATTGCTGACCTTAGGACTCCAAGTACTTTACCGCTGCTAATCAGTGCTAAAGTGCATGCGCTTCTCCCCTAAAACCTGGTAACATTGGTGTATTCACAATTGACATTTTATTTAGCTGTAAGTCCCTTGTAGAGTGGTATACCACATGCCCAGTGTCTTTAATTTAAATGCTACTTGTTGCCCTACAGCACTGATTGTGCCACCCACTTAAGTAGCTCTGTAAACATGTCTCAGGCCTGCCACAGCGGAGCCTGTGGGTGCAGTCTCACTGCCACCCGACTTGGCATCTAAAACCTCTTGCCAAGCCCAGAACTCCCCTTTTCTTACATATACGTCATCCCTAAGGTAGGCCCTGGGTGGCCCATATGGCAGGGTGCCATATAAGCAAAAGACAGGACATGTACCTTTAAGTTTTTCATGTCCTAGTAATGAAAAACTCCTAAAGCCATTTTTCATTACTGTGCTGCCTGCCCCTCTCATAGACCAGCAATGGGAATTCCTCATAAAATATTTAAGCTGTAATTCCTGATCTGAGGAGTGGATGCATCATGTTTAGTACCATTGGAATGGAAATAATAAATCCTCTTTACTGGAAAAGTCAGATTTATTATTACTATTTTAGAAATGCCACTTTTAGAAAAAGGTTGTTTCTCTGCACTCTCTGCTCTGTGTGCCAACAGCCTATCTCCAATACGCATCTGGCTTGGGCTAGGTGACAGCTACACTTGTGGACTCCCTTCAGACACCCACAATACAGGATGCACTGCTACATCTGCATACTGATGGGTCTTGCCTGGGGAGGAAGTTGGAAAGGGCTCACACTTACATTTCAAAGGGTAGTGACTAGAGTCCACACAAAGGGGCTGATTACCTTCCAGTGGCAGTCTGGAGTCGAAGCTGACCTGAAAGGGGGACCTGTGTACTTCAAAAGAACTCTTTTGTAGTCATCCCCCCCCCACATCAAAGGCACTTGTCAGAATAAGTACTGGGTCTCCTGACCCTCTCAAGCAGTACACTCTTGGACCAGCAAGAAACTCTGCTGGAGTAAAGGCTGTTGCGCAAGAAGGACTACCACTTTGCTTTGTCTGATTGTTCCTAGGAACTGCTGTCCTGCTTCGTAAGTCGTCCCGGCCTGAGCTCGCAGTCCAAGGCTCTGCACGCCATTCGCTTCCCCAACCCCTCCAGCGACTGTGTAGCACAGCTGCCCATCCTGTACTGCAGACCTCGTGGGAGGAGCCGCCAACGTCCTAGAGGCTGGAAATACCATTTGCAAGCCAATCGTCTGGATCTTGGAAGATGGGCAGGCCTGTATGGTCCCAGTTTTTCATCCGACACTCCTCGCTAGAGAGGGAGCATAACCCCATTCTGTCTGAGGTGTCCATCATGTGGGGCCCAACCTGAACACCAGCCCAAGCCTCGCTCGCACAACCATTAGTCTCTGCACATCAGCTGACATTACCGTAAAGGCACTTATACGAGTCCAACATACTTGAGGATGCTGGGTCACTGGTTTTGGTACATCTACTTGTTAACCCTTGCGTAGACTCCTCATGGGTTCATATTATGGGCCTGTGCCCAATATTGGTCCAACCAAATTTATCCTAAAGTATAATCCCTACATTATTGGAGTCTAATTTGCTCTTATAATTATTATATAAAGAATCACTAAATTAATCTTGTATGGTGTCTTTTTGGTGGTGTTCTGTGTTTTTGATAGTGTGTTGCAGAAATATTTTACACATTGTCTCTTAAATTAAGCCAGACTGCTCTGTGCCAAGCTACCAGAGGGTGAGCACAGGTTAATTTAGGGCATGTATCTGAGTTACCCTGACTAGAGTGGTGGGTTCTGCCTGGCTTAGGTGCATAGGGGGAGGGGGTGAACATTGGCTGAATCTTGCCATAACTGAAAATATCTAAAGGTGGCTGATTGATTGAGTGCCTGTATATGGATGATGAAAGAGTGTTCTAGAAGTGCCAGTTACAGAGGCAAAACCGGAGGATCCACCCAACGACAGATGCAAGGTGCCAGGCCATGCCCTGTTGGCAGTAGGGAGGACTCATCCTGGATTCTAAGACTGGAATGGACTTACACTGGAAGAAAGGCAGGCCCATTTGGAACAATGGTAGGCCTATTGGGAGCAAGGGCTGGTATTATGCTGCTCAAGCCATAGGGGCGCAGTTTGGAACACCCCCGCTCACCCCTCAAGCCACCTCCGGGCCATTCCATATATCCAGGATCATCAGCACAGATATAGCTTGCAAGTTAAGAGAAATTGTCTGGCACCAGGAACTAATAAACTCCTGCAGGGCAGTTAATGTGTCATGCATGATGGGTCACCACTTACAGAGCTACCAACCCACAGCTGTGACCCTGCTCCACGTTCATGGGGTAGGCTGGCCCTGCCTCAGATGAAACACATATAGCCAGATGCCAAGTTCCAGCTTCCCAGCCACAGATCGACGATCTACTGCATTGGGAACCCCGGCTTTAGCAGCTACAATGGGTGTGGGGTTATTCATGGGCCTCTTCTGTTTGTAACTTGGCAGAGAAACGAGCAACATTAAAGCTACAAAGAAGAAAAAAGATAGGCAAGAAGCAAAGGGGAAGAAAGATACTGAGACGCTCCAACTCACTTATTTTCATACCTTCAAAGCTAAAGAACAAATCATCACAGGCCCGCTCTCTCAAGAAATGCTCCGAGGATCTGGAACATACGCTCTGCTGTAACCCCTCCTTTTCTTGCTCCAAATGAGACCTCAAATCTCTATTGCTTGACAGCTACTTAAACACGCTCTCAAACTGAGCTACCAAAGATCAACCCTCAGCGACAAGATCCTTCGTTGCGATCACCTGACTAGCTCAGTGTCTCTAATCACCACCAATGCCGTTTACTTTAATGCTGCATTTTCACGTACATGTGTGACGGTTTTAACTACCTTAATGCGGTATTGTTCCATTCTCTTTTGCTAACTGTTTTTGACCCACACGTATCCTCGCTTGTAATTTTGAGTAAACGTATCCAGGTAACATGTAAAGTGTTCCGATACCCCTGGGTACATCTAGTGCTATATAAACTCAAATAAATAAAAAATAAATAACGGATGGATGAGGGGGCTGAAGAATGGATGGAGAAAATGACATGGAGGAGTGGGTGTGCGAAAGGCTGGATGAACTGGTGAGAGGATGAGTGGCTAGAGAGCTCTTCTAGGGAGATTCGAGCTCATTTGCTTCACTTCCTTGGTGCCACAAAAGAGTTCGTTCAAAATCGGGGTTATTTTAATTTTCTGGCTTCTCCTTTGATCTACTGGGCCGTTCGATGGTCCCAGTAGTGAGTGTGCTTGCAAAAAGGAACCATAGGTTACCACACAAGCTCAGATCCTGCCCCCTCTTTCACGTAACACATCCTCACCAAAAAGTCCCCCAGCGCAAGCAAACGACAAATTAGAGCTCCGGCCTCTCGCATACTGCTGTACAGTCTGCTCAAACAATGCTCCTTTCGTCGAGTTCGGCACTATGTGGGGGAAGCACAAATCATTTCCCAGCGCGCCCCAGCGGCATCGGCGGATGACATCATAGGCCCTGCAGACTGCATTCTGGCCCAGATAAAGGGCGGGCTCGTCACTCAGCGCCTGATAAAGGGCCCGGCTACAGCCATTTATTCCGAGCACGGCCAGGGGGAGTTCTCCCTGCCGAAGGCCTCTCTCTACTAAATGACACAAGGATTTCAGTGTTCAGGCAGCGAAGAGTGAAATAAAAGGCTGACCTAATCATTAACACACCATACTGTCGCTTCAGCCCCCACACCAGCGTCCAACCCGTAAGCATAATATGGCACTTAAAACGGTGGAGAATAATGGCACGGCTCGTTAAATTGGCCCGGTTCCTTGAAACTCACCATTTACGATAAATGATGGCCTTATTTTCAACTGGGCCCTCCCTACCCAGTCTACAAAGCTAGACGCGCCTCCTCTACCTCAAGACCCTAAATAAAAGAAAATAAACAAACAGGCGCACCCACACCCAGAATGCCCTTATTGCTCAGAAATGCAAGACTGGACCTTCACTAGCCGGCCGGCTGGGGAACAAACAAATCACACTTATGGTGGAAACTCGGGCCCTGGGTGCGAAACAAATTTCTGCAGTACTTAAAATGGGATTAATCACGATCCCAGTTTGCTACTGAGAAGTGCCTGCGCTCGCCAATTATAAGGAATGCATCCCTGTTGAGAAGTGCAGGTACTCCCTTTACAATTAAAGACGCACAGATATTCAGTACCTGCCAGTGCCGGTCAATTTAAAGGATTGAGTTTTGGAGGCATAGGGAAGGCACAAAGAAATGGTTCATCTTTGCAAACGGGAGACATCAAGTTTGGCTGCACAACTGTACTAGATACAACAGAGAATTACCAGCTAAGGCTTGTAGGCACCCACTGAGGTGGTTTCCAATGGATATCGTATTATACAAGTTTATCAATGCCATATTTATTATTCATCTGGTGCCTTCATAAAGATCTGCAATATGTGTTTGTTCAAGCATGGAGGGAGGGAACTTAGAATTCAATCAGAGACGGCATGATCCTATGCAATGTTCCTTTGTAGTGACACTGAATCAGCAAGAAGTCCGTTAAAATGGAGTTTGAAAAGTTTTGGCTTTTACGTGTTTCCTGAATCCTTTGACTCTCCAGCTGGATTCAAAGTATACCAGGCAAGGCCCTAGACACCCAGTGATCTGCCTGCTTGGGTCGCCTGAAAGATCATTGATGTATTAGACTTTTCCCCTTACAGCAGAAAAGGTTCCTGTTGCATGTTTATTGGAAGAGAGTTCCAATGAGCAAGTCCTAGGTTAAATAACCTCATCCCTCTCACTGAGGTCAGGGAGGGAAAGCACTAGCTAAAGTAGGTCAGCCCTTGTAGATCTCAGCTCCTCCGTGGATTGCAGTTAGAAATTGATTTACATGGCAGTCGGGGATACTCTATGGAGTGTATCATTAGCTAATAAAAAAAACACTTACATTGTGTACCACTTTTTACACAAAGTCCCCTGTAACTAACTTTTGACCCCTGATGCACAACCTTGTCTCTTTAAGTCCACTGTCAATTAGACCCCAATATTGGAGTGATTTGTAATTTTGCAATCAATTCCTTTGACATACTAAGATATAGTAAATTAGCAAAGTTTAATTGACTGGACCCAACGACCAGACTTTGTAGAGCCTTGGATATATGATGGATTACTTTCCTGTTGATAACTGAATGGAAGATTATTCAAGGCCTAAGAGGAGGTCAAGCAGAAGTGCTAAGGGTCAGACTGAAGCAAGATGTACGGATGCAGACAGACACAGCAAAGGGAGACGTAAAGGAGTCAGAGAGCAGACGACTCGGAGCATAAGAGCAATGCCAAGAATGAAATCGCTATTGTCTGACTGCTGACTAAGGTGAAAACTATCAATACTGCAATAGGAGGGCACACTACTCATTAGACCAAAGTTAGACTAGTGCTTCTGGATGGGGGTTCTTATAATGATTGACATTCTTGATTTAAACCAACCAGAACCAATTAGTCCCCAAATTATAGGTGTTCACGAGATTTTGAGTAACCTTAATGAAAACAAATTCACAGCCTTCATTCTGCAAGATCCTTCACCTGCTTACGATATGATAGACCATGGCGCACTGGTCTTGAAAGTCACCTGGGGAATAAAGGATCTGCCCTACCCTGGACGAAATGGTTTCACTGCAATGATACTCTGCAAAGAAAACCTAGGAAATTTACATTGGTCACCCAAGACGCTCCTGTGAAGGCCGAGGCCTTTATCTCCAGTTCACTTCAATAGCTACATGTATGTACACTGGCTAATTACATTGATAAATTCGAGATGTTGTTCAAAAGATCCGCCAATGGCATGCAGATGATGATCAGACTACATGAAAACAGAGGTCATAGAATTAACATCACCACATGCTTCACTTCTGTTCAGAAGTGGATTAGGGGAAAGTAACTTGTGCTTCAGTAGTTCAAAAACAGAAATGCTCCTCCTTGGTAACGCTGATCCTACATACTTAGCAGTTCAAGGGCCCAGCTACTTCAAAATGGAGCAGCAAGGCTAGTAACACATATAAAAACGTAACCTTTGAGGTCTGCGCTAGCAGTCCATCAAGCAGAGAGTAATCTTAAAATGCTTTGTATCACTCATACAGCACAAAGGACTTTGGCCCGAACTAGTCAACTAAAATGTTCACTAACTCCAAGCAAACTCTCCAACTGAGATTGACACATAACAGGACACCCTTGCTATCTTTAATAGGAAGGAGTTTGGGATTGGGGAAGCACTGGGAGGAATCCATGCAGCCCTAAAGCTTAGAACAAACTGCCCCTCAAATTCAGACAAGGTCACCTCGGTATCAGAAGAGAACCAGAACCACCTTGTTCCAACAGGCCTTCCCAGAAGCTACATTGTAACTGATTGGCCAGTGGGCCTGAAGGGACACCATCTCCTGTCTATATATTTGCCTGATAGGAATTAAGTCTTTCTCTTCCTACTCAGCACTGATCTTCCATTATCAGTCGTTCTTGAAATGTATCTACCTTCACTTCTAGAACATCAATTCTTACTTCTGAACATAAAGTTTTTCCTGTAGCCACATGTTCTCGTAAAAACAGGGTGGGAGCATACTGTCTTGACGTTGCAGCACCCAGTTCATTCAGATGCATTGTGGTAAATGTAGTGCTTGGTAACACTTACATTAAACAATCTTTTGTTTTCACCAACGTTGCTGCAGCCAGTGATGAGTATCTCTAGACATAAGTACTTGTTTCAGGATAGTTATACTTCATCAGTAGAGATCAACACATACAGTTAGAGATGGTGAAAATGCTGCTCAATGGTCTTTTCAAGACACAGTATCACTTTGAGTGCAGTTCTCCTGCCTGCTCTTTTTTTACTCCACGACACTCTAAAGGACCCTTTAGCAGCATGTAGCACTTATAAATCACCAATAAATACATAAACAGCCAGGGGTGAATTGGAGATCAGTTCTGGCCAGGACTGGGGTGCACCGTGAAAGAAGTGCATTCTAATGACATAAGTGGTGGCACAGACAAAACCGAGGTGAGCTGGAAGATTGTCTCAAGAGTCGAAGGAGTGAAAAGTGTTGCTGGTTCAAGACTGATGAACTGACTGAGGTTGCTAGTCTGACCACAAGGGACACTTGAGACTCTTGACATGCAGTACCAGCAAGGAGGTTGAAATCTAGAAATGAGGCTCCAGTAGAGAGGTGAGTGGTGTACCCAGAAAAAAAAGGTGAATGGTGATACAGGGTCAGTAATGTCATGTTTGCTGTACACGTATCATCTTTTTTGCAGGTCAAAGAACCAGCGCTTCTATAGTCCCATAATGCTGCTGTCCAACCCATGGGACTTTCAGACAGGCCACAGTCTGGGGCACGTCTGGGGCCCCATGGCTTGCGACAGTCCAAATACTGCTCCTTCCTTCAAGGAGCTGCTTGATATTCCTTGATGGCTTAGAAATACTGCCTAAGATGGTCTACACCGACTGCAGGGTTACGGAAACCTCTCGAGAGTTTGGGTCCCCCAGGACTTGGAATGTGAGGCCTCTCCAAAGTAGCTCACGGGTGCAGCGAGAACAATGGGAAGACACTTCTACACACAAAATGCACTGCAGACATACGTGACCGTCTCTGGCCGGCCAATATCCAATATGAACAAGTATTCTGTCCTAATAGTGTCATTTTGAATTACTTCTAAAGAATACAAAATACAACGTCAACAGGTACCTAAACTTCGGCCAACCAGAATCACAGTACCGAGGAAGGGTAACCAGATTCTAGAAGCTCTACAGGATCACACAGGCTTCCACAAACGCTCACCTAAGGAAGATCTTAACAGGACGTGCACACGGTTACCCCGAATGAGTTCTTCCCTCCCAAGCCAGCACAAAAGCCACCTTGTACTCAGGACAGTTATTCACCCCTCGGGTCAGTTTCCCACCTTTTGCCGAGCTGTGCATGTCACCTTCAGAAACGGAGGCCACCGCAGCTGTTAATCCCGCCCAGCCCTGCACGCGGACTTCTCTCACCAGGCACAGCACCTTCGAGCGAACAGACAACACAACACGAAAAATAAAGGCCGACTGCAGTTAAACTTAAGTTTGCTGCGAGGAACACAATGGCTGAATATTGGCTAGCAGCTCCATAAAACATAGGGGAAATTACTTCACAGCACCCTACCCATTTACCTTCCATGAGAACACTGCTTATTGTTATTACCCTGCAATAAAAGAACGTAATTAAGGCCCGAGGCCTCTCAACGAGCGCGAGCTGTCAGGCACAGGATGATGTCAGTGTTTTCGCGCAGGCCGCTCCCTCGGGTTAAATAGTTTCTCAGGGGGGGCTGACGTCAGGGCAGACTTTAACCCTTGCACTGAGGTAATGCGATTCCCTTTCCAGACTTCTCGTGCGGCGGGAGAAGGTGTGCGTGCACGAAGAGAAACCGGTTCCAGGGGCCGTGCTACGGAGACGCACATATAAACACACGCACACAAAAATATATAATGTCCACTGTACTACACCGTGTTAGCAACAAGGAAATTGTATAACAAGCTGATTTGGTACTAAATTTGGTGAATTTTCATAATCCGAAATTGAGAAAATATATTTCTCTAACGTGAAATATGGGACTACGTGTGAGTCAACATCAGTTTGTTCCATAAACTATAAACAGATACAAAACCATTTACTCATTTTAAAGGGTGTACATGTTGGGTATGGTTTCTTGATTTCTTCCCTCTACTTTTGCTCCGGTGTAAAAATCTTTCTGTTGATACAGACTAGGGAGCACAATAAGTTTGCTCCAACCTGTATAAAACAAGTAGTAAAACCCTGCAAACATGTTTCCCAGTTTTGCACCAGTGCAAAGCTTCTTTTGCAAAGTAGGATCTGCGACAGGCATTTTATGCTTTTAACGTTAGTCTGTATTTATCCATATTTACTTTTTAGCCATTTTGTTGGTTTTTATCCATATTTATTTTGTGTTTTGTGAACAAATGGAATTTAAACTGGTGTATTTCCACTTATTTACCTGATAAACATGAAGTCTTGCCTTTTCGCATTTTAGCAAATTAAGGAGCCAAGTATAATAAAACACTATACCGACATGTAAATATTAGCATTATTTACAAAAATATGTTAACATATGCCTGTATAATGGGGAATCTCATCCAGTTTTTAAATCCCCACGGTTTCTATCTGCTTAGCAGTTGTTCTGGAATTCACGAAGCACAATAGGAAGGGTCACTCAAAAGAAGCACAATTTTCTGTATCTTTCCACCTTTAAAAATAAATACCGACATGAAAGATTGTTCTCTGTCTGCATGTCTGTAAAAAACAGTAAAAACGAAAAACTGCAAGGCTTAATTAAAATCTAATAGGTGTCAACACGCCTGGCCTGGCGCTTAAAAGCAGCCACAATGCAGACTAATCTTTACAAGCAATCTCTACCCTTTGCCACAGTCCTGAGAAACTTTCCCGCAATTTTCTATAATCGATCTAACTAAACTATACACTTACCACACAATTTCAAAATTTTTAAACAGGGAGCTCTGTAGAGAAACTCATGAAATATTCAGGCTGTTTTTCGCCACGACCGCAAATCATGTGGGTCCTTATAAGCGCACATGCGCAACAACATGCTTTTTACAAGTATGTAAACTGTTTCAGAGCTATCTGACATGAGAATGCTGTCCAGTTTCCCAGGGTTACTCTTCCCCTCCCTGGGCTACCCCCTCTGAGTCATATGTGGTAATTCCACCCCTGAATTTGCCTCACAAATTGGAGAAGGAGCTTTACGAGCTTAGTTGAACATTATACAGACTGAAGTACATTTCTGGCAGTTATTAAACCTGAAGAGCTATAACATGCAAGTCTGATGCACATGGGGAGGGGTGCATGGTTGTAGCACAGGACACACCAGGTATTCAGTACTCGGACTCGAAACTCAACAAGGCACCAAAAAGTTCTGTTAACCAATAGGTTTGGGTTTGATACAATATATGGGGTAATGTACCTTGTCCTACATTATAACAACAATGCAGGTCACCTAGCAGTTCTGTGGCCATACAGAGGAACTAGGCTGAAGGCCAAGTTCCTTTATAGGGGCATGAAACTACAAAATGACTTGTAATATCCTTATATGATGACAACATCACCCATCCAGCAAACAGCTTAAATACTTGGTGTGTTGCTCTTTCATATGAAAGAGAGAGGGTGTTTGCAGACATGAAGAACAGAAGTAAAATCTGTAGTGCAAAATGGTGTAAAAATAATTTAGTACAAGTCAGATACCAAAAAATGCTTCAGCTGAGAATGGGTAGAAAAATGAAGACAGATTGTTTCTTCACAATAATTACTTCAAGTGTGCAAAAAATAAATAAACATGTTGACATAAATATCTCCTTTCTACTGATCACTGTTCATCTACATTGGAAATTGGTTCAGCCCATTCAATCTGCCAGAATTCTTTAGCTATTTGATCACTCAGTTTTTGGACCTTTACTATTGGGGTGGTGGGGGGCTGGGGGAGGGGTTGTGTCTCAGTAAGTGGGTTTCATGGACTGTAATTTCATGGTAATTTGACTAAGCACATTTACTACCAGTGCCCACCTTTAAATATAAGGTCTCTGCAGCACAGCTAAGATAAGAGGCACTGGACTGGTTATATATGAATCCATGTGCACACACATGTGGAAGCTGCACATTAGAGACTACCACTGCGCGCAGCCTGATAGCTGCACACAGGTAACATGCCTGTGGCAGTTTTAAACTGCAAGGGTGACCTGCCTAAATAACCTTTTCTGACAGGCCTAAGCCTTGCTTTTAAATATTAATAAGCCACCTTCAAGTAGGCTTTATTGCTCATAAAGGCAGGGTGCCTGCTATTTAAAAGTTGGACATGTAAAAAGTAATGTTGAACACGCCCTTACAGTGAAGTATTTCCAAAAGCTTTTTTCACAGTAGCAAGACTGGCTGCTTCCAAAGGCAAACTGTGGTCTACATTGTTACATTAATAAATTCTAAATTCGGATTGGAAGCAGCTAGAGAAATAATTTGAAGACAGAATTTTTATAGTTATTCAAAATCCAGTTTAAATGGTAAAATCATATTTTGTGCAACTATTAAGCAACGGGTACTTTTAAAAAGTTACCATTTTCCAGCCTAAAGCTTGTAAGTATTCAACCAGAACTTGGCAGGCTCACCTGTGGTGACAGGTGGATTGTGCCCAAGACACAGGACAAAAGGCTTGGGTGTGGGGAAGTGTTTGCCTTAAACTGACAGGATCATCTGAGGGCTGTGCCTAAGGACTAGTTACACTTCAAAGAGGCCTATACTGTCATAAGCAGAGGAACCTGACAAAAGGCCTGTCCCCTTCCTTTGTCCCTCTAGCCTTCATGGTCACTACACCCTGATAGGGGTCTCCAACTAGTAGGTCGCGAGCTACTAGTAGCTCTCAAGCTACTCATAAGAGGCTCTTCTGTGTGTAGCACAGCCTACAAAAACAAAAAAGTTTATATTTAAAACAAACATGGAAACTTGTCTGATGTGGTCAGTATTAAAATTCTAATAATATTCGTAGCTCTGGATGATTTCATCAAGTAGCATTTACTACAAAAAAAGGTTGGATACCCCTTTAGCTGCCACAGAGCTGGTTTGGATTGTGCACAAGTGACAGTTTGCCCATTATCATAGACACACCTGTAGGTGGGCACAGGGTTTCTGCACCGGAGAAGAAGGGTTCTGTCATGTTGGATTCTTTCAGAATGCTGTGCAGGAGGATTGGGGCAGGAGTGGGGGGTGATGTACCATCCTAGAATTTGTCAAGGGAGTCTGGCAGCTAGAATGTCCCATCCACACTTATAAACACCTGCACAAGGGAGAGAAAGTGAGCAAGACCCTGGACCTGGAATGTGACAAAAGCAGTCATGGACAACTCGAAGGAGAATTCACCAGATGCCTGCTAAAGACTCTGTCTGCAGCTGACCCCAGGAGTAGACAGATTTCTCCATGGCCAGTGGCGCTGACCCCCTTATGCCCTAAGGTCCAGCTAGGAGAAGATCTGGACTCCACTGCAACCCTAAATGCCCTGCATGACAACCAGGATGCCACAGACTTGGGAGTATGAGAAGAAGGGTGTTCTGCTGGCTGGTAGCAGAAGGCAGCACAAGAAACATCAGGAGAGGAAACCAATTCCTAGCAAACCATACCAATGACAGGCCAAGAGGTTTCTTGAGAATGCTCGTGATGGCTAAAGCTCACCACTAGAAGCATAATGAGCAAAAGATCTTCAAAATCATCCCAATAAGGCCACAAGATTGCACCCATTTTAACATGCCAAACATATCATCTTCAGGAAACAGCCCCGGGGTAGGCCATTGCCAGGGAGTCAGCACAACTTTATCTGTAATCAGCGAGAGGGTAGTGTGGTGACCCCTTCCTGAGGCATCCTTCGAACCCGAGGACGCCAGGGGCCTTACATCAAGATGCCTTTGGAGACCTCCATCGTCTGAGGCATCCGCTGCACCAGCCCGATGCGGCTCTGACCCTGAGCGCAGGCAAGGGAAACAGACCAGAAGGTGCCGAATACAAGGTTGCCAGCTCCCACACCTCACATAGAAGGCACCCGGGAGCCAACAGGTGCCACAGGGTCTTGTGGCTTCCCAGCGGCCCCTAACAATGTGCATGGCTGTGAGCACCCCGGGTGGGACTGAGGCATCTATTTAAGAACAAAGAGGGAAAACTAAAAGGTACATGGCAAGGCTGAGTAACAAAGCAGGTTTCGATGTACCACAATGATAACAACTTGCTTTTCATATAATGTTTAATGCCACACTTCTGCAGTTTGTGCATTTGGTAAATAACAGTTGTTAACATTACCTAATTTACTGGTCCTCGATATATCAACCAGTAAAGGTTGATCTGGTTTAGCCAGGCTTTGTTATAGCATCACACCTTAGTGTGGTGTTTGTTTGGCCAGACAGAAACAAAGGAGACCAGGATTTAACTTAGTGTTGGGAAAATATTATAGCCGTAACAACAGTTTTTGTGTTGCAGTTGTGGTGTTGTAGTTGCAGTGTACTAGCAGCTCTGCTGTAGGTTCTGTAGTTGCAGCTGTTGTTTCATCATGTTCTGATGGTGCTTACTCAGGTTAAAGTGAGTGGGGGAGGGCAGCAGGGCTTTAAGGACAACTTTGTTTCCAAAATATCAAAGCCTACCTGCACTCTTTAATGTTACAGCACTTGCGGAGACAAAACCCACAAGCATGGGGCAGCAGCGTTTCGGTTTCCCTTGGCAGCAGCCACTGAAGGCCTTCAACAGCCAATGGCTTGACTTGGTCAACATACCGAAAGTTCTGGTCTGAATGGAGTACCACTGAAGCCAAACTTAAAAATGTCCCTAGGTACCCTATAAATCATGAGCGAAAGCAGACCTGGTCTCCTACACAGTAAATGTGCATTACCATCAGACAGTGCTTGAAATGGGAAAATAAAAGTGCAGGGACTCTGTGCCAGATTACCTGCTTGTTTCTGAGAAGTGCCGGTGCTCTCCAATAAAAAGTATTAAATTTTTCTTGAGAAGTGCAAGTACTCTCCCTCTCCAAACAAAAAAGTGCCGGTACCCAGTACCGGCCCATTTAAAGCACTGTCATCAGAGGATAAACAGGAACCACCTAGATTCTCCTGCATTCAATAGGAATCCTTCATCTTTATGGACATAGACCTCTAATTTGCACTGTCTACCTGTTCAGCTTGTGGTCCCCACCTTGGGTGTCTTGATCACAGAGATGCTTGGCTGTCATCTGGGTGCAGATACTTCCTCGAGGCGTCAGCCTCCTACTCCTCGGGAATTCATTCCTCTATACCTCCACCTTCCCTCTTCTGCGCCTTCTGTTGTCCAGCCAAGCAGGCGCCCAAGGTGGGCTGCTCAATATGTACTGAAACTCCGCCAGTCGATGTGTTGCGACGGTACAATGTATTTTTATTCCCGATCCCATGCCCCTCCCCCCCCCACACTTTCCTATCCACACCCCAGCGTTCTGGGCCACCCTTCACAAGTGGCCAAAAAGACATTAACATGCTCTGCACACTCAATAAATGAGACTTACCACGAAAGGAACCCCGTCTCCAATGAAAGACTACTTCCACTGCATGATGCACACGGACATGGTTTATGGGGAATGTTCCACATGCCGAAAGGTTTCTGGATGAAAGCATGGCCAATGTAAAATGCTCTGGGCCAGCTTTTGTAGCCTCAAGAATCTTGGCTCCCACGCACTCTGATCAGTCTCGCTCTCTCTACTCAACACGCTGCACTCAAGTCTGTTCTGTTGCAGGCTCGATGCTGTGCTGCTCATGTTTCCATCAGACATTTAGAGTCATCTTGGTGAACACCCTGTATTTAACACCAGTTCCACTACAGCTGGAAGTCTTAGCTATGCCTTTGTGTGCCAAGCCACCCTCGTTCGTGGAATGCTTTGCTCCAAGTGTCTGCTGGCTCTTATGTTTGCCTTGGGGCCCAGCTGCTGACAGAACCACAGAACAGTCTGAGCAGTTGAAGTTCCAGAGTAAACAGAATTTATCATCTAAAGATCGAAAGTCATCTCATTTAATCATTATTACAACACAATTAGAGTGCACCCCACTGGCTCAAGTTATTCTTCGTCCTATTTAACAAAATGCGATCTATGTTGTTGGGCACATGATATCCTGTTTCCCTGTACTGGACAAGCACGTTCTACTCCAGCAGGATCTGCCACAGTAATGATGTTCTGCTGCGACCTCCAAGTGTCCTGGCTTGCCTGGCCCATGTGGGATATTGACCTGAACGTTGCTCAGCACAGTGAAGTATTAGTGGCTGTGTCCAAAGACTAGCCCTCTTCCGGGTAACGCTTCTTCTAGTGTTGTACTGCTAGCTGACAGAGTAGCTCTAAACAAACACGTCTGACACATTACTAAACCTAAGTCAAACCAAAACTGAAGTGTAATGCCCTTAAAGGGCCCTTGTGAGAAGTTCCACTGCTGCTATCCTGATCCTTACACCCTCTGGCTCATCCCAAACCTTCGGACTACTATGAAATCCCGAAGATCCTTTTCATTCATTCATCCCTCCTCACTACCGCGCACACGCGACCATCACTTAAAAAAATACTCACTACTTATCTTTTCAAATCCACTCCAATCACAGCAAGTTGTACCAAATCTTGGGTTCCGGTATAGCGTGCTAGTCGCAGCAAAAGCGCTTTAAAGCCTCGTCATGGGTCATAAGCGCTGCATATAAGCATTTACAATTTAAAAGACCAACCCTTTCAGTGACACTGACTCGTGGCAGGACCTGGGACTAGCGTCAGCTAACGAGGGATGAGCAGGGACTGACGTCCCCGAGAAATCACGCTCGCATTTTAAGAAAACAACTAGAGCTTTCTAAAACAGTAAAATGCACGTGGCTGGCCAGCATGGTCGGGGCGCCTGATTATCCAGCACGAAGGTTTATACTCAGAATATTTTGAGATCGTCTGCAGTGAAATTAAGTTTTTGTTCCGTCATCTCAGCTCCCACAGTCACTTCCATGAGGCAACTTTAAAGGAAAATATACATGTAAACCTTTTTATACATCGCATACTGCACCAGCTTGGGACTGGAAGCCCTGTAGATACCACGCGCTAGTGCTACTTAAAGGAATGATATTCAGTCAGAAATCCAGCCCTTAAAGGATACTGTCTGGCAACAACTGCCCCAAGCAGATCATGCTGGACTCCGAACTGCTTCTTAGAATGGAAACACTGGTCTTTAAAGCCGGCCGCAGGACCACTAGTCATATTACTGTCCTGCCAACAGCGGCTCAGATTTATAACTCAAATGGACCTTTATAATGTACATTTTTCTCTATAGTTAACAATTTCTTGGTAGCGTTAGGCTAACAACATAGCCTGATGAGCCAACGTGAAGTTTCTTCTTCAGGCGTAAAGCTATATACGCTGTCTCCGTCTTGACAAATCTTCTGTAATAGTATTCTGGAGCAGATCTCGTCTAGTTCTGGAGCATATTCGGGGCATATCCGGGAAAGGGGCTCGAGCAAGCGGCGAGGCCACTGGTATTTCATGGCCATTGTTTACTGTAAGGGGACACGGCGAGATGTGATGCAAGCCCATTCCAGATTCACAGCTTCGGATTCCGTGGAAATGCAGTCTGGGAATCCCAGTGCCCGCGCGGCCTGCAGGAGCCTGAAGGAGGGAATATTGAAGCCACTTTAGTTTACATGCAGGGAGCTGGGGTCTCTATGAACAGTACTGGATACTGTAAAGTTTGATTAACGAGTCAGGATATTGCACGCCCTGGAGCACTTCAGTTATTGGGTAGGGCTACAAACTGCCGCACAACTTGTAAAACTGGCTTTATGAATCCATAATAATAATAATAATAATAATAATAATAATAATTGAAGCCTTAGCTGGCAACAGAGGAAAGAAGTAGCATAGGTTTTCTACAGCAGCCCCCTTCCTTCCACTGTTGAGATTCAGGCCAAGCACCTGCGTCACCACTAGAAGCAGTCCCCGGCTGAGGCATGCCAACCTCCGGGGGCCAGGGAGCGTTCTATTCCCGGGCTGCTGTCCCTGGAGCCAGGAGTAACCCCCCCTCAGGACAGGGACCCTTCAGCTACCAACGCGGATTTCCTCCTGGAGCTGGCAGTCTTCGACAGACGCTTTTATACCAGTCTGGAAAGCCATTTCACCGGCATCTTTTAAGTCAATGCTGGTGGTTTTATTTATTTTAATTAATTTACAGAGTTTTACAGAGTGAGTACCGGGCCTCAGGGGTATCGGACAGCTGCACAAAAGGATTGTGATGTACACGAATGAAGACGGGAAAAGATCTGCTAAAATGGGGATGGCCTGCCTCCTAGATGGCCGTTGCGTACCCAGTGAGTGTGCCCTGCGTCGGCGAGGCTCTCCAAACAAACTTGTTGCCAGAGTCCAGTGGAATAAGTCCTTCAGTGTCCTCTCCCTTTAGATAGAGGGGGCAAGGTATGGGTATAAACGGGACTGGTGGAGCACAGGATTCACAATGAACGAGCGGGCTGCTGTTCCCCCGACGCTCTCCAAAACTCTTAGCAACCACCTCAACAGGCAACACATTTCTGAAACAGCGCAACAAAGCAAGGTCTCTCCAAGTCAGAGAGAGGGGCCTAAATGAAAATACCTGGGGTTGGAGCAATGTAAAATAGTTCCAGAACTAAGTGGGTTACTCTCCGGAGCTGAACCCAGTTAGACAATACTTTTCAGTGGCAACCAAACCTCTTGATGATTAAAAAAAAAAGAAGGAATTTCACATTTAAATGTTGGAGGGCCTTGACAGTTCTTTCTCAGTATCAGTTTTCTTCAGACCTCTGAAGCTTAGATGTTGGGCGCCACCTTCTGTGCAAGCATTAGGAAATGATGACAGACTGAATCTTGTGTGCGGTGTAAAATAAAAACTACGGTATGCAATGACTATGCTCACTTGGCCACACCACTTCGTTTGCTTCTCAGTCGTTCAGGAGCTTCGTCTAGTGTGGCCCTGGCCATATTTCAAGTCAGTTTTACATGTAGCCTGAAAGCCTTCTCCTAACACACCATTACGTTCACAGAAGCTCAGTGGAGGGATCAAATGACTACATTAACTAACGTTCAGCAAGGCATACTGGCTACACATATGTTAAACATTCAGGTTACTGTGTGCCGCACACTGCTTAGACAACATATTGATGAAGGGTGCTACTGAACATTATTTCCAAGTCTACCCATCTGATAAAACAAGGATCTATTACTGAGAAAAAATGAATCCATGTATCCCACTTAAGGGACCCATCAGATGGGGCTTCTGCAGGCTGGAGAGAAAACAGTTGATTCCCATGGACAATTATCTTCATTCCCCTTGCAGGCACATGGTTGTTTTGCCTCACAGGAGCCCATGAAGCCTGCCCTTCACAATGTTCAAAGGTAGGTGACTTTGTCGAGATCCACAGTTAATAAAGGAACAAGCTTGCCTTCCACGCCTAATCACTGAAGAGTCAGACCCTTCACTGATTAAGTCATGCCAGTTCTTCAGGACCCGAGGGTCCACATACTACTTGAAGCTTCTGAGTTTCCAAATACCTTGTCTTTGGCTTTGACTTTTAGGTGTAGTAAAGTCGAACAGTAAAGTCTTAATCTTGGACAGTGGTGTGTGGAAGAACATCTAATTCAGGCAGGCACAGGTAGTAATACATATAACGTTACACCCAATGTAGTACTTTGGTTAAAGATATACCTATTATCAATAAGGACATATCTCCAGTAACTTTAATAAGTTCTATGGCTTTAACAATTCTTCTGAAAGCAGTAGTTTTGTTACTATATAGCTTGATCTATGTGTCATTATTAAGGGCTACATTAGCAAGAACAATCCTTCTTACCAAATGACTAATGTCCGCTTAAAGAGCATTATTATGACACAGCTCAGTACCTTACTTTAATGTTGTTAAATTGTTTCCAATATAGCTACACAGAAGCCACGATGGAGATCGTGCTGCCTGCCTAACTTGGGTGGGAGAAGTCGCTAGGTCTGGAGCCGCCATCTGCTTGGGGTAAGAACAGCAGAGGTTCCAGGGTGCAGCAGAAATCTGTAGACGATGAGTGGAGGGCAGCGGTACATGAGATGCTTGGTGACGGCTCAACAGGGGGAAGGTACACAAATATAAAGCAGTTGCCAATGTCAACTAAAGAAAATATGCTTGGTGATTGGGGTTTGGGGGGTGCAAGCACAGAGGCCTCACATGACCATCATTGTCCACTGAAGAAGGAATGCAAGTCAATCCAAGCTGCAGACAAACTAGCCTCAAACTATCAGTGCAGCATGGAAGGGGAAAGGCAGGGCAGTGCTGCATGGGTCTCTATGCGTTACACTGCCTGGCTCATGCAGACCAGTGGAATTCACATAGGCTCCAGGTGCTTCTTATAAGAGTTCGCAGGTTGGGCTCAGTAACAGCTGCAAGCTTACAATCTTATCAGGCTGAATCTCAGAGCAAGGTTCTGAACTGGGGCTCTAGTTCAACAGAATAGGTTCTCCACAACCAAGCAGTCCACCACCTAGATTCCTTCAGCAGCAGTAGCAGAATTTCTTTCTCAGCTTATGGGTACAGTCCTTAGCCCTAAAAGGAAGACATCCAAGACTTCTGCTTCTGATGTTCACTTTCCTCTGCATAGGTGAATACTGGAAAGGATGCAAGAGGCAGCTTGTATTCAGAGCACGGAGAAGATGGCTAAAATTCAAACTTGACTTCAAACCTTAACCAATCAACTGAAAGTGCATTTTTTGTTCAGGGTGCCACATTTCCATGACAATTTCATATGAAACTGTCCCTCACAATTTGTAATGTTCTGGGACAGTTTATCTCGAGCAACACAAAGCATCGGAATGGGATATACATAGGCAGTCAATATTTACTGTGGAAGTTATGCAGTATTTTGTTCGTTCCTTTGTGTAGGTTTTTTACTCTGGCCGAGTCGTAGGCTGACCTGTTGGAACTGGCTTGATCCAGGCCCAGTGAACAGCAATAGGTCACCCCCCTCTCCTTCCTCCAAGATGATTGAAGCCAGATGTTTGTTCTTGGCTTTAAATATAATGCGAACTGAAGAGGGAATTCTAAGGAGAAGCACGGGCAGAGATACAGAGAGAAGAACGAGTTACTTACCTTCGGTAACGACTTTTCTGGTGGATACATTAGCTACCTGTGGATTCCTCACCTCATGAATACTCCCATGGCGCCAGCATTCGACGGAAATCTTCTTACTAGTCTCTGCACGTCGACGAGGACGTCACTGTCTCGCACGCGACGCCGTCTGACGTCATACAGGCAATAAGAGGTCCTCGACGACGTGCGGACGTCAGTACCAATCATTTTTTACGTGCATGAGAACAACCAGGCAATGCAATGAAAGAACAAAGCAACATCCATTATATTGTAAAAATACACCACATTGTATGAATAACTGTAAATCTTTTTATGTACATATATATATATATATATATATATATATAAAACTCTCTCTTTTAAAATATATACACACACCAAGTATATACATAAAGATATATACACATATACCTATATATATATAAATATATTATATATATACATCTATTGCACCCTCAAAGACCAAGAGGAGCGCACTCAAGGATTACTTGGCAAGACCATAAAGGCAACGGGGAGGCGGGTGGGACCGTGAGGAATCCACAGGTAGCTAATGTATCCACCAGAAAAGTCGTTACCGAAGGTAAGTAACTCGTTCTTCTGATGGATACAACTACCTGTGGATTCCTCACCTCATGAATAGAGTCCCAAAGCAGTACCACGCCCGGCGGTGGGTGCCTAAATGGTCAAACCAAGAAATCCTGCAGCACTGACCGTGCAAAATGGCCGTCCCTTCTAACCTCAGAATCTAAACAGTAATGTTTTGCAAAAGTGTGAAGGGACGACCAAGTTGCGGCCTTGCAGATGTCGACCACAGGAACACCTCTGGCCAAGGCCGA
Source organism: Pleurodeles waltl (assembly GCF_031143425.1). Lineage (NCBI taxonomy): Eukaryota > Metazoa > Chordata > Amphibia > Caudata > Salamandridae > Pleurodeles > Pleurodeles waltl. The sequence continues at coordinate 186,513,493 of NC_090442.1, forward strand.
AGTGGCCGACTTAGCTCTGGTGGAATGAGCTCTAATGCCCTCAGGAGGATCCTTCTTTGCCAAAGAGTAACATATTTTAATGCAAAGAACAACCCACCTGGATAGTGTTCTCTTGTGGACTGCCTTTCCTCTCCTCTTGCCCACGTATCCAATAAACAGCTGATCCTCCAGCCTGAAATCCTTTGTTCTATCGATAAAGAAGCTCAACGCTCTCTTTGGGTCCAGACGGTGCAGTCTTTCTTCCTCTTTGGAAGGATGAGGCGGAGGATAGAACGTGGACAAAGTAATTGCCTGAGCCAAATGGAAGGGTGAAACAACCTTCGGGAGGAAAGCAGCCTTGGTCCTCAACACCACCTTATCCCCATAAAAAGTTGTATAAGGGGGTTTTACTGATAAGGCCTGCAACTCACTCACTCTCCTTGCTGATGTTATAGCTATCAGGAAGACTGTTTTTAAAACCAAATACCTCAAGGGGCAAGAATGCATAGGTTCAAAAGGGGACCCCATAAGGAAAGTCAGGACTAAGGACAAATCCCATTGCGGCATAACGAATGGCTTTGGAGGATATTGATTTAGAAGACCTTTCAAGAATCTGATAACAATAGGGGATTTAAATAAAGATGGTTGGTCTGGAGGACATATGAAGGCTGACAAGGCCGATAAATAACCTTTAATGGTAGCCACTGCACAACCTTTTTGCGCCAGAGATAGAGCAAAAGACAAAACGTCCGATAGATGAGCATGTAAAGGATCAATCTGCCTCTCTCCACACCACGCAACAAATTTAGACCACCTATTAGCGTAGATAGATTTAGTGGAGTGTCGCCTGGCCGCTAATATAACATCCACTACATCAGGCGGGAGAGAGAAGGAACTCAGGTTGCCCCGTTCAATCTCCAGGCATGTAGGTGCAGACTCTGGAGGTTGGGGTGTAGAACCTGCCCCTGCGACTGTGAGAGGAGGTCTGCCCTGAAAGGGAGACGGAGCGGCGGGCACGTTGAGAGTTGGAGAAGGTCGGAGTACCACACCCTCCTTGGCTAATCCGGAGCTATTAAGATTACTAGAGCCCGGTCTTGGCGAATCTTCCTCAATACTCGAGGAATCAAGGGTATGGGAGGAAACGCGTAAAGCAACTGGCCGCACCAGGTCATTTGAAACGCGTCCCCCAACGCTTCCTGCATCGGATACTGAAGGCTGCAGAACAACGGACAATGCGCGTTCTCTCGAGTGGCGAACAGATCTACCCGAGGAAACCCCCACTTCTGGAAGATTAAACGGACTTGATCTGGATGGAGACGCCACTCGTGGTCTGCCGAGAAGTGGCGACTGAGACTGTCCGCACGCACGTTCAAGACTCCGGCCAGATGGTTTGCTATCAAGCAAATCCGATGGTCCTTTGCCCAGGACCATAGTCGAAGAGCTTCTCTGCAGAGAAGGTACGACCCCACTCCTCCCTGCTTGTTTATGTACCACATCGTGGTAGTATTGTCCGTTAGGACCTGTACCGACTGACCACGAAGGGAAGGGAGGAAGGCCTTGAGAGCCAGACGTACAGCCCGTAACTCTAACAGATTGATGTGAAAAATCTGTTCCTCTGGAGACCAAAGACCTTTGATCTCCAGATCCCCCAGATGAGCTCCCCACCCTAGAGTGGAAGCATCCGTTATGACTGTGGCCACTGGTGGCGACTGCTGGAACGGCTTTCCTTGTGAAAGATTGTTGCTTGCAATCCACCACTTCAAATCCACAGCAGCATCTCTGGAGATCTTGACAGTACCCTCTAGATCCCCTCTGTGTTGAGACCACTGCCTTCGGAGGCACCACTGAAGAGCCCTCATGTGCCAGCGAGCATGCGTGACCAACAGAATGCAGGAGGCAAAAAGACCGAGCAGACGAAGGACCTTGAGGACTGGAACTACCGCTCCATTTCGAAACATTGGAACCAAATCCTGAATATCTTGAATCCGCTGAGGCGGAGGAAAGGCCCGACCCAATGTTGTATCCAGTACTGCCCCTATGAACAGGAGGCGCTGAGAGGGCTCTAGGTGAGATTTGGGCTCGTTCACCGAAAAGCCCAGGTCGAACAACAACTGGGTTGTTGACTGCAGATGACGCAACACAAGCTCCGGGGACTTGGCTTTGATCAACCAATCGTCCAAGTAAGGGAATACTGCTATCCCCTTCCTTCTGAGCTCTGCCGCAACCACCGACATCACCTTCGTGAAGACTCGAGGTGCTGAAGTAAGACCAAACGGAAGGACCGCAAACTGGTAGTGTTGCGATCCCACCACAAACCGGAGATACTTCCTGTGTGACTTGAGTATCGGGATATGAAAGTAAGCATCCTGCAAGTCGACAGACACCATCCAGTCTTCCATGTTCAACGCCAAAAGCACCTGTGCTAGGGTCAGCATCTTGAACTTTTCCTGCTTGAGGAACCAATTCAAGATCCTCAGGTCCAGAATTGGTCTCAAACGACCATCCTTCTTGGGAATCAGGAAATACCTTGAGTAAACTCCTTGACCCCTTTCCTGCTCCGGGACCAACTCCACCGCGCCCTTTAAAAGGAGGACTTCTACCTCCCGTTCTAGCAACAGGAGGTGTTCTTGTGAACAATACGAAGGGCGGGCGGGATGAGGGGCGGAAACTCCCGAAAGGGAAGGGTGTAGCCTTTTCCCACAACACTGAGAACCCAAGTGTCCGACGTAACAGTCTCCCATTTGGTGAGAAAATGCTGTAATCTTCCCCCTACAGGAGAGGAGTGAGTGGGAAATGGTGGAAGCCTAAGGCTGCTTCCCCTGCTGCACCCCGCCAGAGAATGAGGAAGAGGCAGAGTGCTGCTGAGAGGCTCCCCTGGTGCGGACCCTACCCCTCCCCCTAAAAGATCTATAGGGATGGGAAGAGGCAGGTTGCTAATATCTTCCCCGAAAGGAAGAGGAGGAAGAGCCACGCCCAAATCCACGAAACCTCCTGAAGAATCTGGAAGAGGCCGTGGAAGAAGGAGCTTGGAGTCCCAACGACTTAGCCGTGGCCCTGCTCTCCTTAAAACGTTCCAAGGCCGAATCAGCCTTAGCCCCAAACAGTTTGTCCCCATCAAACGGGAGATCCAACAATGTGGACTGTACATCTGCCGAAAAGCCCGAGTTACGGAGCCAGGCCTGTCTCCTTTCCACCACAGTTGTGCCCATTGCTCTGGCTACTGAGTCGGTGGTATCCAGTCCCGTCTGGATAATTTGGGTCGCAGCAGCCTGGGCATCAGAGACAAGATCCAAAAGACCCTGGGGAAGCTCTGTAAACGAAGAGGAGATGTCATCCATCAGAGCATGAATATACCTCCCCAGGATACAGGTCGCATTAGTGGCTTTTAACGCCAGACTGCAGGACGAAAAAATCTTCTTCGACTGCGCCTCTAGCTTTTTTGAGTCTCTGTCCCCAGGCACCGTCGGGAAAGAACCAGGCGCTGACTTGGACGAACAGGAGGCCTGCACTACCAAGCTCTCCGGCGTAGGGTGCCTAGATAGGAAACCAGGATCAGTTGGAGCCGTCCGATACCTCCTGGCCACGGCTCTGTGAACTGCTGGGGAAGATGCCGGCCTCTTCCACACCTCTAAAACCGGATCCAGCAGAGCGTCATTAAAAGGTAACAGAGGCTCCGCCGCGGCTGAGGCCGGATGCAACACCTCCGTCAAAAGGTTTTGCTTCGCCTCCACCACCGGCAAAGGCAGGTCCAAAAAACTAGCTGCCTTCCGTACCACTGTATGAAAGGAAGCAGCTTCCTCAGTATATTCCCCCGGGGACGAAAGGTCCCACTCAGGGGAAGTGTCCAGCCCACTGGCCGACTCCAGTCCACGCAGCCCATCACCCGAGTCCTCTAGCTCTCCTTCCTCTAGGGCTCGTTGGTACTCCTGCTCTTCTAGTACCCGGAGAGCACGCCTCCTTGAATGCAGTCGTTGCTCAATCCGCGGAGTCGACAATGCCTCCGCCGAAGTCGGAGATCGGCGCCGATCTTCCGAAGCCACCGACGCCGCATCCGGCGCCACGGGTAACTTCGGCGCCGACTGAAGAGCAGCTGAAACAGATGGACCCACCGGAGTCACAGGCCGAAATCTCGCCGTCGACGGGATGGAAATCCCTGGGGCCAATCCCTCCGAAGACACCGGAGCGGCCACCGGCGCCGACACTGGCGCCGAGCCCACGTTCCCAAACGGGAGAAAGGGCATAAAGGGTGCCGGCCGAAGAGGCGCAGGATCACCCAAAGAAAAGGCCAAAGGCCCAGCCGGAGCACCCCCTGGAGCCATCTGTTGGAAGATGGCATACATCGCATTCAAGAATGCGGAACTATCGGCTCCAGGGGTGGGAAAAGCCGGATACTGGGGTGCCTGTCTCGGAGGCGACCCCGACGCCGGCCTCGGCGTCTGCGCCGGAGAAAACACTTGAGGCTCCAATACCTCAATCACCGACGCCTGTCCAGGCGAAGTTGGTGACGCCGGAGAGGGCAACGGCATCGAAGGATGCGGCGTCACCGTGGGGCTGACCTCCCATGTCTTTCGGCGCCGATCCGGAGACCTGGAACGAGCCTCCCTTGAATGACGCCGAGATTCTCTACGGCGCCGGGAGTCTCGATGACGCCGATGTCTTGGAGAAGACTTCTTGTGATGCTTCTCCTTTGACTTGGCCATAAACAGCTTCGCCTCACGTTCTTTAAGGGCCTTCGGATTCATGTGCTGACATGAATCACAAGTCGAGACGTCGTGGTCGGAGCTCAAACACCAAAGGCAATCGGAATGAGGATCCGTCACCGACATCTTGCCTCCGCACTCACGACAAGGCTTAAATCCAGACTTTCTCTGCGACATTATTTCCACAGAGAAAGAGTACGCAGCAAGATATACACTGTAACCGCAAGAGTAACAGTTGCTCCCTCGAAGATAACCGTTTCGAATGCACGGAAAAAAGGGAACTGACGTCCGCACGTCGTCGAGGACCTCTTATTGCCTGTATGACGTCAGACGGCGTCGCGTGCGAGACAGTGACGTCCTCGTCGACGTGCAGAGACTAGTAAGAAGATTTCCGTCGAATGCTGGCGCCATGGGAGTATTCATGAGGTGAGGAATCCACAGGTAGTTGTATCCATCAGAAGGAGAGATGCAAGTCCTGACCACCACTAACTCAAAGGGTAAATCTACAAGCTATAGCTGAAAAGGTCTCTACCCTCAACTAACTAAATCAACTTCCATCAACCATTATTAGGGTCAGAGCCTGGTCATGGTAGTGGTACCTAATAACATTAAAAGGAGTAATATCTTTGGTGGACCACAATCACAAACAGAATCTAGCATTTATTGATGATCAGCATTCCGTAATATCAGAGAACACTTCAGGACACTGTTGATAACTGATCTGCCATAATATAAAAAAAAAAAAAAAAAAAAAAAGAGGAGCAGGTTGTCACACGTACACATCTACGTATTCATGCCTAAACAGATTCAGATCAGCACATTGATTATGGGGGACTCCACTGGATGATAGGAGATTAAAAATTAACCTTTGCTGCTAACAAAGGCAAAGGGGCTTGCAAATCCAGAGAGGAAACACACGGTTCCATTCTCACTATTACAAAACTGGCTTCTAAAAGACCCAATGCACAAAGCTCCAGCTGAAATGTTCCCCATCAAGAGAAGCTAATGGGTGAAATTACCTAATGGAACTGCATTACACTATCACAGTTTTCACAAATGAGTTGCGAGATCGAACAGTATCTGTGCAAAGAATGAATCTACACTTTCACACAAAAATGTCAACAAAATAAATTTCTTGCTCCTCTCATTTCCACAGCAGAGGATGCAAATTAATCTACTGCATGCCGTAACAGCACACTTTTAGCAAGGGAACACCGCAGCAGGAAAACACTCGAGCAGTACTTAATGACACATCTACGTGCTGCGCCTTGATAAAATGCCTCACTCACTCAACTTGAAACAAAATTATGCCCTAAAACCGGAACGGCATTTTTCTTATTTTGTATGTGTCATGCCATCATAACCCAATCCATCATAACTGAGAGAACATTGCCCAGTGTGTGAATACGGCCGTGTGTTTTTATGCTGGACATCATACCACCTCCCATGGTACCGCCATGTAATATAATCCAATGTCATCATGTCCCATTAGACCCCATCTCAGAAGACCTCATTCCATAATATCATATATATCCCATATCATATCCCACATCTTATCCTATTATATTATATATATACATATATATCATATTATATATCATATATCCCATCTCATCATACACCTAACATTCTATCTGAACCCATTGTATAACACCCCAAACCATCATATCACCTTCCACCAGATCATAGAATTTCATAAACAGATATCAGATTTTCATACCATACGCAATCCCATATCATATTTCACATCCCATTCCAGCATATTATAACCAATTCCAGCATATCATATTTCATATCCCATCATATTACATCACATTTCACATCACATCATATACCATATATGTTGGACCTGGCCTTTTCTGCAGGATCACCCCAGATTTCTGGCTTCCTTTCCTGAACTTGTTTCTGTTGCTATGCCAGTCTCCCCCACCCCCCAAAAAAATAGAGGTCCAACTCCCAGACCTGGGCTTGGAATGGGATCCAGGGGGTTTAGATATCTGGTAATCTGGGTATCAATGGACACAGAAGTACAACATTATCTAAAATGGTAATGGTAGAGCAATGGTGGACCTACATAGTTTGGTGGCTTTTTGTAATACCATTCTGTTGTATATTATGGGCAGATTTTCACTGGCAAACATGGCATTTCTGCCAAAGTGCCCAAGGTTAGTGAATTTTTGGAACCAAGTAAGGAACTGTCCGTTCGAAGTGACTGGGTTGTCACTGGAGGCATCAGTCAAAAAAATATTTACTGAGTGTTTTTCTTGTCAAGAAAAAGCATAAAATGAGGTTGAGAATGTTGGCGCCTCCGTCAGTGTTGGCAAAACGCTGCATAATGATTAACTGGCCAAGAACCCCCTTAATTTGGGAAGTGGCAAAGGGATCTACAGAAGTGGGCACTAGTAGACGAACAGTATATTCAGTAGACGGGAAAGCGAGGGAAAACCTGGCAGAGTAGGCTGAAATGTTGACCTAAATATTAAGATCCTTTGAACAACAGACCTCCCTGATTGATCGAGGTGTAGGATCAGTTGGCCAACAGCAATACACAGGGACGGGTTCTGTAATCATGTTGGGCTACATAGGCGGAGCATTTTGTTATCTATCTAGAGGTGCATGTCTATAGTGCGGAGTCTACCATCCTTATGGATACCTGTAGACTAGTACTCCCTGTTCCTTAGAAAGACAACATCATTCTTGTAAACAAAAGTAGCAGAAATAGATATTTTGTATGCCCACCTCTCTCTTAGTAGAAATTAAGTGTGCACATGCTGGAATCTACACATTCGGCCTGTTGATCTTTAGTAAGTGTGACCTCAATGTAAGTGTATGTTGGTATGTTTCTCAGAGTTGTTCCCATGTGAATCTTGGAGCCTGTGTGTGGGCCAGAAACATGGCAACATTTGAGGAAGTTAACTGTGGTGCGGACTGTGCGACAGGCAATGTTGAATACATTTGAAACTGTCCACAAAGCCTCTCAAGAAAAATGACTGCTATACCTACAAGTTAAATTCAAGCAATACAAACAAAATAGAGCTGCACACCAGCATCACACCACTTATCATACCACCGTACCATAAGAAATCCTTACGAGGCACTGATTTCTCAGTACAAGCCCTGGAACTCACGACCAGCCATCATTAGAAGGATCCAGGTGCATATGCGCTTCAAAAGACAGCTGAAAGAATGGCCATTGCCAAGATAACTACACCACCCAACATCCTAACAAAAGAGTCCAGAAAGTCAGCCGTACCCACAATTACAAGCTTCAGCTTACAAACCACAGATCGGAAATAAGCCAACCACAAACTGCTTTCGATATGCAGATAAGCTAAGAAGGGCAGACCTAGAGTTTGTCAGGGCATTAGGTAGTTATGTTATTTCATACATCACATTCATGGCACACAAAAATTCCAGACCATAATACTCAGGAGTCAACTGTAACTTCTATCTCTTACATTCGCTTAAGACATTACCTATTACAAGGGCAGTCCATCACCAATACTGTACAGCCATAAAGAAAGCAGACATCACCAAATGAACTGGTATATAAGTTAAGGGATCTGCCCACACACTGCTGGACAATTAGGAGGAACTTAATCTAGTCCACTACTGTAGGTTCCAAATATCTGTACATTCAGACCACTTCCATACATCTCAAGATGGCAGATATGGGATGATAGTAAAAAATTCCCTCCCAGAAGATCTCTCCACTTATCTCTCCCTCCAACTATGCCAGCTCAGGAATACACTACACAAAATCTCAGACTGGACAACCCGTGCAATAACCAGCTAAGCACACTATAATCATACAAAATGCTGCAAAAGGGCCCTGGAAATCTGTTCAAAGCCGTCAGCAGATATAAACACCATAAAACTGCATGCCAGTCTCTCACACTTCCTAATCTAACACAGTGGTTTTCAAACTGGTTAATGACGCCCCCCCCCCCAAGGGGGGAAAAATAAATAATCGGCCCCCCCTTCAGAATTTTTCATAACTATTCTATTAAGTTGGAAATGTTTAAATAAGTCTAGACTTATTTAAACATTGCATTTAAGCTCTTTTACCTTTTTACAAATGCAATACACATTTTTTTTGCTTAAAACAAAGCACTATTATCTGCATAATCTTTGTTTTGGCCAGAGCCTGGCGCCCACCCGGGACCACTTGAGGCCCCCGAGTTTGAAGACCCCTGATCTAACACAATGTTATGCACTATGTCCCATAACACGATAACTGCACCTTGGTGACCCTTACTCATGACATGCAAACACTTCCTACACAGGATCACAAAACAGAGACAACACCCTTCCAACCACACTCCCTACATGGTGAAGCTTGCTACACATGTTGGTAAGTGCTTCAGTGCCCAACATAGGGGTCAAAGTGTTATATAAGTGCTACAATACAATATATCATGTCACATCATATCATATTTCAAATAATGTCTTATCTTGTCATTTTTAATCACATAGTCCATCATATCACCCCCTCACCCCACACTCTTCATATTCCATCCCATACCATCATATTCCATCAAATTTCACCTAATAATACCCCCATCCAATCAAATCCCATCCCATGATATCCATCCTTACCCGTCCCATAAGCTGGCACTTTCAGTGATAATGGGTGAGCTTACATGAGAATCTACTATAGCTCTGATGCAGTTTCTGCTAAGAGCCTTGAGGATGGTGTAAATGCAAAGAACACTACTAAACCTTCCTGTATCGAGACACAGTGGTGTTGGCCTGCTCAAACTCCCACTTACTACATGGTTCCAAACCCTTTGAGTTGGACCTCCTGAAAATGTCCTCCGATAAATTTCTGCCCTCCAGCACTACAAACCAAGATGGACAAGTACAACAAATCAGCACAGGGGGTCAGGCCGGCTCTTCTGAGACAATTGAGATAGAAAGAGCAGCACCAGCGAGTTTCCTCTGCAGATTATGCGGGCTATCCAAAAGACTTGCTCATCTCTCGATGGTAGAATAGACGAGATTCTCCTGGACATGTCCCTCCTTCACCAAGAACTACAGAATGCTGTTGATGGCAGAGGAACAAATCTGCGCATGCTACCTGATAAATGTTCCCCTCTTACCCTTTTCTGCTCACATCACTGGCCCCTAACTGAGGCTTCCTGCCTGGGGCTACTTACCCTGGCCTATATGCCTGGAATGATAATGAGGCCCTCAGTTGCAGGCCTTCTACACAGATGGCTCACTGAAGTCAGGTGACTAATTCAGGGAACAGTTTGGTCTACCCAGGTCTGCATCATATCGCTTAGTTCAAGCTTTACACTGGGCAGGACTTCCAAGAGCCCGCGCTGCGATGGAGCGCAACAAATCGGATATAGAATCTCTTTTTAGCTCAAATACTCGAAGTAAAGGGATTTCATTACTCTACCGCTATATCTTGGCCCTCACACCTTCCAGGAAGCACACCTATGCAGCACAGTGGGAGAGGGAGCTGGGGACGGTGGTCCCGGATGCCACATCTTTCATATGTTTGAAACATAAAGAAAACAAATACAAACTTATCACCTGTTGGTACCTGACCTCCGCCCTTCTGCATAAAATGTTCGGAAGCTCAGATGTTTACTGGAAGGTGTGTGAAGAGCAGTGCAAATTTTTACATTTTTGGTGGGCATGCACCTCCATACAATCTTTCTGGGATACTATCTCGCAGAACATATACAAGATCACTAACATTACTTTGCCACGCAACCCACTGTTTGTTCTGTTGGGGAACCCTGGGGCTGAGAGGGCTCTCCCTACAACTACTTCTAGAGGCAAATGTATATCTTTTCTTCTGTTAGCCCAGATGTGGAAACAGCCTCACCCCCAACTGTAAACCTGTGGTGGAGTAAAATGTGGAATATATATGCGATGGAGACACTCACTGTAATACTTAGAGACAAACAAACTAAATTAGAATCCATAAGGCATCTCTTTCTTACCTACATCAACCACCAAGGCAGCTTAGAGAGTGTATACCTATGTCAAAAACACTCCGAGCTTCAGACATGTGGAAACCTCACGATGAAGCTACAATATAGCTCCTTGGAGTGCTTGAGGACCGTCCACATGGTAGCTCCTGCTTCCTTCCCTTAGAAAGTTGGATATTGATGCATGGCCATGCTTATTGTTTATTGCTTATCTCTGCACTTAGTGCTACCTCACCCATCCAATGTGGCAACATATTGTCACTGATAATGTTAATTGTCTTTTCGTCTTATTTTGATATGCTGCTTTGTCTCCTGAAGGCCGATTGATCAAAATAATGTCTCATGCTTATTATTAAAATAGAAAAATAAATCTAAAAAAAAAAAAAAAAAAGCACTTTGGTACAAACTAAATGAGTGATTACTTACTAGCGATAGCGAAAAGGCATTAATGTATTATTAAATCAATGTTAAAGGCGATGCTAACAACTTGTGGCCCGCTGGTGTTCCTACGCTGCACCACAGAGTTGAATGGGAGATGATGAAAACTAAAACAAAACAAACACGGGAAACAAGCAGTAAAAGCAACAGTGTGGAGCGAAACCTGGATAAGACAACCTGAAAACAAATACACTCTTACAAAGTTTTACAAGTTGAATAAATATTTTTTTTTTAAAGTCAAAAAGTGGAAGCAGTGCAAGGACACTAAAAAAAAGAAGAAAAAAACACCCCAGCAATTGGTCCATGCTTCACGGACGGGGAAACAAATGAGCAGAAAATGAAGCCAGCACACATTGACCTAACAAGATTCACCAAACAAGACTGACAATAATGCCAACTAATGGACAAGTTCTAAGCAAACTGGTAGCATCTAAGAATATTTCAACTCTTCTTTACAGAAATAATCTGACAAATGATAAACATTAGGAATTAACCAAGATAAAGAAGCAGGACACTTAATGGCGAGTCTGAAATGCAGCAGCACCACTCAAAACATGACAAAGTGAAAGTAGCCCAACATCAGACATACAGAGGAAAATGTATAATTGTCCAGCAGTCTTGCGCTCTAGGCACAACAGGCTTATTATTACTTAATAGACGAATCAAGGGCAAGCATCATAAATTAAGTTTAAGTGAAACCTACCAGCAGCTTCTAATTCACAGATCTAAATTTGACACAGGACTATTGCTGGAACATTCACTGCCTGGTGTGCAGTCATGTTCCCTTACCCTAAAACCCTGACTGTAATCCTGCTTTTTGATTTTGGCCCTAGCCTCCTTCTAACCTGGTGTGCAGAAGGTAGCCTAAGTCTGTTCCTTGATATGTTGTCCTGTGGCCTGTCAGAGTGGCCCACACATGCCCTCATTTACTGACAGACAAGTGCTGTGTCTCTGATGTGGCTTTAGCATGTAGAGTGTTGATGACAGGGCACCATGGTTTGTGAATCCACAGCTATGGACTGAACTTTTATCCATGTCACTGAGGTGGCGACCTACAAGCCCACTCTTGAAGAGTTCTGCTCCTAGAGTGCTAACTGAGATCACAACAGTAACATTCTAACTATATGCTATGCAAATATCTCTATGTAGCCTGTGTGGTAGTGGCATTGTGGTTATGAGTGAGCCAAAGTAATGAAGCCATATGGGTACCATTTTTCACATCCATGGCCTGTTCCTATGCTCAAGATGGAGGTGAGGTTGTTTTCCCAGAGAGTGGAAGTGTATTGCTAGAGAGGGGAGACCTAGACACTGAAGTAACAAAAAATGGAGTTAAGGCTGCTTTAGAAATGCAATCAAGTATTTTGCTGAATGGAGCTGCCGATTTGTAGATGGTGGGGGTGAAAAGTGTGACTGCAGTCTCTGTTCTTAAGGTGAGGCCACCCTTTTGCCTCTTTCCTAATCACTGCTCATTGCGCTTGTCGATATCCAGATGAAGAAAGATCACACCTCTGCAGTCTCTGTTCTTAAGGTGAAAGAGTCCCTTTAGGTGAGGCCACCCTTTTGCCTCTTTCCTGCTCAGTGCGTGTAGGAAGTTGGCTCTGTATGTGCTATTTCAAAGTAAGGAATAGCATGCACAGAGTCCAAGGGTTCCCCTTAGAGGTAAAATAGTGGTAAAAATAGATAATACTAATGCTCTATTTTGTGGTAGTGTGGTCGAGCAGTAGGCTTATCCAAGGAGTAGTGTTAAGCATTTGTTGTACATACACATAGACAATAAATGAGGTACACACACTCAGAGACAAATCCAGCCAATAGGTTTTGTTATAGAAAAATATATTTTCTTAGTTTATTTTAAGAACCACAGGTTCAAATTTAACATGTAATATCTTGTTTGAAAGGTATTGCAGGTAAGTACATTAGGAACTTTGAATCATTTCAATTGCATGTATACTTTTCAAGTTATTGACAAATAGCTATTTTAAAAGTGGACACTTAGTGCAATTTTCACAGTTCCTGGGGGAGGTAAGTTTTTGTTAGTTTTACCAGGTAAGTAAGACACTTACAGGGTTCAGTTCTTGGTCCAAGGTAGCCCACCGTTGGGGGTTCAGAGCAACCCCAAAGTCACCACACCAGCAGCTCAGGGCCAGTCAGGTGCAGAGTTCAAAGTGGTGCCCAAAACACATAGGCTAGAATGGAGAGAAGGGGGTGCCCCGGTTCCGGTCTGCTTGCAGGTAAGTACCCGCGTCTTCGGAGGGCAGACCAGGGGGGGTTTTGTAGGGCACCGGGGGGGACACAAGCCCACACAGAAATTTCACCCTCAGCAGCGCGGGGGCGGCCGGGTGCAGTGTAGAAACAAGCGTCGGGTTCGCAATGTTAGTCTATGAGAGATCAAGGGATCTCTTTAGCGCTGCAGGCAGGCAAGGGGGGGCTTCCTCGGGGAAACCTCCACTTGGGCAAGGGAGAGGGACTCCTGGGGGTCACTTCTCCAGTGAAAGTCCGGTCCTTCAGGTCCTGGGGGCTGCGGGTGCAGGGTCTTTTCCAGGCGTCGGGACTTAGGTTTCAGAGAGTCGCGGTCAGGGGAAGCCTCGGGATTCCCTCTGCAGGCGGCGCTGTGGGGGCTCAGGGGGGACAGGTTTTGGTACTCACAGTCGGAGAGTAGTCCGGGGGTCCTCCCTGAGGTGTTGGTTCTCCACCAGCCGAGTCGGGGTCGCCGGGTGCAGTGTTGCAAGTCTCACGCTTCTTGCGGGGAGATTGCAGGGTCTTTGAAGCTGCTTCTTGAAACAAAGTTGCAGTCTTTTTGGAGCAGGTCCGCTGTCCTCGGGAGTTTCTTGTCTTTTTCGAAGCAGGGCAGTCCTCAGAGGAGTCAGAGGTCGCTGGTCCCTTGGAAGGCGTTGCTGGAGCAGAGTTCTTTGGAAGGCAGGAGACAGGCCGGTGAGTTTCTGGAGCCAAAGCAGTTGTTGTCTTCTGGTCTTCCTCTGCAGGGGTTTTCAGCTAGGCAGTCCTTCTTCTTGTTGTTGCAGGAATCTAATTTTCTAGGGTTCAGGGTAGCCCTTAAATACTAAATTTAAGGGCGTGTTTAGGTCTGGGGGGTTAGTAGCCAATGGCTACTAGCCCTGAGGGTGGGTACACCCTCTTTGTGCCTCCTCCCAAGGGGAGGGGGTCACAATCCTAACCCTATTGGGGGGATCCTCCATCTGCAAGATGGAGGATTTCTAAAAGTCAGAGTCACCTCAGCTCAGGACACCTTAGGGGCTGTCCTGACTGGCCAGTGACTCCTCCTTGTTGCTTTCTTTGTTCCCTCCAGCCTTGCCGCCAAAAGTGGGGGCCGTGGCCGGAGGGGGCGGGCAACTCCACTAAGCTGGAGTGACCTGCTGGGCTGTGACAAAGGGGTGAGCCTTTGAGGCTCACCGCCAGGTGTCACAGTTCCTGCCTGGGGGAGGTGTTAGCATCTCCACCCAGTGCAGGCTTTGTTACTGGCCTCAGAGTGACAAAGGCACTCTCCCCATGGGGCCAGCAACATGTCTCTGGTGTGGCAGGCTGCTGGAACTAGTCAGCCTACACAGACAGTCGGTTAAGTTTCAGGGGGCACCTCTAAGGTGCCCTCTGGGGTGTATTTTGCAATAAAATGTACACTGGCATCAGTGTGCATTTATTGTGCTGAGAAGTTTGATACCAAACTTCCCAGTTTTCAGTGTAGCCATTATGGTGCTGTGGAGTTCGTGTATGACAGACTCCCAGACCATATACTCTTATGGCTACCCTGCACTTACAATGTCTAAGGTTTTGTTTAGACACTGTAGGGGTACCATGCTCATGCATTGGTACCCTCACCTATGGTATAGTGCACCCTGCCTTAGGGCTGTAAGGCCTGCTAGAGGGGTGTCTTACCTATACTGCATAGGCAGTGAGAGGCTGGCATGGCACCCTGAGGGGAGTGCCATGTCGACTTACTCGTTTTGTTCTCACTAGCACACACAAGCTGGCAAGCAGTGTGTCTGTGCTGAGTGAGAGGTCTCCAGGGTGGCATAAGACATGCTGCAGCCCTTAGAGACCTTCCTTGGCATCAGGGCCCTTGGTACTAGAAGTACCAGTTACAAGGGACTTATCTGGATGCCAGGGTCTGCCAATTGTGGACACAAAAGTACAGGTTAGGGAAAGAACACTGGTGCTGGGGCCTGGTTAGCAGGCCTCAGCACACTTTCAATTGTAAACATAGCATCAGCAAAGGCAAAAAGTCAGGGGGCAACCATGCCAAGGAGGCATTTCCTTACACAACCCCCCCCCAAACGAAAGAGGATGAGACTAACCTTTCCCAAGAGAGTCTTCATTTTCTAAGTGGAAGAACCTGGAAAGGCCATCTGCATTGGCATGGGCAGTCCCAGGTCTGTGTTCCACTATAAAGTCTATTCCCTGTAGGGAGATGGACCACCTCAACAGTTTAGGATTTTCACCTTTCATTTGCATCAGCCATTTGAGAGGTCTGTGGTCAGTTTGAACTAGGAAGTGAGTCCCAAAGAGGTATGGTCTCAGCTTCTTCGGGGACCAAACCACAGCAAAGGCCTCCCTCTCAATGGCACTCCAACGCTGCTCCCTGGGGAGTAACCTCCTGCTAATGAAAGCAACAGGCTGGTCAAGGCCATCATCATTTGTTTGGGACAAAACTGCCCCTATCCCATGTTCAGAGGCATCTGTCTGCACAATGAACTGCTTAGAATAATCTGGAGCTTTTAGAACTGGTGCTGAGCACATTGCTTGTTTCAGGGTGTCAAAGGCCTGTTGGCATTCCACAGTCCAGTTCACTTTCTTGGGCATTTTCTTGGAGGTGAGTTCAGTGAGGGCTGTCACAATGGATCCATATCCCTTCACAAACCTCCTGTAATACCCAGTCAAGCCAAGGAATGCCCTGACTTGAGTCTGGGTTTTTGGAGCTACCCAGTCCAGAATAGTCTGGATCTTGGGTTGGAGTGGCTGAACTTGGCCTCCACCTACAAGGTGGCCCAAGTAAACCACAGTTCCCTGCCCTATCTGGCATTTGGATGCCTTGATAGAGAGGCCTGCAGATTGCAGAGCCTTCAAAACCTTCTTCAGGTGGACCAGGTGATCCTGCCAGGTGGAGCTAAAGACAGCAATATCATCAAGATAAGCTGTGCTAAAGGACTCCAAGCCAGCAAGGACTTGATTCACCAACCTTTGGAAGGTGGCAGGGGCATTCTTTAAACCAAAGGGCATAACAGTAAACTGATAATGCCCATCAGGTGTGGAGAATGCTGTTTTCTCTTTTGTTTCAGGTGCCATTTTTATTTGCCAGTACCCTGCTGTCAAGTCAAAGGTACTTAGGAATTTGGCAGCACCTAATTTATCTATGAGCTCATCAGCTCTAGGAATTGGATGAGCATCTGTCTTGGTGACAGAATTGAGCCCTCTGTAGTCCACACAAAACCTCATCTCTTTCTTTCCATCTTTGGTGTGAGGTTTGGGGACTAAGACCACTGGGCTAGCCCAGGGGCTGTCAGAGCGCTCAATTACTCCCAATTCCAGCATCTTGTGGACTTCCACCTTGATGCTTTCCTTAACATGGTCAGACTGTCTAAAGATTTTGTTTTTGACAGGCATGCTGTCTCCTGTGTCCACATCATGGGTACACAGGTGTGTCTGACCAGGGGTTAAGGAGAAGAGTTCAGGAAACTGTTGTAGGACTCTCCTACAATCAGCTTGCTGTTGGCCAGAGAGGGTGTCCGAGTAGATCACTCCATCTACTGTGCCATCTTTTGGGTCTGATGACAGAAGATCAGGGAGAGGTTCACTCTCTGCCTCCTGATCCTCATCTGTTACCATCAACAGATTCACATCAGCCCTGTCATGGAAGAGCTTAAGGCGGTTCACATGGATCACCCTCTTGGGGCTCCTGCTTGTGCCCAGGTCCACCAGGTAGGTGACCTGACTCTTCCTTTCTAGCACTGGGTAAGGGCCACTCCATTTGTCCTGGAGTGCCCTGGGAGCCACAGGCTCCAGAACCCAGACTTTCTGTCCTGGTTGGAATTCAACCAGTGCAGCCTTTTGGTCATACCAAAACTTCTGGAGCTGTTGGCCGGCCTCAAGGTTTTTGGTTGCCTCTTCCATGTACTCTGCCATTCTAGAGCGAAGGCCAAGTACATAGTCCACTATGTCTTGTTTAGGCTCATGAAGAGGTCTCTCCCAGCCTTCTTTAACAAGAGCAAGTGGTCCCCTTACAGGGTGGCCAAACAGAAGTTCAAAGGGTGAGAATCCTACTCCCTTCTGTGGCACCTCTCTGTAAGCAAAAAGCAGACATGGCAAGAGGACATCCCATCTCCTTTTGAGTTTTTCTGGGAGCCCCATGATCATGCCTTTTAATGTCTTGTTGAATCTCTCAACCAAGCCATTAGTTTGTGGATGGTATGGTGTAGTGAATTTGTAAGTCACTCCACACTCATTCCACATGTGTTTTAGGTATGCTGACATGAAGTTGGTACCTCTGTCAGACACCACCTCCTTAGGGAAACCCACTCTGGTAAAGATACCAATGAGGGCCTTGGCTACTGCAGGGGCAGTAGTCGACCTAAGGGGAATAGCTTCAGGATACCTAGTAGCATGATCCACTACTACTAGGATGTACATATTTCCTGAGGCTGTGGGAGGTTCCAGTGGACCAACTATGTCCACACCCACTCTTTCAAAAGGGGACCCCCACCACTGGAAGTGGAATGAGGGGGGCCTTTGGGTGCCCACCTGTCTTACCACTGGATTGACAGGTGGGGCAGGAGAGGCAAAACTCCTTAACCTTCTGGGACATATTGGGCCAGTAGAAGTGGTTGACTAACCTCTCCCACGTCTTGGTTTGTCCCAAATGCCCAGCAAGGGGAATATCATGGGCTAAGGTCAGAATAAACTCTCTGAACGACTGAGGCACTACCACTCTCCTAGTGGCACCAGGTTTGGGGTCTCTGGCCTCAGTGTACAGGAGTCCATCTTCCCAATAGACCCTATGTGTTCCATTTTTCTTGCCCTTGGACTCTTCAGCAGCTTGCTGCCTAAGGCCTTCAAGAGAGGGACAGGTTTCTTGTCCCTTACACAGCTCCTCCCTTGAGGGTCCCCCTGGGCCTAAGAGCTCAACCTGATAAGGTTCAAGTTCCAAAGGCTCAGTTCCCTCAGAGGGCAGAACTTCTTCCTGAGAAGAGAGGTTCCCTTTTTCTGACTGTGTTGCAGTTGGTTTCCCAACTGACTTTCCTTTTCTCTTGGTAGGCTGGGCCATTTTTCCAGACTCCAGCTCTACTTTTTCACCCTGTGCCTTGCATTGTGCTCTTGTTTTTACACACACCAGTTCAGGGATACCCAGCATGGCTGCATGGGTTTTTAGTTCTACCTCAGCCCATGCTGAGGACTCCAGGTCATTTCCAAGCAGACAGTCTACTGGGATGTTTGAGGAGACCACCACCTGTTTCAGGCCATTGACCCCTCCCCATTCTAAAGTTACCATTGCCATGGGATGGGCTTTAGTTTGATTGTCAGCATTGGTGACTGTATAAGTTTTTCCAGTCAGGTATTGGCCAGGGGAAACCCGTTTCTCTGTCACCATGGTGACACTGGCACCTGTATCCCTCAGGCCCTCTACACTTGTCCCATTAATAAAGAGCTGCTGCCTGTATTTTTGCATGTTAGGAGGCCAGGCAGCTAGTGTGGCTAAATCCACCCCACCCTCAGAGACTAGAGTAGCTTCAGTGTGGACCCTGATTTGCTCTGGGCACACTGTTGATCCCACTTGGAGACTAGCCATTCCAGTGTTACCTGGATTGGAGTTTGGAGTGGAACTTTTCTTGGGACAGGCCTTGTCTCCAGTTTGGTGTCCAGACTGACTACAGTTTCGACACCAGGCCTTTTTGGGATCAAAGTTTTTACCCTTGTACCCAGGATTGTTTTGTGAAGAGGCTCTGGGCCCACCCTCCTGTGCAGGTTTTTGGGGGCCTTTAGAAGACTCTTGACTATTTTTATTTTTGGCTGTCTCACCACCTTTCCCCTGGGGAGGTTTTGTGACCCCTTTCTTTTGGTCACCCCCTGTGGAAGTTTTGGACACCCTTGTCTTGACCCAATGGTCCGCCTTCTTTCCCAATTCTTGGGGAGAAATTGGTCCTAGGTCTACCAGATGCTGATGCAGTTTATCATTGAAACAATTACTTAACAGGTGTTCTTTCACAAATAAATTGTACAGCCCATCATAATTACTTACACCACTGCCTTGAATCCAACCATCTAGTGTTTTTACTGAGTAGTCTACAAAGTCAACCCAGGTCTGGCTCGAGGATTTTTGAGCCCCCCTGAATCTAATCCTATACTCCTCAGTGGAGAATCCAAAGCCCTCAATCAGGGTACCCTTCATGAGGTCATAAGATTCTGCATCTTTTCCAGAGAGTGTGAGGAGTCTATCCCTACACTTTCCTGTGAACATTTCCCAAAGGAGAGCACCCCAGTGAGATCTGTTCACTTTTCTGGTTACACAAGCCCTCTCAAAAGCTGTGAACCATTTGGTGATGTCATCACCATCTTCATATTTAGTTACAATCCCTTTAGGGATTTTCAACATGTCAGGAGAATCTCTGACCCTATTTATGTTGCTGCCACCATTGATGGGTCCTAGGCCCATCTCTTGTCTTTCCCTCTCTATGGCTAGGATCTGTCTTTCCAAAGCCAATCTTTTGGCCATCCTGGCTAACTGGATGTCCTCTTCACTGGAGTTATCCTCAGTGATTTCAGAGGTGTTGGTCTCTCCTGTGAGGGAGCCAGCATCTCTGACTATTATTTTTGGAGTCAGGGTTTGAGAGACCCTGTTCTCCCTAGATAGGACTGGTAGGGGGGAATTTTCCTCCAAGTCACTATCCTCTTCCTCTGAGTTGCCACCCTCAGAGGGGTTGGCTTTTTCATACTCTGCCAAAAGCTCCTGGAGATGTATTTTGGTAGGTTTGGGGCCCATTGTTATTTTCTTTATTTTACAGAGTGACCTTAGCTCCCTCATCTTAAGATGGAGGTAAGGTGTGGTGTCGAGTTCCACCACAGTCACATCTGTGCTAGACATTTTGCTTCTAAAAGTTGGAATACTTTTTAAGAATCTACAACTGGTTCTAGAATCTAATTCAAACTTTTACAAACTTTTAAACTCTAAAAGAAATGCTAAACAGGATCTAACACAAGGCCCTAGCAGGTCTTTTAAGAATTTAGAAAACTTTTCAAATTGCAAAAATCAATTTCTAATGACAATTTTGGAATTTGTCGTGTGATCAGATATTGGCTGAGTAGTCCAGCAAATGCAAAGTCTTGTACCCCACCGCTGATCCACCAATGTAGGAAGTTGGCTCTGTATGTGCTATTTCAAAGTAAGGAATAGCATGCACAGAGTCCAAGGGTTCCCCTTAGAGGTAAAATAGATAATACTAATGCTCTATTTTGTGGTAGTGTGGTCGAGCAGTAGGCTTATCCAAGGAGTAGTGTTAAGCATTTGTTGTACATACACATAGACAATAAATGAGGTACACACACTCAGAGACAAATCCAGCCAATAGGTTTTGTTATAGAAAAATATCTTTTCTTAGTTTATTTTAAGAACCACAGGTTCAAATTTAACATGTAATATCTTGTTTGAAAGGTATTGCAGGTAAGTACATTAGGAACTTTGAATCATTTCAATTGCATGTATACTTTTCAAGTTATTGACAAATAGCTATTTTAAAAGTGGACACTTAGTGCAATTTTCACAGTTCCTGGGGGAGGTAAGTTTTTGTTAGTTTTACCAGGTAAGTAAGACACTTACAGGGTTCAGTTCTTGGTCCAAGGTAGCCCACCGTTGGGGGTTCAGAGCAACCCCAAAGTCACCACACCAGCAGCTCAGGGCCAGTCAGGTGCAGAGTTCAAAGTGGTGCCCAAAACACATAGGCTAGAATGGAGAGAAGGGGGTGCCCCGGTTCCGGTCTGCTTGCAGGTAAGTACCCGCGTCTTCGGAGGGCAGACCAGGGGGGTTTTGTAGGGCACCGGGGGGGACACAAGCCCACACAGAAATTTCACCCTCAGCAGCGCGGGGGCGGCCGGGTGCAGTGTAGAAACAAGCGTCGGGTTCGCAATCTTAGTCTATGAGAGATCAAGGGATCTCTTTAGCGCTGCAGGCAGGCAAGGGGGGGCTTCCTCGGGGAAACCTCCACTTGGGCAAGGGAGAGGGACTCCTGGGGGTCACTTCTCCAGTGAAAGTCCGGTCCTTCAGGTCCTGGGGGCTGCGGGTGCAGGGTCTTTTCCAGGCGTCGGGACTTAGGTTTCAGAGAGTCGCGGTCAGGGGAAGCCTCGGGATTCCCTCTGCAGGCGGCGCTGTGGGGGCTCAGGGGGGACAGGTTTTGGTACTCACAGTCGGAGAGTAGTCCGGGGGTCCTCCCTGAGGTGTTGGTTCTCCACCAGCCGAGTCGGGGTCGCCGGGTGCAGTGTTGCAAGTCTCACGCTTCTTGCGGGGAGATTGCAGGGTCTTTAAAGCTGCTCCTTGAAACAAAGTTGCAGTCTTTTTGGAGCAGGTCCGCTGTCCTCAGGAGTTTCTTGTCTTTTTCGAAGCAGGGCAGTCCTCAGAGGAGTCAGAGGTCGCTGGTCCCTTGGAAGGCGTTGCTGGAGCAGAGTTCTTTGGAAGGCAGGAGACAGGCCGGTAAGTTTCTGGAGCCAAAGCAGTTGTTGTCTTCTGGTCTTCCTCTGCAGGGGTTTTCAGCTAGGCAGTCCTTCTTGTTGTTGTTGCAGGAATCTAATTTTCTAGGGTTCAGGGTAGCCCTTAAATACTAAATTTAAGGGCGTGTTTAGGTCTGGGGGGTTAGTAGCCAATGGCTACTAGCCCTGAGGGTGGGTACACCCTCTTTGTGCCTCCTCCCAAGGGGAGGGGGTCACAATCCTAACCCTATTGGTGGGATCCTCCATCTGCAAGATGGAGGATTTCTAAAAGTCAGAGTCACCTCAGCTCAGGACACCTTAGGGGCTGTCCTGACTGGCCAGTGACTCCTCCTTGTTGCTTTCTTTGTTCCCTCCAGCCTTGCCGCCAAAAGTGGGGGCCGTGGCCGGAGGGGGCGGGCAACTCCACTAAGCTAGAGTGCCCTGCTGGGCTGTGACAAAGGGGTGAGCCTTTGAGGCTCACCGCCAGGTGTCACAGTTCCTGCCTGGGGGAGGTGTTAGCATCTCCACCCAGTGCAGGCTTTGTTACTGGCCTCAGAGTGACAAAGGCACTCTCCCCATGGGGCCAGCAACATGTCTCTGGTGTGGCAGGCTGCTGGAACTAGTCAGCCTACACAGACAGTCGGTTAAGTTTCAGGGGGCACCTCTAAGGTGCCCTCTGGGGTGTATTTTGCAATAAAATGTACACTGGCATCAGTGTGCATTTATTGTGCTGAGAAGTTTGATACCAAACTTCCCAGTTTTCAGTGTAGCCATTATGGTGCTGTGGAGTTCGTGTATGACAGACTCCCAGACCATATACTCTTATGGCTACCCTGCACTTACAATGTCTAAGGTTTTGTTTAGACACTGTAGGGGTACCATGCTCATGCATTGGTACCCTCACCTATGGTATAGTGCACCCTGCCTTAGGGCTGTAAGGCCTGCTAGAGGGGTGTCTTACCTATACTGCATAGGCAGTGAGAGGCTGGCATGGCACCCTGAGGGGAGTGCCATGTCGACTTACTCGTTTTGTTCTCACTAGCACACACAAGCTGGCAAGCAGTGTGTCTGTGCTGAGTGAGAGGTCTCCAGGGTGGCATAAGACATGCTGCAGCCCTTAGAGACCTTCCTTGGCATCAGGGCCCTTGGTACTAGAAGTACCAGTTACAAGGGACTTATCTGGATGCCAGGGTCTGCCAATTGTGGACACAAAAGTACAGGTTAGGGAAAGAACACTGGTGCTGGGGCCTGGTTAGCAGGCATCAGCACACTTTCAATTGTAAACATAGCATCAGCAAAGGCAAAAAGTCAGGGGGCAACCATGCCAAGGAGGCATTTCCTTACAGTGCGCTTGTGATATCCAGATGAAGAAAGATCACACCTCTGTGGTACTTTGTTGTGGGTGCTTCTGTCTGGAGAATACCCTGCTGTGAGGAGCATCACTCTACTAAAAAGCTGCGTCTAGAGAACACCTTAGAGGGCACCTTGAAAGAAGACCCTTCCCCTTAATCAGTTCTGAAGTGCGGGAAAGCCATATATCTGGTCTCCTTTGGCTGTATAAAAGTGGGAGCCAGAGACCCACTTGCAATTCCAGTGCTCTTGGACCAAGGAAGGGAGTGCTCTGCAGAGTATTCAGAGGATTGCTGAGAAACCAGAGCTGCTCTTTATCGGACAGCCAGCTTCCCAGAGGTAAGAGGACATCATCTGAAGACTTGCCTGGATGGAAGAAACTGTTCCTCTGATGTGAATTGCCTAGAAGCCGATCTGCCTGCTAAGAGAGGGAAGAAGACTGCCAACCCTACAGGAGGTGTGCCTGTCCAGGGAAAGCCAGAAGCATTTTGATCCCTAGTGAAATGAGGGCTGCCAGAATAAAAGGACTGAAAACGAACTGCATGTCCTGAGGAGCATGTGCGTAGTTTCGCCATACAAGCAGTTACTGGTAGACACCACATCAACTAAGTGTGTTGAAACAGATTATGGCACTGCAATGATGAATGCCTGAGCCGATTGGGCCGCGGTATTAACTAGCTATGCCTGAGTGGACCATTCTGTTACAAAAGACAAGCGTCGCAGAGGCAGAATGCCCCAAAACAGAGACTCCATCCAAGGTGGAACATACAGCTGAACCTCTTACCTCCCTCACCACCCCCGCCCAATTCCAAAACCTCACATGCCCAGGAGCGGGTATACCAACAGTCAGAGGTCTGCTCATTTGTCAGGGTACTGCATACCTGCAAGGACTCTGGGCCGCTTCTTACTGGTCCAGACCTGCCAAAACACCAGAGTAGCCTACAACCAACATGCCTCCCCCTCAAAGAGGGAGTGAGCAAGATGGTTGCTGCACGTTCCCACCAGCTGCAGAAGACTAATGTGCTGAGACCCTTATCAAGGGGACTGTGTTTGAAGTAGCTGAGTGCACAAAGAAGAGTGTAATCTGTGCATTGGACTTGATACCTGTCCTAAACCACATACTCAGAGGGGTGGGGGGGGGAGGGGGATGTGTACCAAAATGGGGGGACACCTGGAGGAGGGACGAGGGGAAACAAGGTGCAGTAGCCCAAGCACCAGCATAGTGATTGTGTCTGGAGACTGTTCCCTTAAGTATCAATAATGTAATTTATGAATGTGCTTTTATTTATCAAAAGATGAGTACTGGTTGGACAATCTGTCACAGAACTGCTCCGTGATTGCTGAGTTCTGAGCCTGTGCACCTCCACACTACCTTCCTGAGAATCCTACAACTGCTTCTCATTGATACCACTGAGTCTCAAGTGTTGACCTTAGCACAGTTTTGCTGAGCCATAGTAGGACAGACCATGGGACATCAGAGGCAAACGACTCCTATGCTTGCCCCCAAAAGGGGTTGTGACAATTGTGAATCACACCATAGTTTAAATATAAGAAGTCAAACAATGATGATTTAGCCTACCCAATAAAGCCCAATATCACTGCTATACAACCAGTTAAATAAGACCAAGTTCCTTAACTTTTACCCTGCACTCCAAGGATATATAATAATTCCTCAAGCATAGGTCTAGGCCACTGCAACTGAAAGGCTAAGCTGTTGTAACCCAAAGCCTCAAACATACAACTACACAACTCTCCCAAGTTGGAGCCAATAAAAACCAAACATTGTGTTTAAACCCAATGGTTTGCCCAATACATTACACCAAATAAAACTCAGCTGAATAAGCACAATGAATTAATCAGTGGCCCATCATGCGGCACTGAATAAAATGGAATGACTATGGTCAAGCACCCAAACAATCTTGCTTGAATGCCTCTACTCCAGTGAAGTGAAAATGCTGAAAACATGTATCTACACCTACTACCCAGCATAATCCATCACTGAATATTCAATTCTTTGAATCTCATGCTTATTTTTTTTGATTTAAGAACAACATCCAGCTGTCTCAGGATTAACCCCTTCGCTGCCAAGCCTTTTCCCCCTCCTGTGCCAGGCCTTTTCCCCCTCCTGTGCCAGGCCTTTTTTTTGCTATTTGGGGCAGTTCGCGCTTAGGCCCTCATAACTTTTTGTCCACATAAGCTAGCCAAGCCAAATTTGCGTCCTTTTTTTCCCAACATCCTAGGGATTCTAGAGGTACCAAGACTTTGTGGGTTCCCCTGAAGGAGGCCAAGAAATTAGCCAAAATACAGTGAAAATTTCGTTTTTTTCAAAAGAATGGGAAAAAGTGGCTGCAGAAGAAGGCTTGTGTTTTTTCCCCTGAAAATTGCATCAACAAAGGGTTTGCGGTGCTAAAATCACCAGCTTCCCAGCTTTCAGGAACAGACAGGCTTGAATCAGAAAACCCAATTTTTCAACACAAATTTGGCATTTTACTGGGACATACCCCATTTTTACGATTTTTTGTACTTTCAGCCTCCTTCCAGTCAGGGACAGAAATGGGTGTGAAACCAATGCTGGATCCCAGAAACCTAAACATTTCTGAAAAGTAGGCAAAATTCTGAATTCAGCAAGGGGTCATTTGTGTAGATCCTACAAGGGTTTCCAACAGAAAATAACAACTGAAAAAGAAAAATATTGAAATTGAGGTGAAAAAAACAGCAATTTTTCTCTACGTTTTACTCTAACTTTATCCTGCAATGTCAGATTTTCGAAAGCAATATATTGTTACGTCTGCTGGACTCTTTCGGTTGCAGGGATATATAGGGCTTGTAGGTTCATCAAGAACCCTTGGTACTCAGAGCCAATAAATGAGCTGCACCCTGCAGTGCGTTTTCATTCTATAGCGGGTATACAGCAATTCATTTACTGAAATATAAAGAGTGAAAAATAGCTATCAAGAAAACCTTTGTATTTCCAAAATGGGCACAAGATAAGGTGTTGAGGAGCAGTGGTTATTTGCACATCTCTGAATTCGGGGGTGACCATACTAGCATGTGAATTACAGGGCATTTCTCAAATAGACATCTTTTTTACACACTCTCTTATATTTGGAAGGATAAAATGTAGGGAAAGACAAGGGGCAATAACACTTGTTTTGCTATTCTATGTTCCCCCAAGTCTCCCAATAAAAATGATACCTCACTTGTGTGGGTAGGCCTAGCGCCCGCGACAGGAAATGCCCCTAAACACAACGTGGACACATCACAATTTTTGACAGAAAACAGAGGTGTTTTTTTACAAAGTGCCTACCTGTAGATTTTGGCCTCTAGCTCAGCCGGCACCTAGGGAAACCTACCAAACCTGTGCATTTTTTAGAACTAGAGACCTAGGGGAATCCAAGATGGGGTGACTTGTGGGGCTCTGACCAGGTTCTGTTACCCAGAATCCTTTGCAAACCTCAAAATTTGGCTAAAAAAAACACATTTTCCTCACATTTCGGTGACAAAGTTCTGGAATCTGAGAGGAGC
This sequence comes from Pleurodeles waltl, assembly GCF_031143425.1. NCBI lineage: Eukaryota > Metazoa > Chordata > Amphibia > Caudata > Salamandridae > Pleurodeles > Pleurodeles waltl. The sequence goes on from NC_090442.1 coordinate 186,540,113, forward strand.
CACAAATTTCCTTCCACCCAGCGTTCCCCCAAGTCTCCCGATAAAAATGATACCTCACTTGTGTCAGTAGGCCTAGCGCCTGCGACAGGAAATGCCCCAAAACGCAACGTGGACACATCACAATTTTTGACAGAAAACAGAGGTGTTTTTTGCAAAGTGCCTACCTGTGGATTTTGGCCTCTAGCTCAGCCGGCCCCAGGGGGGGCAGAAATGGCCTAAAATAAATTTGTCCCCCCACAACCTGAAACCCTGCTCGGGAGCGACCCTTGCCTACAGGGTCCCTCCCCCTGCGTGACATTGGCGCAAAAAAAAAAAAAACAATATCCCCGGTGCCGAGTGGTTTCTGCCCCTTTGGGGGCAGATTGACCAAAAATCGGCCAATCTGCAGAAATGGTCTAAATACAATTTGCCCCCCAACCCCTCCCGCAAGCGACACTTGCCTACGGGGTCGCTCCCCCTGCGTGACATTGGCACCCCAAAAAAAATCCCCAGTGCCTAGTGGTTTCTGCCCCCTTGGGGGCAGATTGACCTAAAATCGGCCTATCTGCCCCCAAATGGGGCAGAAATGGTCTAAATACAATTTGCCCCCCAGGGGAGCGACCCTTGCCTAATGGGTCACTCCCCATCTCTAAAAAAAAAAAAAAAAAAAAAAAAAAAAAAAAAAAAAACACACACAAAACAAATTTGCCCTGGCGCCTGGAGGTTTCTGCCCCCCCTGGGTGCAGATCGGCTTAATAATAGGCCGATCTGCCCCCAGGGGAGGCCGAAATGGGCTAAAATAAATTGGTCCCATTGCTTAAAAAAGTCTTCTGCCAATCTAGCCCCTTCGAAAAGGTACCGCCTTATGTAGCCACTCTGATCTGTTCCAATGTTACTGAAGAGGTAACTCCCAAAAGTCCATTCTCATTAAGCAAGTGTATTTGTGTTTGTCGCAGAATCCTCATTAATCAAGGTCTTATATTCACTGGTCATCTTTACTAGTTTTATCAACATATTTCTCCTCTATGCACTCAGCTCCTGCTCGCTTTCTCAATCTGCCTAAAATTAGCAAGTATGACAGATTAGGCGTTCTTTCTCCTTTGGAACCATCATAACCTGGAAGTCCCTACCTTCTAGTTGACGAGCCTAAAGAAAAAACTAAAAGAAAAGAAAACTGACATCCTTCAGAGTACAATTGTTTGAACTACAACTGTATATCTGCTCATGCGAAAACGCAAATCACAAACGTTTACTAGATTATGGTTCCCAGATTTACTGCAGCAAAATCTTCTGAACACCTGAAGAAGTATGTGTGAACAAAAGGCCATAGTAGGCCTCTAAGTTATTTTCAAGTTGCTTATAATGGTTTACATCAATCTCCATTAAACTTTTTTCCCTTTAAATATTGGCATATATCAAATATATTTTACTTACAACTGAGGATAAAATTAAAAAAGGCAAACTGGGGTTTACAAGATGTACACATTTAAAAAAATGCAACAGTACTCAACTAATAGTAATAGTACAAAAAAACAACAATGGGGGGGGGGGGGTGTGGGGGGGGGGGCTGTGGACAGCATACACACTGAGTAAGACGTGCAGCGAAGGAGCTCCAGGCCCCGGGGGCCATAAAACGGTGTCCTCTCCTGTACCTGACCCGAGCGCTGCATTAGCCCAGAGAAAAAGTGCTGAGGAGGATGAGGCGGGCCTGCTGCTGGCGGAGGAAGCACCTGAGAAGCCGGCAGAGTGAGGGAAAGCGTCACAACCAGGCTTAGCAGCCATATTGTTGGGCAGCAAGGTGGGTGTCTGACCAGTGGGCCGCAAGGCTGGGAACCGGAGCCTGCGGACCCCAATGGAGCAGGCCCTGGGCAGCAGCGGAGGGAGCTTTCCAGGCCGTGGGTGGGCCTGCCGCCTCCCTGCCCGGGCAGCGCGGGGAATTGAGGAGGAGGCCTGCTGCATGGTCACCCAGCCTCCTGCCTTGGCTGTGGGGCGGTCAGCAGCCCGGGCTGAGGGGCGGTCGGTGGTCGGCGGCAGCAGCCTGGGCTGAGGGGCGGTCGGCAGCGTGTGGGACCTGCGCCTGGGCCAGCTGAGCCTGGGGCCTGATACGAACAGCACGGACTCAGGGGCTGAGAGTCGGGACATCAGAACAACAGACAGACGCTGGCTGGAACTGCAATGCGAAGTTGAGTCGAGCGTAGAGGAGGTTCGGAGAGGGGCCCCAACGAAGGATTGTGGGTCCATTGAAGCGTGAATTAATTCTGGGCCTCCCCGGAGAACCTCATAGCAAGGCGGGATGCGGGGCGGCTGGAAACTTGTGCGGCCTGCAGCACCTAAGAAAGGCGAGGTAGACGAAATAGAAAGGGAACTGCCAAGGTGAGAAGCTGGGCAGTAATACCTATATTTGAAGGGTCCGCCCTCCCCCTCTTCTCCACCCGGTCTACCTGTTAGGAGTGAAGCCTGCAGTGCTGGGGTGCAGTGACGACAGGGACAAGTGTGCACCGGCAGAGAGCACCTAACCTGGATACAGCTGAGGGGCATTCCCTGGGGATCACTTGCAACATGCCACGTACTAAGGCTCCCAGGGAGAAACCCCCATTACTGCCACGTGGACCAAGTCTCTGGGAGCCACCACAGAAGCGAAAAGCAAGCACCAGTGGGTGCTAGAGGACCCCCCCCCACACCCATAACACAGGACTATCTGAACCACTTCCTCCAAGAAATATGGACACAAATTACATCCCTCAAAGATTACTTCAAATCCTGCATCTGAGAAGACCAGAAAGAGGTGACTGAGGTTGGTGAGAGGGTGGATGACCTTGAACGCACTGGAGACGTGCAAGCAGAAGGTCAAGAAATGCTTTGGAGTTGCATGGCAAAATTGAAGGAGCAGCAAATTGAGCGCCAGCTCAAGCAGGAAGGCGTAGAAAACGGAAGCCACCGAAATAATGTCCGAATACGGGAGGTGCCCAGGGGTAAGGAAGAAACAGACATTATGATATACACAGCCGCCCTCTTGTGTGTGGTCAGGGAGGGATCCCAGAAGGCCGCTTACTTGATAGAGCCCATCGGACACCAACGGTACCGGGACGCACCAATGCCGCGCCCGACATCCTGGCTCCAGTACACTACTACACAGACAAAGTGGCCACCATCCAGGTGGCGTGACAGGACACTGGCCTGGAGAACCAGGGACGCAGGATTCAAGTATATCACAACCTCGCCATCACGACTTTAAGGAGCAGCAAAGACTTCAAGGCTGTAACTGATAAGCTACGAACATTAAATGTCAAATATCAATTGGGTCATCCATTTGCCCTCATCTTTGAATCGGAGGGTAAGAGACGTGCACTCCATTCGCTTGTTGAGGCGAAAAGGCTGCTAGGTCTCCCTATATAGGAGGAAGCCGGAACCTCCTTACAGCGTGAGAACTCCACCAGTGATCTGCTGAAGCCCACCTGGACCACAGTGAGAGGAGTCGTCCAGACAGGAGCTGGGTGGTGACGTCCTCACAGGACACAAAGAGAGACATTATACAGCACCTGCGGAACATGAACAATCTGTCTACGGGGTCCAGCTTAAGCTCCACTGGAAAGGACTGCTGCTCTGATGCCTAGAAGTGGTCCACTCTTGGACCGGGCTATTCGCTGGTTGGTGATTACCAGTCTGGCGGTGCCGGCCCCCAGGGGCCTCCCCGGAGCAACCTCCGTACTCTTGACTGAATGTCACAACAGCTCTATGTAGCACTGCTGCCGTGCCCCAGGTACCTCGTCCTACTGGGGGCGACACCTCCAATGAGAAGCTTGCGACTCTACACGGCTCCCTAACAAGGACGGATACATCAGTTGGGCCCCATTGCCCTAGAATTGTTTTTTAACATTGCTCTCATCTGTTACTTTTCAGGTCTACATTAGGTCATTGGAATGTGGGGGGAGACACATGGTACTACTAGATACGCAAGGCAGGGGCAGAAGGGGGGACTGCGGCCCCCAAACGAACGAGCCAGAACCCCAGAAGTAGGCACAACACCCACCCACTTCCAGATGAGTAATTGGGAGAAGGGGGGCATGAAACTTATCTCTAAATATAAGGGGACTTACCTCTCCGAACAAACGCAACCACCTGTGGGGATATATTCTCCAAAATGTCCCCAATGTCGTTTTCCTTTAGGAGACGCATATACGTGGGATAGGCATGGGTTGAGCCACCCAAAATACCCTGGCCGATATTGGGCATATACGGATACCAAGATGCTGGGGGTGGCCATATTCTGCAAAACAAACCTTAGCCCACACATCACAAAACTTATCAGGGACTAGGGAGGATAGTATCGGACCATACAACTAAAGAAAGGTGCACAACACCTCACCCTGCTTAACATATATGCACCTAACATAGTTCAGGATGCCTACCTGTGCTGCGTACTGAGGTCCGAACTGGAGGGATTTGGGGGTGAGAAGGGGGACATTATAGTGGCGGAGGACTTGAATATGGTGTGGGACCCGAAACTGGACCAAAACAATAATACACAGGAGGTGGCAGGAGCCATGTCAGCACAGCTAAAGCAGGATATACTAGATCTAAGTCTTACAGACACCTGGCGCTACAGGCACCCAGACATGCAAGACTACACCTTATACTCCCACGTCTATGCCACATACTCCTGTATAGACTACCTCTTCCTCTTGCATAAGCTCTTACAAGCACTTGACACCATTGCAGTCTCGGACATATCCATTTCTGATCATGCACACAGAAGCGGTATGCTCTACGCCCAGCGGAACCCAGAGAGTACCCCCCAGGTGGCGGCTCCCAGCGAGGTTGCTGAGGGACACACTAGACATAGCTGAGATCCGAAAGGGCAATATTGACTACTTCACCCACAATACAGACCAAACAATCTCTCTGTACACCTTATGGGATGACTTTAAGGCTACTATTCGGGGAGTGATATCCACAATAGCCATTGCATGTGGCAGGGAGGACCAAATAGGAGAGGAAAACCTAACCTTTGAGCTAAAAGTGTTGGAACAACAAGATAAGCTCCACCTTACACACCGGAACAAATGGCAGTTGGCCATTCTGTGGGACCAACTACGTGCACACAGAACAAATAAGGCTGAGAAGTCTCTTCTGATGCTCAAAGCAACATTAATTCAAAGGGGGTGGGAACACTACTGGCTCCGCCCCTACCATCAGACCCTTTATGGTAGGGACACAACAGAGCAGAAGCAGATCGACATATATCTGGACACATGTGACTGGGCCCCACTGGAGCCCATGCATAGAGAGGCATTGAAATCCTGTATCTTGGCAGAAGAGATTCGACATGTGCTGCGAGCGCTTCCCATAAGCAAGGCACCGGGGCCGGGTGGCCTTCCAGTAACCTTCTACCGACTGTTTCTTCCTGACATAGAAGCTCATCTGCTTAAGCTATACAATTCTTTTACCAAGGACTCACACCCACGACGGCAGGCATAGAGATCACGCTCATCCCCAAGCCAGATAGGGACCCTACTAACTGCGCCTCCTACCGCCCCAATGCACTGCTCAACACCGATGCTAAAATCTACACGAAGATACTAGTGACTAGAATTGCGAAATATATGCACGGCCTCTTAGACCCTGACCAGATGTGCTTCATCCAGCCCTGGCAGGGAGCAGACAACATCCGCAGGGTGGCACATCTGATTGAGAAGGTCAAATGGCACACAATCCCTGCATTCCTTATCTCACTGGATGAGGAGAAGGCATTTGATCGGATTGACTGGCGGTTTCCCCGCTCTGTTTTAGTGAGGGTGGGGTTGGTTCCGGGTATGATCCCCAGAATTATGGCATCCTACGTGTCCCCAACGGCCACTATTTTAGTGAATGGAAAACTCATAGATCCCATCAATACTGGACATGGCACCCAGCAGGGGTGCCCCCTCTCGCCGCTTTCATTTGCCCTTGCGGTGGAGCCTCTGGCCATTATGATACGCAGCAGCAGGCAGATTAAGGGGATACCCTTTGGGGGGAAAGCGCATAAAATCAACTTGTTCGCTGATGACCTTCTCCTAACAGTAACCCGGTCAGACACTTCGATACCAGCGACGGTAGCCTGCCTATCAGAATTTGCAGAGGGTTCAGGATTCAAAGTAAACCTCTCCAAATCGCAGATCCTGAACATCACCATCCCAAAAGTCAGATGTTGGGGAGCTGGCACAGTTTCGCTGGGCCCCAGGTAAGATAAAATATCTGGGGATCTATCTCACGCTCACGTTGGAAACATGGACGAGCATGAACTGCTAGATACCTGGACTGGTGCTCCTTGAGGACCTTAGACGATGGAAACCATGCTACATATCATGGTTGGGACGCATAAACATAGTGAAAATGAACGTGCTAACACGGGTGCTATACTTGTTTCAATCTCTCCCTACGTCGATCCTCCAAGATGACATACTGAGGCTCCAGCACGACCTGTGAGCCTTTATTTGGGGCCTGAATGCTCCCCGCCTCTCCAACTCTCTCCTAATGCAGCCCTGGGATAGGGGTGGTCTGGGTTGCCCAAATCTATTGGACAATTATGCAGCAGCACACCTATGATATGTCTCGGCAGGGACAGCAAGGGGGAGCGAGAGACACTGGTTCCATATGGACAGGGCCGTGGCATGCCGCCCCTTGTGTGACCTGGCGTGACTTCCCCGACACGCTCATCCTCATAGTGTATGATTAGCAACCTCGAACCGGACGGCTCTAAGTGTGCGGGATAGGTTGGCAGAATCGAGCGGCCTGACCACTATCCCATCAGCCAACACACCCCTGGCACGCAATCCCCTGTTCCCCCCTACTCTAGCCCCACGCACCTTTGGGGATTGGACAGACGCAGAATGTAGAACCCTATGCGACCTCTTACAGGGTGATACCATAAAAACATTTGAGCAATATCAAAAGGACTATCGGCTACCCAAGGTGTCGCGTTTGTAATATCTGCAGCTTAGACATTGGGCACTACACTCTTCAGTACATCCTGGTATAACCTGCCCATACGCTTCGTTTGAATCACTTGTCAGGCCATATAACGGATCCCGGGAGCTAATATGCAACACTTATAGGGTTCTGCAACACTCTACACCTCAACAAACTTAGTGCTATCAGCACCAGTGGGTTGTAGCCCCAACTGATGATATCCCTCCCAAACAATGGGAAAGATTATGGCAGGATGATCCTAAAACATACCGGTATCTCCCTCAGAGAAACTGCTTGCAAGCTCATGTATCAATGGTACTATACACCTGCACGACAGGCACACATATACCCAGGCACCTTGAACTCCTGCTGGAGATGCGACTTAGAGCAGGGTGGCCTCTTTCACATATGGTGCAAGTTTGCCCGATTGCCATCTTTTGGAAGGACGTCCTAAGCCATATAAAAGACGTAGTGGGGTTCCCCATGCCGGCCACAGTTCATACCGTGATTTAGGGACTACAGCCCACCCAGCTGGCAGCCACGTCCAACACAGACTGGGCCCTTGCTAGCTACATGATGCACACCACCAGGCAACTAATACCTATAGCATGAAAGCAAGCAACATCACCCTCTCTGGCTCAGTTGTTTACTCGATTATGGCAAGTCATGGCTATGGAGAGCATTTCACATAGTCTGCCCCTTACGGACGACAAATTCCAGCCCTTGATAAGCTACCTTACATGTACAGAGTACTCTTGCTTTAACCTGCCCCAGCTTAGAGCATTACAACTCATCCAGAGACACTTCGCTGCTTTCCCATCTGACGTCACATAGGATAGGCATGGCTAGCATGACACACATATCAAATGGGAAATACACTGCTTGCCTAGAAACATGAGTTAACACCGCTACTGTACATGACCTGAATACTGTATTGTTGTTTCTTGTTATTTCCTCTCCCCTATGTCCCTTTGTAGGAGCAAGCAATTTGGAGGATACCTAACGTGATGTGCAACGATTTGCTTTTCAGTAGATGAGAATACGTCACCCAAGGTTCAACATGGATTGCTTGATGTGAATCGCCGATTGTCCTCAGTGCACAGCTGTGTTTTTTTTCTCTACTTGTTAAAAAACTTAATAAAGAGATTCTACAGAAAAAAAAACAAAGTACTGATAACGCAGGTCATGGACAATGCTAGCCATAAGTTATTTCACAGCATGACAACACTGCATTCACTCTGCAATATCTATATACAGACAGTAAGTACACATAATTAAAAAAAACTCTGTATTTGTCATAGGCATAGTAATGCTGTTGCATGGCAAAATTGATTTCACACAAATAAAATACTTCATAATCTTACAGACAAGATAGGATTTATGTGCATTCTCAAAACTCTTAACCATAAATGACATCTGACCTTCAAAATGTGAAGTGTAATGGAAGAAGAGAAAGTAAAATCATGGGGAAATTACAGAGCACAATACAGATATACAAACTATACCTCCATTCCTACAGAGAAATATGATCCTCATCACGGATCAGTAGAAGGGAAAAGAAGCGGAGTCAGAAGCCTAAACAAACCTCTGGTTTGAACAAAGGCTTTTGCCCCAGGGGCTCATACATTACTGAAAGAACAACAGAGACAGCATCTGTGGGAAATTTGTAATGAAGATATACCATTGTCAAAGATGTACAGTTAGTGGCAAGTGTCTTAGACTATTACTCTACATGTGGTTAAACCAGATGGTTTAAAATGAAGTAATTGTTTGCCAAATACAGGTTTTACGTATCACCAACAAATAGGAAGAAGCTATTTTACAATTAGCTGGTAACCTGCTTTAAGTGCACAGTGAAAGAGGCCATAGAACTCCTGTAGAGGAGGAGTGGGTAGTGGTTTGCGACTACCCACACACGTCCACACACACCCATCCATTCAAGAATTTCTTGAATAAGACAATTAGCTCAATTGTATACATTGAAATTACGGTAATTAGAACTTTGTCAGCTACGTATTCTTTCCAGGCTTGGACAAACGTTTAATGAGAGAATTTATTTTCTTCATAATATGTATGGTGAGATATAAGAATTGTAGGTGATGAGCTCCTCCCAGCCCGCAGTAGATGAAAGACCTTGAAAAAACAATGGTATTACACAAAATGATCAGAATGGCTAACATTTTATATCTGGAACTTAATTACTATGGCTTTCAGGAATAACAACATCCCCAACAATTCAGTGTACATCTAATTAAGGATCTTTGTATTTCTAGACCTACCGCCCCCTTTCAAGGTTCTATGATTAATACCGACTAGGCTGACTTCAGAGTTCAGCAGCTATCTCGGAAGGATAAAGACAATCAAGTAAACAGGAAAACAAAAAAAAACAAAAAAAAGACACGTTGTTCACACATATGAGTGGGGTTTGGCAGACTGCCTTCAACCATCCACCCACCTCACTTAAAAACCCATTCACAAACTCTGAATGTAAATTATGGGATTATAACTTTCTATACACACTTTACAAATAGGCCTTTAAAAAAAATTGGGAGTAGCTAAAGTTCAATTTGTAAATTTAAAACACAAATACTTAAACGGTTAAATGCAAACAAAAGACCCAGTACTACAAGGTAAAGTTTGAATACAATTAACAAGCAAATTAAATGAAGTTAGAAATATAGCCTGACATAGAAAACAAAATGAGATCATATGGACAAACAACTGAACTTGCATGGGGACTAAAACAAGAGAAAGATAATGTCAGAGACCCTAACAGAAATTTAAGGTTGTGAATTTCAAATAACAAGACCACAAGGTTTTCTCTGGTGCAGAGCAGTTGCTGAAAATGAACTGCTATATAATATTATTGAAGTTCTTAACACACCCATTGAAAGAAAACAGTGACAAATCAATTAGGAAATGTAGTTACTGGACACATGCCTGTAGACAATAATCAGAGGAACATCACTCTCTGCTAGTACATATAGCAGGTCTTCTCTCGTAAACATCTATTAATTGCTCAACCAAGTCAAAATTAAAGACTCTAGGAATTAATGAACCAAGCTGTTAACTAAACCAGGTTGAAGAATCTAGCTCTGAAAGCTCACTGGAACAATCTGACATGTGTTTTAATCTCCAAGAAAGTTCCAAGGCCGAAAAATGATATTTTGCTGATGAGAGGCTTTTTAGATCTTCTGAACTGGTACTCCTCTCAGAAGGGTGCAGTAGCAGTCACACCCATTCTAGAAAGGGAACAAAAAAAGTCCACTGTACACTTGTCTATCAATTCATAACAATGTTAGACTGCATGGGAAATTAACCCCTTCGCTGCCAGGCCTTTCCCCCCTCAGGTGCCCAGCCTTTTTTTGGGTATTTGGGTCAGTTCGCACTTAGGCCCTCATAACATTTTGTCCACATAAGCTACCCACACCAAATGTGCATCCTTTTTTCCCCCCAACATCCTGGGGATTCTAGAGGCATCCAGACTTTGTGGGTTCCCCTGAAGGAGACCAAGAAATTAGCCAAAATGCAGTGAACATTTTGTTTGAATTTTTTCTTTTTTTAAATGGGAAAAAGGGCTGCAGAAGAAGGCTTGAGGTTTTTCCCCTGAAAATGGCATCAGCAAAGAGTTTGCGGTGGTAAAATTACCAGCTTCCCAGCTTTCAGGAACAGGGAGACTTGAATCAGAAAACCCAATTTTTCAACACAATTTTGGCATTTTGCTGGGACATACCCCATTTATACGATTGTTTGTGCTTTCAGTCTCCTTCCAGTCAGTGACAGAAATAGGTGTGACACCAATGCTGGATCCCAGAAAACTAAACATTTCTGAAAAGTAAACAAAATTCTGAATTCAGCAAAGGGTAATTTGTGTAGATCCTACAAGGGTTTCCTACAGAAAATAACTGAAATAAAAAAATATTGAAATTGAGGTTAAAAAAAAAAAAAAAAAAAAATGCCATTTTTCTCTACGTTTTACTCTAACTTTTTCCTGCAAGGTCACATTTTTTAAAGCAATATACCGTTACGTCTGCTGTGCTCTTCTGGTCACGGGGATATATAGGGTTTGTATGTTCATCAAGAACCCTAGGTAACCAGAGCCAATAACTGAGCTGCACCTTGCGATGGGTTTTCATTCTATACCGGGTACACAGCAATTCATTTGCTGAAATATAAAGAGTGAAAAGTAGGTATCAAGAAAACCTTTGTATTTCCAAAATGGGCACAAGATAAGGTGTTGAGAAGCAGTGGTTATTGCACATCTCTGAATTCCAGGGTGCCCATACTAGCATGTGAATTACAGGGCATTTCTCAATTACACGTCTTTTTTACACACTGTCTTACATTTGGAAGGAAATAATAAAGAGAAAGACAGGGAAGAACCAAAAACATGTCAAAATTGAGGGGGAACTAAAGTGGGTCCAAAAGGGCAGTTTGAAAAAAAAAAAATTTATGCTGACAAGTGCAGCAGACTTTTTATTAGTATAGATGGGACAATGTTGAGTGGTAGGAATTTTGTGGATTCATGCAGATTCCGGAATGTTCCATCACAAAAATGTGTGGTTTTCAGCAAAGTTGGAGGTTTGCAGGACATTGTGGGTAAGAAAATGGTGTGGAGTGCATGTGAAGCACACCACCCGGGAATCAACCAGATGTTAAGTATTCAGATGTGTCTGGGTCTTGTGGATTTTTCTACATGGCAGCATCCCAAAGTCAAAAAAGTGCAGCCCTTAGCATTCCAAGTTGGACGATTTTGATCTCATGGCCCAAATGTTAAACCAAAACCCCAAATAATCAGTGGGATAAAATGTTTTATTGTTCAGGGGAAGAGCTGAAAGACTGTTACCCCCTTCAGTTGGTGTGGGGGCATAACCAGGCCCATACTGGTTGGTAGCCACCACCCCACTTTTTTTTATTGTTTTATTTCATGCCATCTAGTAGACTTTCTGCCCCCCACCAGGGTGTGGATCGGGAGTGAATTCCCCATCTGCTCACTGGTGGGCAGAACAACTTTGGCCCCATTTATTTAGGGTGGGGGTATGGCCATACTCCAACTTCTTATTTTGAAAAAAAAATCTTCCCTGGTGGGCTTTCTGCTCCCCTTAGGGGGCAGATGGGCCTTCCAAAAATAGGCTGGCCAACAGTAATGTGCCCCCATGGGGAGCGACCCTTGCCCAAGGGGCAGCCCCCCCAAACAAAACACACACACACCAATCCCTGGTGTCAAGTGGTTTCTGCCCCCAGGGGGAGCAGAAATAGCCTAAAAACAATTTAGCACCCTAGGGAGCGACCCTTGCCTAAGGGGTCACTCCCTACACATTAAAAATAAAAAATAAAAAACACATAAAACAAACATTATCCCTGGTGCCCCCCACCCCGAGGTGCGGCCCTTACCCAAGGGGCCGCTCCCCTTATACGTAAATATTCCCTGGTGTCTAGTGGTTTCATGGCCTAGAAACAATTTGGCCCCCCAGGGAGCGACCCAAAGGGGGGCAGAAATGGCCTAAAAATTATTCCCCCCCCCCCCCCCGGGGAGCGGCCCTTGCCCAAGGAGCCGCTCCCCTCATGTTTATTTCCAGGGATGTGGAATTCCTATCGCCCGACGCCCGGGACATCTTGTTTGGGGTCAAGGGCTACAAGTTTTTATGTTTACTTTGTCCTTGGGACAAGTAGGCCCAACCCTCTGCAGCACAAACCCTTTGGCTGCCTGTTTACAGAGAGTGGAACTCTCTGCAGTTGAGGTAATGTGTTTCCAAAAGATAATGCTGTTCGAACTTGTATTTATGGTTCATTATTTGAAATCCTTCATTATTAGGGTGAGTGCTGTAAATACATTTTTTAAGGTCACACTTCACTACTGATGTTGGTTCCAGTTAAAAAAAAAAAACGTGTGTACACATGTTTGAAAAGTTTAGGCTATGAGGCTATGTATAATGCTCCCAGAATGCTTTCTGATTAGATGCAAATGAAGTGTCATTTAGTAAAATATGTTAGTGCATGCTAGTATTTCCCAAAAATATTTCTAATGGAAAATCAGTGTAACGATTTTCAACACGATTATGGGAAGCATGAAAATAAACAAACACTGACAAAGCCAACTGATCTGACATGTTTTTATAAGTCTTTTAGTTTCATCAATGCGTGTCTTGTTTTGACATGGCTTTTGTAACACTTTATTGTTGTGGGAGCTATCAGGCCCTCAACACTGTAACAAACACTGGCAACAAAAAAAAAAAACATTTTTGAACTCTAAAAACACACGTTGCCACCATTGGCATAACAAAGGCCCCGCAGCCGCCCTCCTGGGGGCCCCTTCAGCACAGCACCTGGCCTGAGTGAGTCTGGAGAGGGGGCTCCCCCATGTTCTTTGCAAAGGGGCACCCTCCAGTTTCGTTACGTCACTGATTGCCACTGTAGTTCCTGACACTGAACAAAACTACTTTGTGTGCCAATATGCTCCTTGTGGAAGAGCAGAATGCGATCGCTCACAGTAAAGCCAGCCGAAAGAGAGAGAAATAGAAGATCAATAAAAAAAAAATGTTTTGTTAACACCAGACCTAATTAGGGACCAACACCCACATGTAGGTAGCTTTTTGCATGTCGCAAACAGCGACTTTCGCTGTTTGCGGCGTGCAAAAAGCACATTGCGATGCACAAACCCAGTTTTGCGATTCGGTAACCTGGTTACCGAATCGCAAAACAGGTTTGCGACTCGCAATTAGGAAGGGGTGTTCCCTTCCTAATTGTGACTCGCAGTGCAATGTAGGATTGTTTTGTGACCGCGGGCGCAAACCAATCGCAGTTTGCACCCATTTCAAATGGGTGCTAACACTTTCGCTAAAGGGAAGGGGTCCCCATAGGACCCCTTCCCCATTGTGAATGTCACTGTAAAAAAAAATTCAGAGCAGGCATTGGTCCTGCGGAACACTGCCTGCTCTGAAAAAATGAAACGAAAACGTTTCATTTTTCGTTTTTGTAATGCATCTCGTTTTCCTTTAAGGAAAACGGACTGCATTACAAAAAAAAACAAAAAAACTGCTTTATTAAAAAGCAGTCACAGACATGGTGGTCTGCTGTCTCCAGCAGGCCACCATCCCTGTGAGGGCCGCCATTCGCAAGGGGGTCGCAAATTGCAACCCACCTCATGATTATTCATGAGGTGGGCATTTGCGAAGCCCTTGCGAATCACAGATGGTGTCAGGGACACCATCCTACATTTGGATTTGCGACTCGCAATTGCGAGTCTCTCTGACTCGCAATTTGTGGGTCGCAAATCTGAACCTACTGACATGTGGCCCCAAATTCTTAAAGAAAGTCACAAAAGTGCGCCCATGGTATATGTCGTAACCCTATAAAATATTTGTGAACTGTATTTTAGCATGGGTAAATACGATGTGTAGATTTGCTCATGTGAAAATCTATTGAGCATTTGCAAGTTCATTTTCCCTCCAGCCACTTTCTTCCCAACCCTGGAAGAAGTTCTAATTCTGCCATTGTCAGGAGTAAATGTCCAACCTTTCTTATTATGGGAAAATATTAGAGAGAAGCTGGTGAAAATCTTTAAAACATACAGGTTAGTAGGTTTGCAGACTCAAAGGCATTCCAGCCCTGGAACTATTGCTTACTGCTTCCTCCAGCCCCAGTATGCAGATCTGCAGAAAGGTGGAAAAATAAGGAAATTGCTACAGTAGGGATTGAAACTGCAAGTATTCAAGCCATACTAAGGTAGTAGCCCTGGCATAATCAGAGACGCTATTATCAGAGCTCTTACATAATGAGATTGCTGCCATAATTTGTTGCCACACTACATGGCACCAAAGGGACAAGTAGATCTTTTTACAGGACAAGTAGATTTGAGAAGCAACCTGTCCCCTGGACAAGTAGATATTTTAATAAATTCCACACCTCTGATTTCACACACACAAAAAAAAAAAATACCCCTGGTGTCTAGTGGGCATTTCTGCTGCCAGAAATGCTTGCAGAGACAGGAAAGGAAAGGCCTTTCCTTTCATGTCTCTGCTTGCCCCCTCCTCCCGAGCAGAAGGGAAATGCTAAGCATTTCTCTTCCGCAATCGCGCTGGAAGCATGCTTCCAGTGCAATGGGAGGTGACCTCTGATGAGGTCAGCACGCTTTCCCGTGCTGACGTCATCAGACGTCACTGGTGGGTGGGGGGAGGGGGGGTTGAAGAGTTCAGGGTGGAAGGGGAAGCGATTCCCCTTCCAGCCCTGACCTGGGAGGGTAGGAGGGGGGTGGCCCGGTATATGGACGTAATGGTTACATCCATGACGCCACACAGGCGCTGCCATGGACGTAACCATTACGTCCATGGCGGTAAAGGGGTTAATCTAGAGGTGGTCTGTTTTTGTACACTTTTCCATCTTAAAGCCTTCAAAAATCTAAGTGTCATCAAATTGAAATGGATGAGTTCTGTTGATGCAGTGGCTCAGGGTCCTCTTGGGGGCCCAACTTATGAGGTTTTTCCTCATTCATGGGTGAATGATTCAGCAGAATAAATGAAGACAGTGATATCAAAGTCTTCATCCACTTTTGGGAGGGGCAAACATTTTACACTGAGTTGTTATATTCACAGAAAACATGCTACGGGCCTAAGCGAAAGGGCTTGCAACTCGCCTATTTTTCTGGTAGAAGTTATTTTCAAAATTAACGTGTTGTTCATATGAAGAACATTAAGTGACAAGAATGTAATGGTTTAAACGTAGGTCCTTTCAGGAATCAGGTTCAACTCTCAAGAAGATATCCAAAAAAGTACCTGTGGAAAAGTATTTTTTAAACCTTTAACAACTGGATACAAGTGTAGGCTTCCATAATGAGACTTGAAAAACTGGAAAGTGAACCTGCAGCTAGCTAAACGCTGACTGTTCCTAAGCTAAGATCTTTTTCAGATAATAAAAAGGCAAACTGAACGACATGAACCACACAGATCTGAAATTGTCCCAAAGTGGACAAACTGCAAATAAATAGCAAACACAGGCTATCTGATCAAGAACAGTGGTCTAGTGGGAAGGAGGGACCCATGGCCACTAATAAAATGCTCACTACCTGTGCTAGAAGCTGAAATGCTGACAAAGCTAGCTTTTAAAGTTCTGGGATTAGAACCTTAGGGTCTGAAGGATTGGGTTTAACAAGTGGCCCTTCATCTCAAATGACAATGAAAAGACAATGAAGGTGAGCATAGCTTGGTACCACAGAGTCCTGGACTAATTCAGTGCAAAGAGGATCACATGTACCTCAATCTTCTATATTAATTTCTGAAGTAGCAGTACCAGTGGGAAGGCACAGCAACGGTGAAACATTTGAGGTAAAGAGAATGTTTTCCCTAGGAACAATTTTCTGGGTTACTTCATAAAACAAAAATTGCTGCATTTCTTGTTCTCCCCTGTGGCAAAAAGATTGATATGTGGTGTCCACAGAAGACAAACAATAAGCATGCTACCACTTGATGTGAATCCCACTTGTGGCAGAAGGAAGACATTCTGCTTAGAAGGTCGGTCTTCAAATTCTCAGACCCCAGGGTATAAGCCTTTGACAGAACAATTCCGCTTGCACGATTCCCCTGGGCACAACTGCTTCAAGCTTAGCCAACCCTGCTTGTTCACAAAGTACACTGAAGACGTATTGTCTGTGAGTATCTAAATCTAGGAACACTTTATCAAAGTGAGCACCTCATCCCTGCAGTGATGCAACTGTGAAAATCATTATGTGGAGCCAAGGAGTTACGAAAGGACTGTCAATCTTTAAATTGGGTAGACAAGTACACCACTAAAATCCCTGACGGGAGGCTAAAGGTTAATTTAATCCTTGAGGCTGCTGTAGTATTAGTTAAAAGACTGCCTTAGGTACAAGTGCTGTAGTTTCATCCTCAGCCAGGCATTAAGAACTACTTAGATGCACAATGCCACAAGTCCTAAAAACATTCAACACCACTATGTTTATGTTCACCAATCTTTCAAGGTGAAAATGAACAATAAAATCTGAAGAAAGTATGATTTGCTCATACTTATGAAATATGTCAGCCAAAGGGCAACTATATGAGCAAGGGATTTCAGTAGCTGAGCGATTGACAATGCTCTCAGAAGCCTATCGTTTAGGCAGGGGAATAAAAAGTAACAGCGCACATGAGGAGGAGACACAATCACCACCATCATCTTGGTGAGCACCCAAGGAGCTGACTTCAACAAGAAGCATAGGGCTACAAACTGATAACATTTCAACTCCACCACAAACCACACAAAAAGAGGTTGTGCTATAACTATTTAACTCATTAGGACTGGAGACTATTTTCTCCATTTCACAGGGCATTACCCATAAGGATAAAGACAAATTTGAGGCACCTCAGAGAAGCACAATTATTAAGAACCAGTAACCAGCTATGAAAATAAAATATTAATTGCCATGCCAACACATCTGGCTGCTGTGCCTATACAGCCAACAGTGACACGGTGGCACTAGAATACTAAGCATGTATAATTGTAAATCGGAAAAATTACTAGTCCAATCACAGACAATGTAATGTTAATTCAATTGTAGTTTACATATCTGCAATATTCCAAGCACTGTAACATGCTGAACTCCTTAGCATCTGGAAACAGACAGCTAAAGAGGTCTGTAAGCAGAAGTTAACGGAGAGTGAGAAGTTGGGCATGGGGGAATATGATTGAGACATTTACATCTCTTTGGCATAGATCCAGAGAAGATGAGACAGCATATTTCAGAAGGTGTGTGCTTCTTGAACAAAGGCTAGTACAAAGAATATTCAAGGGAGGTTAAGGAACTAAGGAAGTCCATACAGCGGTTAATATACCAAAAGTTTAAATAAATGAATTTTGTAGTGTAAGTTAAGTTATAATGTAGACAGGGAGGGGAAAAACCTGGTTTACTTCCTTGGGAAAAATACCACATGAAGCAATTTGGCCCGAATCACAAAATTTCTGGTCCTATGTCAAAGCAAGCATGAGAAACCTTCCTACTCATGCAGGGATAAGCAACTTAGCCAGATGACAACCACAATTTTGGAATGCATATAGTTTGTATATTAGACGGTGTCTCCTAAATTATCATTTCTTAGAGTGTTACTAACTCAGCATTTAATTCATAGCCATCACTGCTAAATTCTCATTTCTGTCCTGTGCATGTAAAGTGGCCATCTTACTTCATCTTGGACAACTTCTCAAATCTCGGGTTTTCAAATGACAATGGATGTTTTTCTGAGATCATATATCTTGTGGCCTGTGACAATTTGTAGCTTGCAGGATCAGCTCCTTGCTTAAGTATGCACACCAAGCTTCTCGATGTAATAAAACTATACAATTTAAAAAGGGAACATTCTCACAAAGGCAACAAAGGTCTGGTGTACGTCAACTCCAAATAATTAATTTTTCAACAAGCCATACATTGGTGAATGTAAGGGAATCCCTCTTTTTGCATGATAACCCCCAAAGTTTTTGGACATAAGTTGCTAGGTTTTCAAATCTGAAGATGCAGGGAGGCATGCTACCCAGAACTCCGTGTCAATGCTCTGACCCTTAAATCATGTATGTCTGACTGTCAGACACACAATTTGCATTACTTTTAAGTCTGAGGTATATGGTACCAGGGGTACCGAGGTCCTGTAAGCTAAAGTGTTCCTCATGGACTACAATACTTATTGAGCCACCACAAGTGTGACAAAGCAAAGTAAGTCCCCTTGCCTGCCACTGCTAAGTCACCCCTAAAGTAGACCTATCGAGCCGTAAGGCAGGGTGTTTCATATTAAAAAGTAGGTCACATGTTTTTATATGTCATGACAGTAAACGCTCCAAATTGTCTTTTTTGCTGTAGAAAAGCTAGTAGCCCTTTAGCAAGTACAGGGTTGCACGCTGACAACTCAGCTGTGCCAACTTCTGAATGTGACTACTAAAGCTGGTACTTCAAGGTATCAAAGGAATTGTTAAATTAAAACAGACCTGATGTCCAAGTTGAATTTAATGCATCTTTTAAGTAAATAGCAACTTTAGAAAGTAGACAGTTTTACAGTGCTCCTGTGTGGTTGCTGGCCATGAGACAACTTTCTGCCCTTTCTGGGGGGGTGGTGTGAACAACTCTCAGTAATGAACACAAAGTTCCTGCCATTGACAGAGGTGTCACTTATCCCGGACAGGAAGGCTAAACAGAGTGTGCGTTCAAAAGGCGAGCATAAGAAGGGAAGCAGCCTTCGAAGGGCATATGATGGACACACAGGAGAGGGACTGCTCTTTTGTTCCGGTTGACAGATTCGGGTCACGGACAGAAAAGGGGAAACATTAACCAAACCAGTTTTCTCGTGGAAGTCTAGCCCTCAGGTAGCCCAACCTCTGGGGTGGGCTACCAAGATCCACAAACTGAGCAGGGTTCAGCCTTTTTGGGAGTCAGCAGAATATTGCATTCTGGTATAGCTAGGTGCCAGAAGTCGTCATAGGGCAGGAGGTGCATCTTTCGGCATCTTCAGAACCTGTATCGCTCGCATCAGGACCACCCCACTGAAGTCTACTGTGGTTCCCCCATACAGCCTGGAACTGAACTGGAGTCTGCTTTTACTGGAACGTAACTGTCCTGCCACGCCTTACTGGACCGTGTGACTTGCCCCCTATCGGAACTGGGTAACCAAATAGGCCAGAATAACTGAACACAACTTTGCAAAAAAGTTTTCCAAGCAACTGCTAACCGCAGTAGTGCTCAATGCTTGTTTGCGATTTGAGTGAAAAGCATTGATTTATTATTTGCTTAATAATTTATATCTATGAAACTCTTCGGTGTCTAAACATTTATTTTAAAAAGTGCAATTTTAATTAATTGGTGACAGATCTGTGTGTCGTGTTTCTTTCTTGTTCAACTGTTTTGGTAATTCTAAATGCTTTCCGCTTGTTCCTACAATAAAGCCTGACTGCTCGAAGCCACAGCTCCAAGGTATGATCTAAGGTCTTGCAAACAAACCTGACTGGACCCAAGATGGGTTTGTGAGTTTATTACATGGTGAGGTTGCACAACCGCTCCATATAATGAAGCGCTTTTCTCACAGTGTACCTGGTGGGGTGCAGCATCCAAGATGCAGACAGCAGAGACCATAAACTTTTGTAATCAATCAAAATTGAGAAGATAAGTGACTGAAAGGAAGAAATTTCCTTCACAGAAAGGACAAATATGTTTGCCAGAAAACCCAGAAGCAGCATATTGACAGCTGGGTGAGCTTTGCCATGGCTTGATGTAGAGGGACTAACAAAAATTGCGTCAGGACTATCAAGAAGTCTATCTGTATCTTTTCACTCCATAATAAACATGTTTAAAATATCATAATTATCATAGTCTGCAACATTTCTTGTTACCTTGTGGGTACATACCTGTCAACTGTTCAAGAACTATGATTACTGAGAATTCTGCTAACAACCAATCCACCAGCATTTCAACATGCAATCAAAGACATGCCCCAGCTTTATGTTCAACACTGCCAATTGGTAGCACGCCTCTATTCTCAGAACATTGTGTGCTCTATAAGAAGAGGGACACAACACATCCATCGCCTTAATGTCTAAATGGAAACTCATAGATCGACCACTATTGAGATGCTAGAAAAAATGATTTGAGGAAAATTCATGAAATGTCAACCCTGGATGCCATCCTGCTCACTGACTCTTGCGTCACTGGGTCAGCTTGTTCAGTGTTCCTCATGCAAATGGGTCACTTCCTGTTAATTGCTACTCAGAACTCTCCTGCACTCTTCCGCGTAACGTTCATGTACTAATGCCATGTCTTTTAGACAACTATGTCTGTCATTTTGGGGAAGGATAAAGTTGCTATAACCTACTTTACCAAGCTGATGCAGTGTGACTGATGCATGTGTAGCATAGTGAACAAACTTCAAACGTGCAATGTTTTGGGACTCCTACTGCTTTAAGACTTCACACAGGCTCTATGGGACTCGACTTGTTATGCGGGCATTTCCCAGAGATCCAGGCTCTGGTGAGATCATCAGCAAAGCATTCCAGTGTGTAAAGAAATAGTCATGCAGCCACCAAATGCACTTTCCTGTAAACTGCAGCTGTTTTTAAACAAAAGGGCAAGATTAGTTATAGCAGCTTACTACAGGCTACCACTGATAGCGTGCTTACAGACTTAGAGGACTGTTAATAAGGAAACTGCACATATTTTAATGTGGTTTCCATCTCAAGGGAAAGCAGAAAAATTATGGGTGAGAGTTTTGTACAATTATGTTACCTAGAAATAGAGAAACAGTTAAGATAGGTTAATTGGCCCTAAATACTTTAAGTTTAATACGATTCTTCTCCCCGCAAATTGCTGTAACTCGGTACTGCAAGTGTATAGCCTACTGCCCATGACCATACGAAAAATGAACTGATGTACATAAAAATCTTCAACAGATTTTAAAACATGGCCTGATGTTAAACAAGCAATTGTCTTCGAAGCAGCCAAGAAGCAACATGGGACCGCACAAGGTATGATACAAATAAATAAAAATAAACACATGTGAAAAGACGGAATTCAAAAACACATTCGGCGAGGTCAGCAGATCCGCCAACGCAAAGAATCAAAATCACAGTCAGTCCAGAGGATGAAACAAAACGTCACGAGCGGACATTGACTATCATGTCGGAGTTCAAAGCATCCTAACCCATATCACTCAAGATCAGTCACAGTCTTTCCTAATCACTGCCATTTTATGTGTGGTTAAGACAGTAACCGCCCAGCTCTCATGTAACTCCTAGGTAATGTGTTGTAAACTCAACAGCGCAGTAAACAAGACAAACAAAGGCACTGACAGCAGTTATTTTATGCCGAGGTTTAGTTCACACAATTGTTACATCGCTAGTAGATTATGCTCTGTCACACAATCCCTTATATATTTTTTTAAATCCTCCCTTGTGGCAATTACGAGGCCGAGGAGCAGGGATGCATAATATTTTACCAGAATTAGGTCTTACTTATGGTCCAGTTCATTAATCTCACCCCCCTTCCGAGTTTTGTTAGTCCAAGAAATTCAGGAGTAAGTACCACTTATGCCAGGAGAATGACCGAGTGATTGTTTACTGAGTACGTCCACCTACTCACAGAAAAAGCTTTGTGGGTCCTGGCTTGGGAGAATACATCTGGTTATGGCTTCCGTGCATTAATGGGCAGTTGCATCTACCACTCTAGCAATTCACAGGGTACGTTTACCTTTCCAAACCACAAACAGCATCTCAAACTAAATGCCTGTTCCGCAACAAATACTGAAAAGGATAGACTAATTCCATGTGTTCTGAAATCTGTATTAGAGACTAGCTATCTTGTGAATCACATAACTACTTATAAACACAGTTACTGGCAAGCACTTACCCAAAATTGCTAGTGCTACCAACTAACTCAACCTGCTCTTGCTGGTATCCAGTACTTCAAAGAAATAATACAACTCGACAGATCGAGAACTGCAAAACTATGCTTTATTGCATCAAGTAGCAGCCTAAAAAAAATAGGAGCAGCCGTAGGATAACCCGTTTGTACAAGGATCCCAAGTGAACACACTGATGCTTAGCTAGCAAGAACATGCACCCAAGAGATCAGTCGGCTTCCCAGAAAACGAGACTGTGTAACCTGACCGATAGAGGGTTCACTTTGTTAACTGGAAACCAAGGACGCGCAGCCTGAAGAATCCCACTCAACTAAAGAATGGGAATGCAAGCAAAGCTACTCAACATGTATCACAACAACCCTGGTGAGTAAATCATTAGGCTGGAACTTCTGTTATCAATGATCTGTCTACACAGCTTCACAATAAGGAACTCGATGGGTCACTGTTTTGTACAGAAAATGAGACTGTGCATCAGTCATTTGCCTAGAGAACATCAGTGTGAGCGAACCCTGAGATCACTGCAGATAAAAGAAGGGGACTGTGAGAACACCAACGGATCACTATGCTATCTAGAAAGGGAGACAGTTCAACCTGACGGACCACTCTTCTGACTGAGACTGTCAGGGATGCGTCTTATGTCCCCAAAATAGTACTATGCTAACTGTGGCACTTCTCTTCCGAGTAAAGGAAGAGACTGCAACCTTTGCATTTCTATATTAGTAACACCAGTGCGAACAGGTTCACTGTGCTGTCTAGAAAACACTGCGCGATCTGTGGGATCGCTCTTCTGGAAAGAGAATGACATCACACTTCTGCCTGAAGCCGCACTGTAAGCAACTTCCTATATATATATTTTTTTAAATACTAAAAATTAAGAGGTGTGCGGGCAGCTCCGCTTGCGGAGCTAACAGAGTTTTTGGAACTCCACGCTCTGCTTGGAGCACAGAGTTAGTCCAAAACCCTGCTAGCCCCACCGGTAGAGCGGAGCTCGCCTGGTGCATGCTGCAGCCCATAACTGGGCTGCTGCGCGCACAGGAGCAGAGGCTAGAGGGAGGTAGCAGCTGTAGACTTGTCACCATCGGATGACCAGGAGAGGAGGACCCCCTGGAAAACCCAAGTAAGTCCTTGTCTCTTTCTTCTGTCGGTGTTTGTGCACAATCAAGACCTGAACAAGCAGCTTTCTCAGGCCAGGGCCACAGGCAGTGAAAGCTGCTGTTTCAAGACCTCTTGTACACTGGCCTGCCCCGTGTACACTGCACACAGGACAGGCAGGTGCACAAGAGTCCTGAAACTGCAGCTTTCACTGCCTACGGCCCTCCTGAATGTGCCTGTTCTCTGCAGCACTAAGCATGGTCGGACCTGGCTAACCAACCCTGCTCAGTGCTGCCGAGATCTGGCACACTCAGGAGGACTCCACGGGTCACGGAACTCCGCCTCCACGGAATTCCATGGAGTTTTTAATTCAACTCTGCTGAGTTGTACTCTGTGAACCCCACCCAGCTGAGACTGTGCAATCCTTGGAACTGCTTCTCTGTCTACGGAATGAGAACAAAGCCAGGGATCATACTTCTATTCAGAAAGTTACATTGCTTACCTGAATGGTGGCTAGAAAAATAAACTGTACAACCTTTGTGAACACTCTTCTGCTTAGAAAAAAGTGAGAGTAAATAATCTGCAGTGCAACTGAAGCTTCTGGAATCCATATTCTTTGAGAGCTAACTCACCAAGGCCCATTAGAAACAGCTCTGGGAATCAGAGCCACAGCATTGCCCTAGTTGGTATATTGGGCGGTGAAAGGCGATTGGAGGGGGGGGGGGGTTTATATATTTATTTTTCTAGCATATACACACACAGACATATATATAAAAAACATCAAGTACACTTTTTCCTGCACCTGCCTTGGAAATTAAATGAGATGAAAGGGGCTGTGCAAAGTGAAAGTGTTGCAAAATACAACATTCAATGAGCCAGCTACTTTTAAAAGAATGAATTCCAAGTAATAACATACAACTTACCTTTAGGTCACTTTTATTGTTCTTGTCAGGATAGTACGAGATGCGCTCAAACTCTAATTTATGGCCTTATTCTTATTTACACATTATATATTTTTTTCTAGTACTGTTGTTTTCACGCTTTGCGACTTTATCCTACCAGCATTGCTGCTTTGCAGCATGGCAACTCCAATACAAATAGAAAACTATCACATTTCCCGAGCCGCAATCAACATCACTTGCACTGAAATACATTTTCTGGAAGGCTGCCCATTCTCTTTACTGGAATTCTTCCAGCATGTCTGGTAAGAGAAACTGGATCTGCCTGGGACCATCATGGTCCCAAACTGGACCCACTTGTGGTGAAAAATAACCAGGGTAGGACTTGGCCGACACAGACATGCATTACAGTGGCGCAACCAGAACGTAAGTCCAGAAGGAAACCAAACAAGAAAAGGTTGTGTACTTTACAAACAATGGTAAACTGAACTCTGGAAGATTGAATACTGGCCAGACAGCACAGCCCATCAACACCGAAACTGGCAAGCGACTTCAGCTCTAAACATTTATCTGGTATCGTTTTATAGCTGTATTTCCTGCATTAGCAGTTTCATAACCGAGAATATCAAACTCAGCTCGATTTTACAAAATACAAGAAGCATCTTTTTTTTAAAATAAATAATTCATACAATGCTCGGAAACAAGTTCGGAGTGGAATGCAATCGGGGGAACAGTGCAGCTAAAATGAGATTAGAGAGCCCTTAACCTCGAGGTCATCGGTTGAAATCCTTGTGGAGTTACGGTCCCAGAATTCACTGGCGGCTCTTGGTCTATGTTAGAGCTAGTGCATTCTGGTTTGCAGTGGCCGGCTTTCTAAGGCTACAATTCCACTCTCAAAGAATCAAGAACTGTGACTCTCGAACACCCACAGCCTACACATCCAAAATAGGCAGAACTGCACCAAACACAAACCACATTCACACTGGGTAGCTGAAGTGAGGATGCAGGATAGGGTCGATACAGTGAAAGCGTAGGAAAGGGATATGGGAGAGAAACTCAAAGGTGTTTTTTCCTCAACTATTCTGGATCCTGGTCTTATCCATTGACTTTAATTTAAGAACTCCCTCCTGCTTTGAATCCATCAGGAGGTTAAATTGACTCTGGTGGTATTATGCTACCAGGGTGGGGAGAGGTAGCGATAATGAAGCATGACACTATTAGGTGTGTGAGGCTTCCTCTTCCATAAGAAATGATCTTCATTTGTCAAGGACACCTGGGCACGGCCTCCCCTCTTTCAGCTTACTAGTGTTTACTCCCATTTATTAGCAGGTAAAAAAAACTGGAGTGGGTTTTCTACCAATGGCAGCCACACTTGGTTGTGACAATAGGTTGTTTTAGAAAGACATGTGGCTGTCTTTATCTCCTCTTCTCCCTTCTTGTGATAAGTGAAGCCTGTTTGATTTTACCAACAAAATTAAAAATCTTGTTGAATCACTGCTGAATTCCAAACCACATACACACAATCAGGGGGAAGAAATCGGCTGGAAAAATCTTTGCAGTATACAACACACCTACGTCGATTTCGGCAGTAGCAAGCTGCCCACAATCTGAAGGTGACATTTTATTCCAACGAGGTTAGTATTACTAGCAATTCACAACACACCATAACCATTAGAAAGAAGTGAGCGAGCATCATTCTTCCATCGTTCACCCCTGTGTTTTAAGAAGCTTTGAGTATTCAATTGAGAAAAGTAGAACAAAGACTATGCTGTCACCCTTTAAACCCGAATCTGAAAGACTTTATAGTATCCACAAAACTACTTGAGTGAGGATTACATTACAATCCTTTACTATCATCATGATTAAGTGTGGTGTATTTATGGACTAAACACAAAAAGAATGCATCCCCACCAGCAACACAAATCACACTAACTGAACCCATAGCAGAGCACCCAGTGTACCCACCACTACAACAGCAAACAAAGTGGCAAAGGCTTGAAGACCACAGTGAGTTTCTCTGTAACACCATTAAAAGCTAACAGAAATCAGTATTCAACAACTCAATAATGCCACGTACAGCCATCCAACAAATATCAACAACAAAAACAGCACTCAAGTAAATAACACTTGTTTAGATTAAATGGGTAGCTTCAATATGAGTTGTGCAGGTAATCAAAATAATCAGAGGTACTGTGAGGCAATGATGTCCACCAAAGCGGTTAGGATGGGCTAGAAAAACAATGACCAAGTGCTGGTTAGCAGGTGAGGCAAAAGGTCGCAAGACCAAAAAAACATCATCCACTGTTAACGAAGATGCCGCTTGCCACCTACTAAATAAACACACTCCTCTTTTCATGCATGTCATTTTAAACATAGCAGCCAAATTATCAAATGCTAATAACTGTCACAAAGATAATGTCTACCAACACACACACACCGTCTTTTCCCCTCCAAATTGCTATGCATTCTTGGCCATTTTAGGTCCTCTCTCCAGCTTCCCTTCTGACTGCAAGCAGGCACTCCTCGTAACGCTGTAGGCTAACTTACTGCAATGTGCCACTCTCAGCATCTCTCAGAGCCCCTTTGTGTTCAAATTCAGTAAGGCACATTTAGTTTACACAGTAAATTCTCTGACAATGCCTGACAGTACTTGATAATGCTCAGTTCTCTTATGAGTACGATCAAAACTGAACAACATTTGTGGTAGATGCAAGGGATCTTAGCAAATGAATAACTATGTAGCGTGTGGTTTCCCGTCGTATCTTATAAAGCAACAATACTAATAATGTGTTTTTTAAACAACCTGCTTTTTATATGTGCATTTTGGTGCTATAAATAAATAATAAGCGACTCCTATAAACTTACTGACTGGAGTATTAAAACTGGGAGCTGAGGGAGGTTGGAGCCGAGTGGTAGTGGACTGGTAGTGGGGAAAACAGTGAAAGTGGACTATGTCAAGGGCTTAATCAGACAATTTAAGGAACATTTTCCATACCAGAAATTATTACCTTTGCGTGTAAATGTTATTAGTGCATGGCTAGTAAGTCTGCTTGGTGACTAATATTTTCCACAGTGATGGCATCCCATGTATACTAGCTCAAGCAGTATCTAACTTTCATGCGACCTTCAATTCACAACAGGACAGTTTTGACCTGTGGCTGTTGGGAGGGGTTCCACGATCACTACCGTTTTAAAGAACTGTTCCCTTTCCTCCAGTGAGGCTTTATGTGTAATACAGTCACGTGAAGCATGCAATTATGTATGCAGTTCTTGAAAGAAAGAAATAACTAATACGTTTTAGCTTGTATCTTGCCTTAAGAGTAATTTAAAACATTCTTAAAATTAGGTGGTTTCATATCGATTATGCTCTCTTCCTGTTTTCAGGGGTCAGAATGCAGCATAAACAGATGTCTAAAGGGATTAGGAGTTACACTGATTTAAAGAGACAAATATATACTTTGAGACCGCGTCAAACCTTCCACTGTCCTGCAGGACAGCACAGACTAGATGGGACATCCACATTTAAATTTGTTGTCCACCTTCATGTCAAGGTAGCAGTACTTATGAACTTGCTCCAATTAAAATTCATTAAGCCAGACTACTGTCCGGTTTTTGCTTAACACCATGCTCTAGGTTTTGTATATACGGATTATAACTTTGCTCGATTTGCAATAATCAAGCAGAGGCTCCAGGGAATACTTTAAACCAGTAAGTGTGGAACTTAATAAAGTAGTATTATTTGCATAATAAAAACCGAGGTCCATGTCTGCCATAGATAGATTTAATAAAATAGGGGCCTGCATGGGACCACGCTTTACTTGCAGGTAGCAGAAACCTGCTTGATTAAGGAATGGACCCATACTTATTGGACAACTAAACAAATAGATTGCTACAGCTCAGGATTCAAGATAATAGATCAGAGGTGATTACCTAAGGAACTTCACTTTTTCCAGGGCAAGGGTCAATTAATAAGCAAAAAGCAGTCTTTCGACCAACAAAGGAGCAGAATAAAGGTGGCACTTGTCAGTGGACATCAAAATTCTCAAACCTTGAACCACCATACAATTATGAAAAGTAGAACAACATTTTCTTAAAATGGTTTTACGAGTTGAAGCCAAAACCCAGTCACGTAGGTGCGGACTGACCGTTTTGAAAAGAATCTTATTTAGTAGGCAGAGCATGGCCAAAAAGCAAAATATTCATAGGCGCATAACCCTATCTCCTCTCTCGAAAGCAGGAACCAGTGCGTAACCTTTGTGTCTTGCCTTGCAGCAAAGAACCTTAAACGCAGGTTTCAGAACCCTCATCCAATATAGCAGGTTTCTCTTCAGCAGTACACTGGCACGCCAACTGACAGAAATCTCTTACCTTTCTAATGAATTGTTTTATATCAATGTCTTCTATATTAGGATTCAAGTAATACCGCTAGTCTGATCTCAAACGGTTGAAATCGGCCCTTAACATCTGGGTCCCGGAGTTATACTGTCAGTATTCATCTCCCTCCTAGGTCTCTTGATCTTTATTTGTCAAATAAACCTTTGCTGTAAGCCTTACCATTTGTTGGGTGTGATCACTGTACAATCATCTGTCGAGACAATGAAAGCCAGCTACCTTGGGTTTTAACAAATGTGTCATCAAGGTAAAACCGCGTAGGCACCACAAATGGTCATTCAACATTATATAATTATTGTTTATGTGGAAATCAAGCATGGACCGCCCTTGTGCATCCATCTTTCCTTCTACAAACTGCAGATTGGGCATTTCAAAAGCCTAATTGTAGACTACACTTAAGAGACCTATATCTAAATTGCCAATCATTTTTGCTACTATAACGTCCTGAGGTGAAGCTGAAAGCATCTGGCTATTTTTGCAAAAGTTTGTATGCACTGCTCTTAATCTGAACTAACAAATCAGTTAAACTCCCTCTAACAGCAAACAGATGTTAAAGATGGTTAAGCCTCCACAACCTCACATTGTTCTGGTGCATTTTAATGAAGTAGCAATATAACTGTCGGGCATTTATCACCAATTTAGCTGTACAACAACAAGGTCCCCACTCGCTCTACCCACAGGATTCTCAGTGGCCAAAAACAGAAACATATAACCCGGTAACGATATTGACTTCGTTAAACAAGTTTGCTGGAGTAAAATTAATTGAAATTGGACTAACCCCACCTAATATTGGACTAACATCACTAGCTCCATAACAAAACTTTTAATGATGGCACTGGATCTGCAATTCAAAACACCTTCTTCCAAGCTTAAGTACACACAAATGTAACTCGGGTGCTAATTTAAAGAGGTACCCTCCCCAATAAAAATTACTGACCTACATCAACATAATCGGGCCGAGTCATGGTATTTCAAGACCGAAAACAATGTTTCGGAAAATACCTTAGCTACAAAATGCATTTTTCAGGGTTAAATAAATTATGCAGACTTAGGTCACAAATAACTTTTTATTGGGCTTTTCCTTACACACTGGCTTGACAACTTCCCAGGGGTATAAGTATAGTCCAATGAAAGGCTCGTAGAGACCACCTCATCTGTGGAGACCTTTGAAATACTTAAGTCCAGAGTTAAGGTTTACTTAAAGAAAATGTATTAGTCGCTCCCCCTTCAAATTATGTGTAGATCACTGCACATAAACAAAGTTGTAACTAGTCACATTGAGATTTTATTTAAATAAATGTTCTGTGCGAGACATTCAGTACCAAAACGTCTCTTATGGAGCAGCTGTATGAAAGCTTTAATTTTGTGTGTTATTTCATGAGAGTTACCAATCACACCGACATCATATTCTGGAAGCCATAAAAGCAGAAACCAGTGTGGACAAGTAATGCTAACACAGTTTTTATGCGGGAAGGCAATCCCTTCCCAGATGGAGCGGGCAAAACAACTGTACAACTTGTTTTAACTAACAACGGTCACGACAGTGGACCGTTGTGGGGGACGTATGGTTTAAACAACGAAAAATAATTTACGTGTCTATTTACGAGGCTCTCCACCCTACTATTCGCCACCTCAGGCCCATGAGGCAGGTTGCTAATTTTCCTTCTGCTCTTCACTGTGCAGGCAATATAGATTATTTGTGCTGGTAAAAGTTGGAAGAGAAATTAAAAATAGTAGAAATGTGTCCACAGAGCGTGCCGGAACTCAACAAAAAGAAATGTAGAATGAGAGTAAGCGATAGCAAACGTATGCACATAACTCACGCTCGGCAGCATTTCAATGTCCTTGCTATCTGCGGGTGCGCCAAATCATTTCCTAAGACATTCAAAACAATTATGCCAAGTACTGCGGTATTCAGAGCCAAAGTCAACATATTCATTGAATCAGCCAGGAATCCTGCAAGTACACAGTAGGGGAGACACATATCAAGTACCTATGTGAGGTCCCAAGGCGCCCCCCATCGATTCAATGCTGCCTCGCAAGCCGCCCAGACCGCGGAGAGTATCTACGGAGCGCTAGCGATAGGACCAGTAATGTCCAGCGAAAGCCTACGACCTGAAAGACTACGTAAAATACTTATTTTTAACTTTTGGGGTGCCCGCCGTGCGCTCTAACTTAGGAAAGCATAATCTTCCTTTGCCGGTACGTGTATCTCCTGTTTGAAACAGGCAGTCTTCTATTTTAGCGGAGACTTCCACACAACATTTGCGATTTTATTTTTATTAACTACACAATAAATTATCTATATTAGAAGTTTGGTGGGTGGGGGGAGTTTGGATAATTTCTAGAGACATTCAACCCCGATTGGTCAGCATGCCTCAGGCGGCGCAGCCCTGCGGCCCCCACTCCGGCGCGGCGTGCCTAAAGTTCAGCCACTCTGATGCCTAGAGCTCCGCTGCCGGGGCCCGGCTGTGCGGGACCGCGGCTTCCCGGTGCCTGTCAGTGCGTGCGAGACCGTGCGAGACGAACCGAGCCAACAGGGTGCTTGAGGCAACGGCACCTCCAGCACACAACACCGGTCGCCAGCTGACGGGCTCCCAACTCTTACCTGCGCCCTTCAGTGAGCGGCGCCCGAGACAGCTGGAGTCCCATGCGAAACACGGGCCGCTGCTGGTGAGGCTTCCGCCGACCGCAGCCACCCGGCCCGTACCCTGCGTCAGGAGTGCGTCCCTTCCTGTGGCCCAGTCCAGGGTCTCGCGATTCAAAGAACGCCTACTGTGTACGAAAGCCACCCGAGCTGTAAATTACGCCCCGCCCCCTTCTTTTTTTTTTTTTTTTTTTTTTTTTACAAGAACCCATTTAAATCACAGCTGTTAGAACTTTTGCTTTAACTCCTTCGCTGCCAGGCATTTTTTTGGCTATTTGGGGCAGTTTGCACTTAGGCCCTCATAACTTTTTGTCCACATAAGCTACCCATGCCAAATTTGCCTCCTTTTTTCACAAAATCCTAGGGATACTAGATGTACCCAGAGTTTGTGGGTTCCCCTAAAGGAGACCAAGAAATTAGCCAAAATACAGCAACAAATTCGTTTTTTTTAAAAAGGGGGAAAAAAGGGCTGCAGAAGAAGGCTTGTGATTATTTCCCCTGAAAATGGCATCAACATAGGGTTTGCGGTGCTAAAATCACCATCTTTCTAGCTTTCAGGGACATGCAGACTTAAATCAGAAAACCACATTTTTCAACACAATTTTGGCATTTTACTGGGATATATCCCATTTTTACTATTTTTTTTGCTTTTAGCCTCCTTCCAGTTAGTGACAGAAACAGGTATGAAACCAATGCTGGATCCCCGAGAACTAAACATTTATAAAAAGGAGACAAAATTCTGAATTCAGTAAAGGGTCATTTGTGTAGATCCTACAAGGTTTTCCTGCAGAAAATAACAGCTGGAATAAAAAAAATATTGAAAATTCTCCACGTTTTACTCTCTAACTTTTTCCTACGATGTCAGATTTGTGAAAGCAATATACCCTTACGTCTGCTGGACTCTTCTGGTTGCCGGGATATATAAGGCTTGTTGGTTTATCAAGAACTCTAGGTTCCCAGAGCCAATAAAGGAGCTGCACCTTGCAATGGTTTTCCTTGTATACCTGGTATACAGCAATTCATTTGGTGAAATATAAAGAGTGAAAAATAGGTATCAAAGAAACCTATGTATTTCCAAAATGGGCACAAGATAAGGGCCCTCATTACAACTCTGGCGGTCGGTGTTAAAGTGGCGGTAAAACCGCCAACAGGCCGGCGGTAAAAAAAATGGAATCCCGACCGTGGCGGAAACCGTCAGCATACACAGCCACTTTAACACTCCGACCGCCACGGCGGTACAAACAAACAGCGCGGCGGTCACCACCAACAGACAGGCGGAAGACAATGTACCGCCCACAGTATCATGAGAGGCCAATCCGCCACCTTTTCCGGGGCAGATTCACAGTGAACAAAAACACGGCGGAAACAGGACTTGGAAGGGAAAACGCTCACATCTACACACCCCACGAGAAACCAGGACACCATGGAGCCGGAACTCCAAATTCTACCTGCCATTCTCTTCCTGCTCCTCTACCAGGAGCACGACCGACGGCAGCGACGACCGCGGTGAGTACTGCACCTACGACACAGGGGAGGGGGGAGGGAAAAGAGAGTGACACCCCCACGCAACACGCAAAACCCCCACCCCCACCCTCACCCACTACAACACACACACAAATACATGTTGATACATTACATTTACACCCTCAACCCCCCCTGGAAGAACGCAAGGACAAAAGGAAATGAGTTGAACGAATGTAATCAATAATAAACCATTAGTCAAAAATATATATACACTATTAACAAACATATACACCAAGATTTCAAGTCTATGTACTGCACCTACATAGTCTGTGGACCACTGCGCCCAAAAAACATGGGCGAGGCCCACACAAGATACCTGAACCAAATGGAGAGAACACTGCAGGGGCATCAGATCGAAATAAAACAGGCACCTCAGGGGGAACGGAAGGGGGGGCACCTCAGCCAGATGAGTGCACGATGCCAGCTCCACGAGGGGGCACCATGCCCATTGATGTATCCTGGGGAGTGCAAAGCCACAGTCTCTCAAGTCTCTCCAGTGGGTGGTTTGCCCACTGCTTTATCCTGGGGAGTGCAAAGCCACAGTCTCTCAAGTCTCTCCAGTGGGTGTTTTGCCCACTGCTTTATCCTGGGGAGTGCTAAGCCACAGTCTCTCAAGTCTCTCCAGTGGGTGGGTTGCCCACTGCTTTATCCTGGGGAGTGCAAAGCCACAGTCTCTCAAGTGGATAACAGTTCTCCACTGGTTCTGGAGGGGGCTTTGTGCCCAGAGTGCCTCATCCTGCCAAGGACAGAGGTAGTGGATGCCTTTCTCCACTGGTTCTAGAGGGGGCTTTGTGCCCAGAGTGCCTCATCCTGCCAAGGACAGAGGTAGTGGATGCCTTTCTCCACTGGTTCTGGAGAGGGCTTTGTGCCTAGAGTGCTTCATCCTGCCAAGGACAGAGGTAGTGGATGCCTTTCTCCACTGGTTCTGGAGAGGGCTTTGTGCCTAGAGTGCTTCATCCTGCCAAGGACAGAGGTAGTGGATGCCTTTCTCCACTGGTTCTGGAGGGGGCTTTGTGCCCAGAGTGCTACATCCTGCCAAGGACCGAGGTAGTGGATGCGACACTCCACTGACGGTGGGCCTACATGGAAGCTGTCCAGGCCCCTGGAACTGACCACCAGCTTCGTATGACTGACCACTGGGGATGGCAGCCATGTCTGCGGTGGTGCCACTGGCACATGATGTTGCGTGGCCGCTGGCGGTGCTTGCGGCGGCTTCAGTAGCGGCGGTGCTTGTGGTGCTTATTGGCCAGCGGTGCTGGTGGGTGGCTCAATGAGCGTGTGGCTGGCGGCGGTGTCCTGGGCAGCGGTGCTGGTGGCGGCGGTGTCCTAGGCAGCGGTACCGGTGCATGTGGCGGTGCCGGTGGCGGTATTGTCCGCCTTGCAGGTTGGCGGCGACTTCCTTTTCTTTCTCTGCCCCTTCCCCACCTTGGATGGTGGCGCAGCTGTCTTGCCACTCCCAACTGTAGTCCTGGGAGAGGCCTTGGTGGCAGGTGTTTTGCCCTTCTCCCTCTGGGCTGTGGCCAACTTCTTATGTTTCTGAGGTGGGGGACTGTCCTTGGCCTGGCTCCTTGGCACACTGGCTGCCCTGCTGCTTGGTGCACTCCAGAAGCCGGTTACTGCTGGCACCACTGTTCCCAGTGATGTGGTGGCTGTGGTGCTGGGTTGGGACCTGGAAAGGTGGGCCCTAGGGGACGGAAGGGGTGGGGGAGATGAAGGGAAGAGGTCAAGGTTTGACAGGAAAAGTTTTTTAGACACCCTGGGATGGGTAGATGGAGGGGGTTTGGGAGTGGAGGAAGAGGTAGTGGTTGTAGAAGGTGTTTGTTTGCTGACTTTGGGTGAAGGTGCATGGGCTGGAGGCTGTCATGAGGTGGATGGCTGTTGGGTGTGTGTGTGACTGCGTTTGTGTAGTTTGGGAGGTGGGCTCACAGACACACTGGGAGAGGACACAGGAGATGTGTGAATGGTAGTGGGGGTGGTGAGTGCACGTGGGCGGTGTGTGGTTATGGGCGTGCTGGTGATGGATGTAGTGGCTGAAGATGTAGTGCATGCAGGTGTGAGTGGACACGTGACAGGGAGGGAGGAGGGAGACGAGGAGGAGGGGGTCACAGTGGAGGCAGTGGATGTTGGTATGTGTGCATGGGTATGATGCTTGTGTGAGTGCCTGTGGGATGTGTGGTGCTTATGTTTGCCAGAGCTACCCTTGTGTGTTGAGGTGTTTGCATGCTGGTCTGATGGTGTGCTTGGGATAGGCTGAGGTACTGGGGATTGGGGCTGGGTGGAGGAAGTTGGAGGGGGGAGGCTGGACACAGGGACAATGGCTGCCATCAGTGTTGAGGCCAGAGTCTGAAAAGCTCACTGTTGGGCTGTCTGACCAGAATGAATACCCTCCAGGTATGCATTTGTCTGTTGCAACTGCCTCTCTACACTCTGGATAGCATTCAGAATGGTAGACTGCCCAACAGTGAGGGATCTGAGGAGGTCAATGGCCTCCTCACTGAGGGCAGCCGGGCTGACAGGGGCAGGAGCTGAGGTGCCTGGGGTGAAGGAGATGCCCACCCTCCTGGGTGAGCGGCCACGGGGCACACGCTGAGTGACTGCTGGGAGGGCGGTGCTGGTAGGGGGGGTGGTGGCTGTACCTGTACATGCGGTGGGCACAGAGGGGCCCGGCACCGCAAGGGAGCTCCATCAGAGGAGGAATTGCTGTCGCTGGTGTATGCTCCTGTCCCCGCCGTGGAGCTCCCCTTGCCCTCCGTCCCACTGGTAAATTTGGAGTCTGTAGTCTCGCCCTCCAGGGCCATGTGGGACGCAGCTCCCTCCTGCTCCGGTGGCACTGCTTCTCCGCGTGATGATGCTCATGCACACAAGAACAGGGAGACCACAAAAAGGGGGGGAAAGAAAGTAGAAAGACATGTTCAGTGCATGCAATACCGCTACCATTGGCGGGCACTACAGACACAGTAGCCCTCTGCAATACGCCATGCACTTAGATTTCCCTAATTAATCACAGGGCCATGGAGTACAAGGCCTATGCCCGATTACTGCACACAGGAGCCTGACTAGGGGTAGATGGCTCTTAACACTGGTGGGGTGGGGTGCCACATGGCCTGCCTTACAAAGGGACCTTGCCTACAAAACTCGCCCTGGCCTAGGGGTACCCACAGCCCACCTCCCCCACCCAGACACCTCCAATGCACGCTGAATCAGATGAATGTGATTGTACTCACCCCCTTGTTCCTACCCTTGCCATGACGCACATACACTCAATTTCATTTCATGCACCCCCCATCTCCCATCCACACCACTCCAACCAGGCATTGCCCATACAGCACGCTCACAGTGTACTCACCTGTTTGTCTGAAGGGGCTAGAGTAGCGTGTACTGGGGGAGGACGCCATCCACTAGTTTGTCTAACTTCTCCGATGTGAAGGCAGGGGCCCTCTACCCAGACACTTGAGCCATTGTCGCTTCCAGACTGAGGTCACAGCAGCACTTGCAGTGTAGGTCCTCTCCTGTCGAAGATCAGGGATCAAGTGAGTGAACAGTGAGAAAATGGCGGTCATGTCCGCGGCGGTGCGTACCGTTACCGCCGGCGTACATCGTCATTGGCTCCTGGGACCCATAGGATCCAATGTTAACCAATGAAGGATTGCGCCGCGGTCTTCGACCTCCTACCGCGACGGTGTACAACGCCAGCGCTGTTACCTCATATCCCCTTGTCCCACCTTACAGGTCAGGCAGCCGCCATTTCAGGGGGCCACATGGCATTAATTGTAAATGAGTCACACATATCCAGGCCTTGCATACACACTAAGACAGGCACATAGCGGATTGACAAATGTGTGCAATAAATATTCTATTTAAATACCTCAGTGTTGGCTGACTCTGTGCTCGCTGTTCTCATCCATAGGGCACGTCCGCTGGGGCAGGCAGGGAGATGGCGGCATCCTCCGGTGTACGGACCACTGGTGCACCTGTCGTCAATGGAAGAGCGACATGTAATTGTCACCTACAGACTTGATCGTGCCACAATTCAGGAACTGTGTGCCCAGTTGGAGCCAGACCTGATGTCAGCAATCCACCACCCCACAGGGATCCCCCCTCTAGTGCAGGTCCTGTCAGTACTCCATTTCCTGGCAAATGGGTCTTTTCAAACTACAGTGGCCATAGCATCAGGGATGTCCCAGCCTATGTTCTCCAACGTGTTGTCCAGAGTGTTGTCTGCCCCGCTGAAACACATGCGCAGCTACATCGTTTTCCCTCAGGTGGGGGATTTGCCTACAGTGAAAGGTGACTTCTATGCCCTGGGACATATCCCCAACATCATAGGTGCCATTG
Source organism: Pleurodeles waltl (assembly GCF_031143425.1). Lineage (NCBI taxonomy): Eukaryota > Metazoa > Chordata > Amphibia > Caudata > Salamandridae > Pleurodeles > Pleurodeles waltl. Next base: position 186,577,309 of record NC_090442.1, read on the forward strand.
ATGGGACAAATGTGGCCTTGGTACCCCCCGCAGGAGTGAACAGGTGTACAGAAACCGGAAGAGTTACCATTCCATGAATGTGCAGATGGTGTGTTTGGCCGACCAGTACATCTCCCATGTGAACGCCAAGTTTCCTGGCTCAGTGCATGACGCTTACATTCTAAGGAATAGCAGCATCCCTTATGTGATGGGCCAACTCCAGAGGCACCATGTGTGGCTATTAGGTGAGGACAAGGACCCTATACCATGTGAATAGTTGTCTGGGTCTGTGGTTGTCCCTAAGGGTTAGTGTGTGTCTAACAGTTGTCCCTCGACATTTGCAGGTGACTCTGGCTACCCCAACCTGTCATGGCTACTGACCCCAGTGAGAAATCCCAGGACAAGGGCAGGGGAACGCTACAATGAGGCACATGGGCAAACTAAGAGGGTTATAGAGAGGACCTTTGGCCTCCTGAAGGCCAGGTTCGGTGCCTCCATATGACAGGTGGTTCCCTCTACTACTCACCAAATAAGGTGTGCCAGATCATCGTGGCCTGCTGTATGCTGCACAACTTGGCTTTGTGACAACAGGTGCCTTTTCTGCAGGAAATTGGTCCAGGTGGAGGTGTTGTGGCAGCTGTGGAGCCTGTGGACAGTGAAGAAGAGGAGGCAGAAGAAAAGGACATAGACAACAGACACACTGTGATCCATCAATACTTCCAGTGAGACACAGGTAAGAAGACATCACTGCCTCCTACATCTGATACAATTGTTCTACCTCTCATCTGTCTGTCACTTTCATCCAGTGTATGGACTCTGATTTGTCACTTTCCCTTTCGATTTCACAGATGTGGGTCCCACTGTGTGACCTCTGCTATGTCACCTCATGGACTAGAGCTGTGTGACATAGGTATGTTGACAATAGAATGGACATTGCTATTTCCATCAGTTATTGCAAATACACATTTGTGAAAGCACAGACTGACTCCAGATTGTTTTGTGATTTAAGGGTGTTTATTTCAGTGCAAATTAATGGAGGGGGTTGTAAAATGGTCAGGGGTGATGGTGGAGGAATGTCCATGGCAGAGTCCAGTCTATTAGTCTCACAGGTGCATTGTCCAAAGGGGCATTGGAAGTGGAGCTGGGGCAGTTTAAGGGTGGACAGGGTGACAAAGTGGGACAGAAGGATGACAATCAGGGTGGTCTCATTTCTTGGCGGAGGTCTTGGCATTGTTCTCTGTCTTTGTCCTGGATCTCAGGGACCGCTTGCGGGGTGGTTCTCCATCTGCAGGGGGTGGGGTGCTGGTGTCGTGGTCCTGTGGGGGTGCCTCCTGTCTACTAGCGCCGGCGGAGGTGGTGGGCAGTTCATCGTCCAGGCTAGTGTCAGGGGCCCCTTGTTGTGCCACAGTGTCCCTCCTGGTGTTCACGAGTTCCTTCAGCACCCCTACAATGGTGCCCAGGGTGGTATTGATGGATTTGAGTTCCTTCCTGAACCCCAAATACTGTTCCTCCTGCAGCCGCTGGGTCTCCTGAAACTTGGCCAGTACCCCTGCCATCGTCTCCTGGGAATTATGGTATGCTCCCATGATGTTGGAGAGGGCCTCGTGGAGAGTGGGTTCCCTGGGCCTGTCCTCCCCCTGTCGCACAGCAGCCCTCCCAGTTCCCCTGTGTTCCTGGACCTCTGTCCCCTGAACCGTGTGCCCACTACCACTGCCCCCAGGTCCCTGCTGTTCTTGGGGTGGTGGGTTAGCCTGGGTTCCCTGTAGTGGTGGACACACTGCTGCTTGACGTGTCCTGGGGACAGAGGTATGGGCCCGCTGGGTGGGTGCTGTGCTGGTGTTTCCAGAGGGGGAGGCTCTGTTGTGGCTTGTGCCAGTGTGACGGGAACCGACTGTCCCGAGGTCCCAGATGGGCCGGGCTGGTCATCTAGATCCAGTTGGACAGAACTGCTGTCATCACTGTGGGCCTCTTCTGTGGGTGGAGTGGGCATGTCTGGAACCTCCTGTCCGGTGACGTTGGGTAGGGGTCCTGCAGGTGTGTAAAGGCATGATTATTGCATCTGTGTGTGCCATGGTGTGCAATGGGTGGGGGACCCTGTACCCCAGTGCTTGCATTCCTGTGTAGAACCTTGTGTGCTAATTGTTTAGGGGTCTGTGTGGGTATGTGTAGTGGCCATGCATTGGTGATGGGTGTCCATGCTTTGTTGTTGCATGCAGGGCTTGGTGTTGGGATGTGTGGTTTGTGATAGTGGGACATATGTGAGGAGTTGGAGTGATGGGGGTGAGGGTGAAGGTGGGGGTATGTGATAACATGCAGGTAGGGTGGGGGATGTAATAGTTAAGATTTGACTTACCAGAGTCCATTCCTCCTGCTACTCCTGCGAGGCCCTCAGGATGCAGTATAGCCAAGACCTGCTCCTCCTATGTTGTTCGTTGTGGGGGAGGAGGTGGGGATCCGCCGCCAGTCCTCTGAATCGCGATGTGGTGTCTTGAGACCACGGAACGCACCTTCACCCATAGGTCGTTCCACCTCTTCCTGATGTCATCCCGTGTTCTTGGGTGCTGTCCCACTGCGTTGACCCTGTCCACGATTCTGCGCCATAGCTCCATCTTCCTAGCTATGGTGGTGTGCTGCACCTGTGATCCGAATAGCTGTGGCTCTACCCGGATGATTTCCTCCACCATGACCCTGAGCTCCTCCTCAGAAAACCTGGGGTGTCTTTGCAGTGCCATGGGGTGGTGTGGGTGATGTGTGAGATGGTATGTGTTGTGAGGTGTGGGGTGCTGTTTAGGGGTGTGTGGTGTTTTGTGCGTGGATGTCTATGTGTGATGGTGTTGTGTGCCTCTGTATCCTGGTGTTGTCTTTGCTGTGCTGTCTCTCTGGCCTTCGTCAACATTTTTGGTTGTAAGGGTTTGTGGGTGATGTGGGCGGGTGTTTTATATTGTATTGGGTGTGTGGGAGTGGTGTATGTATGTGTATCAGGTGTGTGTATTTGGAATTGTCCAATGTGGTTGTGTTTTGTAAGTGTGTGTGTATTTTGAGCGCGGCGGTGTGTACCGCCAATGGAATACCGCGGTTGAAAGACCGCCGCGTGGATTCGTGGGTCGTGATAGTGTGGGCGTATTCCTGTTGGTGTGACGGTGGAGGTTTTGTTATCGCCAGTTTATCACTGACCTTTGGTGTGGCGGACTTGTGTGGGTGTCTAGATTTTGGGGGATTTCGAGCTGTGGGTCGTAATAGCTGTGGTGGAATTCCGCGGCCGCAGTGGTGTGTTGGCGGTCTTCTGCATGGTGGTAAGCGGCATTTACCACCAATGTTGTAATGAGGGCCAAGGTGTTGAGAAGCAGTGGTTATTTGCACATCTCTGAATTACGGGGTCCCCATACTAGCATGTGAATTACAGGGCATTTCTCAAATACTTGTCTTTTTCACACACTGTCTTACATTTGGAAGCAAAAAATTTAGAGAACAACAAGGGGCAATAACACTTGTTCTTCTATTTTGTGTTCTCCCAAGTCTCCCGATAAAACTGGTACCTCACATCCATGGGTAGGCCTAATGCCTGTGACAGGAAACGCAACAAGGACACATCACATTTTTACAGTGAAAACTGACATGTTTTTAGGAAAGTGCCCAGCTGTAGATTTTGATCTCTAGCTCAGCCGGCACCTAGGAAACCCTACCAAACCTGTGCATTTTTGGAAACTAGACACCTAGGGGAATCCAAGATGGGGTGACTTGTGGTGCTCTCACCAGGTTCTGTTACCCAGAATCCTTTGCAAAGCTCAAAATGTGGCCAAAAAACACCTTTTCCTCACATTTTAGTGACAGAAAGTTCTGGAATCTGAGAGGAGCCAAAAATTCCCTTCCACCCAGCATCCCCCCAAGTCTCTTGATAAAAATAGTATCTCACTTGTGTAGATAGACCTACTGCCCGCGACAGGAAATGTCCTAAAACACAACATGGACACATCACATTTTCCCAAAGAAAATAGAGCTGTTTTTTGCAAAGTGTCTAGCTGTGGAGTATGGCCTCTAGCTCAGCCAGCACCTACGGAAACCTACCACACCTGTGCATTTTTGAAAACTAGACACCTAGGGGAATCTAGTATGGGGTGGCTTGTAGGGCTCTCACCAGGTTCTGTTACCCAGAATCCTTTGCAAACCTCAAAATGTGGCCCAAAAAACCACTTTTTCCTCACATTTCGGTGACAGAAAGTTCTGGAATCTGAGAGGAGCCACAAATTTCCTTCCACCCAGCATTCCCCCAAGTCTCCCAATAAAAATGGTGCCTCACTTGTGTGGGTAGACCTAGTGCCCGCAACAAGATTTGCCCCAAAACACAATGTGGACACATCACACTTTCCCAAAGAAAACAAAGCTGTTTTTTGCAAAGTGTCTAGCTGTGGATTTTGGCCTCTAGCTCAGCCGGCACCTAAGGAAACCTACCCAAACTGTGAATTTTGGAAAACTAGACACCTAGGGGAATCCAAGATGGGGTGACTTGTGGGACTCTCACCAGGTTCTGTTACCCAGAATCCTTTGCAAACCTCAAAATTTGGCCAAAAAAAACACTTTTTTCTCACATTTCCGTGACAGAAAGTTCTGGAATCTGAGAGGATCCACAAATGTCTTTCCATCCAGCGTTCCCCTAAGTCTCCCAATAAAAATGGTACCTCACTTGTGTGGGTAGGCCAAGTGCCTGCGACAGGAAATGCCTCAAAACACAACATGGACACTTCATATTTTCCCAAAGAAAACAGAGCTGTTTTTTGCAAAGTGCCTAGCTGTGGACTTTGGCCTCTAGCTCAGCCAGCACCTAAGAAAACCTACTAAACCTGTGCATTTTTGAAAACTAGACACCTAGGAGAATCCAAGATTGGGTGACTTGTGGGGCTCTCACCAGGTTCTGTTATCCAGAATCCTTTGCAAACCTCAAAATTTGGCAAAAAACACCTTCCCCTCACATTTTGGTGACAGAAAGTTCTGTAATCTGAGAGGAGCCACAAATTTCCTTCCACCCAGTGTTCCCCTAGGTCTCCCAATAAAAATGCACCTCACTTGTGTGGGTAGGCCTAGTACCGATGACAGGAAATGCCCCAAAACACAATATGGACACATCACATTCTCCCAAAGAAAACTGACCTGTTTTTTGCAAAGTGCCTAGCTCTGGATTGTGGCCTCTGGCTCATCCGGCACCTATGAAAACCTAGCAAACCTGGACATTTATGAAAACTAGACACCTAGGGGAACCCAGGATGGGGTAACTTTTGGTGCTCTCACCAGGTTCTGTTACCCAGAGTCCTTTGTAAACCTCCAAATTTGGCCCCAAAACACTTTTTCCCTTACATTTCGGTGATAGAAAGTTCTGGAATCTGAGAGGAGCCACAAAATTCATTCCACCCAGCGTTTGCCAGGGCGTCCGATAAAAATGGTACCTTACTTGTGGAGGTAGGCCTACTGCTTGCGACAAGAAATGCCCCAAAACACCATGTGGAGACAACAAAATTATCAAATACAAAACTACCTGTTTTTGTGTGTGTGTGTGAGTGTGTGTGTGTGGGACGGGGCTCGGGGAGCAGGGGGGAGCACCTGCGTTTTTGGTCCTAGACTCAGCAGCTATCTAGGGACATTTCTGAAAACTAGGCACCTGAGGGAGTCCAGGGAGGTGTGACTTGTGTGGATCCCCCAGTGTTTTCTTACCCAGAATCCTCGGCAAACCTCAAATTTAGCTAAAAAATAAAAATGTTCCCACATTTCTGTGTGGGATCACCACACCGGGACAAATTTCCTACCACCCAACGTTCCTCTCAGTCTCCTGGTAAAAATGCTACCTCACTTTTGTAGGTGGGCCAAGTGCCTTTGACAGAGAAGAGCCAAAAACATGTAAAAAATGAGGGGGAACCAAAACGGGTCCAAAAGGGCAGTTTGGAAAAAAACGTTTTTAGGCCGACAAGTGGGGCAGAATTTTTATTGGTATAGATGCGACAATGCTGGGTGGTAGGGATTTTGTGGATTCCTGCAGATTCCAGAAGGTTCCAGCACAAAAATGTGGGAAAAATGTGTGATTTCAAGCAAAGTTGGATGTTTGCAGGGCACTGTGGGTAAGAAAATAGTGCATGTGAAGCATACCACCCTTGACTCACCCAGATGTTTACTTTTCAGATGTGTCTAGGTCTCGTAGATTTTTCTAGATGGCAGCGTCCCAAAGTCCAAAAAGTGCACCCCTCACCATTCTAAGTGGGACGATTTTGAGAGTTAGACAAACTTTCATGGCCCAAATGTAAAACCAAAACCCAAAATAATCAAATATCCTCTTGCTTGCAATGGGCTAAGATGTTTTAGTGTGCAGGGGGAGAGCTGAAAGACTGTTACCCGCTTCAGTTGGGGTGGGGGCATAACCATGCCCATACTGGTTGGCAGCCACCATCCCACTATATATATATTTTTTTAATTCCCTTGCATCTAGTCAGTTTTCTGCCCCACTGGGAGTGGATCGGGGGAAATTGCCCCATCTGCCCACCAGTAGGGAGAACAACTTTGTCCCCATTTATTTGGGGCGGGGCTATGGCCATATCCCCACTGTCTTTTTTTCTCTGGTGGGCTTTTCTACCCTCCTTAGGGGCAGATGGGCCTTACAAAAATTGGCCGATCTGCCCTCAAGGGGGTCAGAAATAGCCAACAGTAATGTGCCCCCATGGAAAGCGACCCTTGCCTAGTGGTTTCTGCTCCCCTTGGGGGCAGATCGGCCTAATTAAAATACGCTGATCTGCCCCCTAGGGGGACAGACATGCCCTAAAATAAATTTGCCCCCCAGGGGAGCGACCCTTGCCTAAGGGGTCGCTCCCCTTGCATGAAACTGACAAAAAAAAGTTCCTGGATCCTAGTGGTTTCTGCCCCCTCGGGGGCAGAGTGGCCTAAACAAAATATGCTGATCTTCCCCCAAGGGGGGCAGAAATGGCCTAAAAATAATTTGCCCCCAGGGGAGTGACCCTTGCCTAAGGGGTCGCTTTCCTCCTGTAACAAAATAAAGAAGTAAACAATCCCTGGCGTCTAATGGTTTCTGCCACCCCTGGGGGCAGATTGGTCTAATTACAGTAAGCCGATCTGCCCCCAGGATTTGCATTTCTCTTCCAATCGCGCTGGAAGCTGAGCTTCCATCGCAATGGGTGTTGACCTCTGATTAGGTCAGCATGCAATTGTGCGCTGATGTCATCAGGCGTCATTTGGGGTGGGGCCAACGATTCCCCTTCCATCCCTGACGGGGGGAGATGTGGGTGGGAGGCCCATGGGGGAAGCGCTAGCGCTTTCCCTATGGACCGGGTGCAGGACGAGCTGGTCTCATCCTCAGCACACAGTGACCATGGCGAGGGCGAGACCAGCTCATCCAGGGCACCCAAGGGGTTAAAAGTGTAACCAGCTTATACCGCGCTGACAGTCGTTCAGTGTGTGTAATCTACTACTACCGCTCGATGCCTACAGTTACTGGTTGGGTTACTGTATGACTCAGTTTCATCAGGCACATTTTCTTTAACAATTTCTTTTTAGCATAGGTGTCAACAGTTTTCAGTTCTATTAGAGGCGAGGATTATGCTTCTCCTTCTTTGCTGTTTATTAACTTCACAAACAGGGAAACCAATGAAATTAACTTTTTTGTAAACTACATTACCCACAAAATTTAGGTGTGACATCATAACAGAAGCACCAATCATTGCACATCAATATGGTATATAAACACAGGTACATTGTCCTCTTTCTTTGCCCTTAGAGGGAGCAAGTCTCAATATCTAAGTACTGAACAACAGCAACATTTTTACCCCGGCATCACCAGATGTGGAGTTGACGCAGTCCCACAGAACTGGAGGGCCAACAGGGCCTGAAGTTGGAAAGACAAACTGATGCTTGTCTCAATTACCTATTCTTCTGATCGGAAACTGAGAACAAAACAGAGAGAAATTCATCATAACACTCTGATTTGATAAGTTAAAGTCATTTAAACGACATGGCTAATTAATGGAGGGAACATTAATATTATTATCATACAAATATTGTCATATACAAATCACAAGTATATCAATGCAATTGGTTCATCATACAAGGAATAATTGGGTGGGATAATCCTCGCCTCCATCTCCTTATAGAATTAAACATTCTTGACATGTATGCTACAATTTTTTTTATTCTGTGTCAGGACCAGAGGCTTCCGATTATTCTTGTTCAAAGCTGTTGCAACACAATGGAAGCTACATCTAAAACTGCTTTATAATAAAAGGTTTTGAATGTAAAATCCGCTGAATAATATGCTGCTCTCATTATATCGTATAGCTGAGACCCAAGGTTATATGATTTTGAGGCCATAGCGCTTCCCACTGAATGAGCACCAAATTTAAAAGTATCAACTCCTGCCTCTGCTAGAATCCATTTCACCCAGTGGGCCAGAGTGGTGGAAGACACCGGGTAGAAAGGTTTCTGAAGGGTGACCAAGAGTTGACCTCCAGGATACTGGAGTAGTTCCCTGGTACAGTCTTTGTACTCTCTTAAGCAGTGTACAATGCATAACTTAGGATCTTCAGCAAAACTAGGGTAAGTAACCTGCCTAAAAAGTGTTTTTGTTCTTCTGGAGATGGAAAAGGTAACACCATCAGGGGAATAGACTGTGCCTGAAATATCTAGGGCACAAACATCTAAGACTCTCCTACAGGAGAACAGGCATAGGAGCATGGTCAATTTTGCAGACAGTTGCATCCTGGACAAATCAGAGTTGCAGGGCCTTCGTCGCAGAAATATCAGGATGATGTTAACATCCCATAAATGAGAATATTTTGGTTTGGGAGGATTAGATAAGCTAATACCTCTCATACCCTACTTACCAACAGATGCTCCCCCACTAGTTTCCCATCTATGGATGTGGCCTGCCGAAATGGCTGATGGGTAATTATTGATTGAAATATAACTGAAGCCCTCGGATGCCATTTCTGCCAGAAAGTTAATCACAGAAGTAATGGATGCCCCCAAGGGATCCAAGTTCCGTGTGTTGCACCAACCTACCCATTTTCGACAGGCAATGGCACAGCATTTATGAGTGGAATCTGACCAGGAAGTGGATATAAAAGAGAGATTGCTCTGAAAGGTGTGGCACAAACCAACGTTGCCGTAATGCGCCAAGCCATGAGCTGTAGCCTGTCCTGAATGATAAGAGGATGCAGAAGACACGCTGAGTCTAGCAAGCAATTGGGGATTGAGGGAATCTGAACTGGGAGATCTCAAGACATCTCAAACAGAACTGGCAACCAGGCCTGAGTTCTCCATACGGGAATGATCAATATCAGTTCTGCTCTCTGGCGTAGGGCTTGAGATGTGACTCTTGGGATCATTATGAACAGGGGAAAGGCATAAAGTAGTGGGCCTGTCCAGTGCTGCAGGAAGGCATCCGTGGCCATGGCCATGGGGTCTGGTCTCCATGAGAAGAAGCGATCCAGTTGATGTGACAGACAGGATGCAAACAGGTCTATGTGACATTGGCCCCATCGCAGTTGAAGGACCTGGAAGATCCACTGATGGAGTTTCTATTTGCTGGGATCTCTGAGATATCGTGAGTTCCAATAGACTACCGAATTGAGGTGGCCTGGAAGAGATTTCGCCATGACTGAAATGTGGTTCGGAAGGCAGTACTGCAAGAAGGTCTTCACTGTCTCCGCCAGAACTCGTGACTTTGTTCCCCCAAGCTTGTTGAGGTAACGGACTGCAGAAATACTGTCCATGCAGTGTAATACGCAATGTTGGAAAATGGCCCTCCCTGAAGAGTCACCCCAAACTTTTTGCCTTCCTCCTCCTCTTTTTCTGACCTCATTTTTGTTGGCTTTTGGACTCTGGACACTATACCACTGCTAAACAGTGCTAAAGTGCGTGTGCTCTCTCCCCTAAATATAGTAAAATTGGTTCCTACCCAATTGACATATTTAATTTACTTGTAAGTCCCTAATAAAGTGCAAAAGAGATGCACAGGGCCTTTAAATTAAATGCTAATAATGGGCCTTCAGCATTGGTTGTGCCAACCACATAAGTAGCTTCCTAACCACGTCTCAGGCCTGCATTTGCAAGGCCTGTGTGTGCAATTTCACTGCCACTTCAACTTGGCATTTGAAACTACTTGCCTAGCCTTAACCCCCCTTTTTTACATTTATGTCACCCCTAAGGCAGGCCCTGGGTAACTCATAGGGCAGGGTGCTATATAAGTAAAAGGCAGGACGTACTTATGGGTTTTACATGCCCTAGTCCACAAATTCTTTTCCACTACTGTGAGGCCTGCTTCTCTCACAGACTAACATTAGAATTGCCCTCATATACTTTTAAGTGGTAGATTCTGATCTGGAAGGAGTAGCCCTGTCATGTTTAATATGGCCAGAATGGTAATAGAAAATCCTGTTTACTGGTGATATTGGATTTAATATTACTGTTTTAGAAATGCCACGTTTAGGAAGTGGGCATTTCTCTGCACTTACTGACATCTGTGCCTTACAGCCTGTCTCCAATCCATGTCTGGTCTGTGCTGGTTGACAGCTCCCCTTGTGCATTTCACCCAGACAACCATAAACAGAGGACACTCAATCACATTTACATTCATCTGCATACTGAATGAGTCTCCCTGGGCAGGAAGAGTGGAGGGGTTCTCTCTTATACTTCAAAGGCCAGTGGCTTGCCCTCACACAAAGGACTGATAACCTGCCACAGGGATCCTGGCAGACAGGATTGGGCTGAAAGGGGAACAATTGCACTTCAAAACCACTCTGTGAAGTTTCACACACTTTAAAGGCATTTTTGAGTATATATACTGGGTCTCTGACACCACCAAATCAGACACTTCTGAACCTACACCTGGACTCTGTCAGAGAGAGTGCATGGTTGCCCAAAGGACTCATCTGGACTGCTTTGCTGAAGGACTGCTTCCCTGCTTGTTGCCCTGCTGCCTGGTGCTCCTGACCCTGTTTGATGGACTCTGCCTTCCTCAAAAAGTGCTCACCAAGGACTTGGATTGAGCTTGCCTCCTGTTTCTGAAGTCTCAGGGCCAAGAAATAAATGCTCCGCCACTGGCTTCACCCCTTGAGGAAATCCTCGTGTGTTGGAAAATCGACGCAACGCCTGCAGAATTCGACGCAGCACCTGCATTGTGGCTGGTAAATTTCAGCACCGCCGCCCGGAACGACGCCGCGCCGGACTCACAACTGGAAATCTTACTCAGCACCTGAATCACAGCTGAAAAATCACACCATGATTTTTTAATGCATCATCCCTGGGCATCAGAATATCCCTGCATCGCAGTTAAGAACCAAAGCTGCACTTCTGGAAATCGACGCATCACCTTGCAGCGTGGAAAATCCATAGCAGTGCCTTATTTTTCAACACATCTCCTCCTCTGCGGCCCCCATATGTCGTTATTTTTGAAGTATCTCAGGTACTGTGTGTTACAAAGATACAATAACTGATTCCTAAGGATTAAGACTCTTTTAAACCTTTAAAAATTGATATCTCAACTTGTGCATATTGGATTTTTGTTGTTTTGAGCTTATTTTATTCAGATAAATATCAATTTTTCTAAACTTGTGTGGTGTATTTTTGTGGTGTTTTCACTGTGTTACTGTATGAGTTATTGCACAAACACTTTACACATTGCCTTCTAAGTTAATCCTGCCTGCTCTGTGCCAAGCTACTAGAGGGTGAGCACAGGATAATTTGGGTTGTGTTGTGACTATCCGTGACTAGGATTGTGGTCCATACTCGGAGAGGGTGCATACCTCTGCCAACTAGAGACCCAATTTCTAACATCTAACACTTGGAGTTTGGAGCTAGGGCCTTTATCGCGAAGGAGCCTGCTAAACAGCTCCAAGCAGTTTATGTGAATGTGGGTTTTGTCACAAGACCATCGGCTGCCAGTGGAACTGGTGCCGCACCTGTCACCCCTTCCTCACCTGCTGCCGTCTGATTCCAGAATTACATCTGGCCGGGAGCCAGAGATGGCTCTGCCGTTCCATGCAGACATATGGCCCACCCACCATAGTAGCTCGTTGCAGGTTTCGGGATTGGGGTCTATACGTTCTGAGTATGTCAGATCTTTCTGAAGGTTGTGGGTTGTTAGGCATTGGAGAGCTCTATAGTGTAAGGGAGCCAGGAAAAAGACTTGTATGGAGGAGGCTAGTAAGCCTACTACCCTGGCTAATATTCTCGGAGAGATCCCGTCCTTGCGGACGATGAAGCGGATCTCCTTTTGAATTGATGGTAACTTCTGGGTCGGAAGAGATAGAAGAGTCGATCTGGAATCCTAGGAATTCCATACAACAAGAAGGTATCAGATCGGACTTGAAGTTGATCAGAAAGCCCAGATCCTGATGCAATTGAAAGGTCCATTCTAGGTGTTGTGTAAGAGATTGGACATTGTGGGATATGATGATGATGTTTTCTAAGTATACAGTCATACGTACCCCCCTGAAGCAAAGCTTCTTCACCTCTGGGTGCATAACCTTGGTGAAATACAAAGGTGCAGAGGATAGACTGAAGGGAAGGACCTTGAAGTGGAAGCATTGACTGTTCCATCTGAATTGTAGGAATTTATGGTGAAGGGGAAAAATCAGGATCGAGAGGTAGGTGTCCTTCAGGTCCAGGAGGACCATCCAGTCGCCCTCTCTGAGAATGTCTCTGAAGAGATGAATCCCCTCCATTTTGAAATGAAATGATAAAGAATCCAGCTGTTGAATTCTTTTTAATTGGTTACCAAATGGGAGCCCCCTTCCTTCTTGCTCACTACAAATATGTTGCTGCAAAACCCTGATGGGTCAGCCTGGCTAGTGGAGATTGCGTCACTGGAGAAAAGTTGATCTATTTCTTGTTGAATAAAGGAGCAATCTAATAGGGAAAAATGGATTGATTGTGGTGGACATGTTTGGTCAGGAGTCCCAAAGAATTCTAGTTGCAAGCCAGTTATCGTCTCTGGCACCCACGGATCAGAGGTCAACAAGGACCTGTTGCGAGGTCTGGTTCTTCCCCCTAGTACTAGTGACAAAGGTGGAATCAGGCTTACCTTGAGGGTTGGAGTCAGAGTTGTAACTGCTTTGGGAACAGAAGCCACTTCTGGAGAAACAGAATGTCCTGCTTTAGCACTGGCGGGTAGAAAGTATCTCTGGCTTGAGACATATATCCCCTGCCTGAGATTGTGTAGTTGGATTGAGGGCTTCATGAAGAGGGTCGGCCGGACAAGCGCCCTCGATATCTGCCGGCCCTGGCAAAAATGCACTGTTGGAAAACTTTGTTGCGGGAGGTTTGGGCCTTATCTAGGGCTGTGAAAGTGGAAACAAATATGTCTAAGTCTTTGATAAATTTCTCCCCAAATAATAGGCCATTGGTCAAGTTCAGCATTGGCTAAGTCCGCTAATTTGGGGTCTATTCTCAGCAGAATCGATCCTCTCTTCTTAATCGAGATTGTGCATTTCACATTGCCTTAGATGCATAATTCACATTGTACCCAGTCTGCTAGGGTCTCTGGGTCAATCATGGAGCCGGACTCATTTGCAGCCACCGCAAGGTCTAGTATCTTACACAAGGGTCATGCTAGGATGAGGGCTTTGTCCTGACAGGACTTCCATGATTTATCTATTCCCTTCTTAGTGTCTTTGGATTAGCGCTTAAGAAAAGTAGCCAGGTTAGGGTCTAACTCTGGTGTTAGTGCCACTTTGCCTGGGATATCAGGATGGGGGCACTCAGAACATATGCGGTTCCTAACATCCTCGTCTAATGCCTTCCTAAGTTTAGTCAGTGACTGCGGGTAAGGGGGTACAGTCCGATGACCTAGGGTGAATGATGGCATCAGGGTCAAACTTGAGTGAGGATGATGGGTCAGGGACCTCGCCTGTAGGGTTGGCAGTCTGATGGTTGTCGGAGGCATAGCATCGCCGTTTCTGATGGTGTAAGTTGTCATCGTCTGAGTCAGAGGGAGGTGAGTGTGAGTAATCTGAGATGTCCTTAGAGGCGGGAAGAGATGGGCTAAGCACTGGTGGAAGGCTGCGCAGAGTAAGTGTGGTCCGTGGACAGAGACTGTGATAGACGCCATGGGGGTTGCGCGGGGCTATTCAGGAAGTGGAGGGGAGTGTTTGTCCCTGTGGGTGGGGGAGTAGCATGGGAGTGATCTGGCCATGGGGGGGGGGGGGGCATTCAGGGCATACTTTTTGAGTTGTCTGTCAATGGGTTGTAGCGCCACTGCCAGGGCCCTGTTGACTGACTGTGCGACAGAGGCGTCAAGAGGATGCACTAAGTCCTCTGCTAGGAGCTGGTCCTCCTGTTCTTGGTAATATGAGGCATCATCAGGGGGTCTGCCTGTCTGCTGTATTGAATAGAATTAGGAAGAAGGGAACAGATCCTTCTGTATTGGTTGTAATGGGGGAGTGGACCCAGAGAATTTAGGCCAGTCAGGGAGGTACAGACAACTTCCTTTAGAGATTTATTACAGGAAGTTTCCTTTTTCTCTTCTTTTTAACCCCTCAGGCGAAGCCAATGATAGCCAAACTACAGCCCAGGCAGCAGGCGTAGGGGAGACGTTGAGCTCAACCGCAATAATATCACAGCAGGAGCCGACTCTTTACCTGCAGAGTCAAGGTGTGGGGTCATGCTCTGTTTCAAATCAGAGAATGGGCCTGCGACGCACGCAGGCAGCGACCCAGAAAGTGGACTGCAGTCCTCGCACTGGTGCGTTCCATCTCCCAGCCTTGCAGCATCCCCGTTGGGTGCACAAATGTGTTGTGGCCTGTTGCTTGTACACGCTTGCGGCGTGTACACCAAAATAGTGTAATATGACCGTTTAAAATGAACAGAGGAATGCGATATACAAAGCATATGTTGTGTGCACTAATGTGGTCACACAGTGAAATGCACAAGCTTACAAGTGTCAGATCATGTCATTAGATTCATACAGAAGTGCAAATATCATGGTATGATGAATATGAGGTAAAATACTTATCGTCCATGCGAAGCAGCAAAGAAAGAGGACAATTTATGGTTTCTTGTGTTTATATACTATATGATGTGCCATGACTGGTGCTACTGTTATGATGTCACACCTAGAAGCTTTGGGTAATGTTGTTTACAAAAAGGTTAATTTCATTGGCTGCTGCATTTGTGAAGTTAATAAATGGCAAAGAAGTAGAAGCATAATCCGAAGCCTCCGGTCCTGACATAGAATCCAATCTGCTCTGGGAATTGTAGACTTAATGCTGTTCAACTGTACCAATGAAAAATTTCCTAACTTACTACAAGGAAAGTTTCAATTCTATGTCAGGACCAGAGGTGAGGCATACGCATGCCTTTCTTCACTTTTTATTAACAGCAGTTTCAAAGAGAGCGATCAAAAAATAAACATTTACTACATATCCAATGAACTCTAGGGATTAGGTAGTTATGCCAGCCAGTCACAATACAGTCCACTGTATATATAGTGATATTGATAACGTCTGTTCCTCTTCGTCTGTCTTAACTGCTCGTCAGTTCATTCCTTTCCTTTACTTAATGACTCTTTGTTGCTTAGTCTAGAGGGGTTCTGTTTTTGTTGGTAGAGTGATTTTGACTGCATTTATTGCCCCTTGCTTATGTTATTATATCATTTTAGTCTGCCGTAGCGAGATATACCGGCCATTAAATGCCTCCTCCAGCGTTCATTCGGCTCGGGCCTTAAATAAGGGAGCAGGACTTTAATGCTTGCGTAGCCCAGCTATGGAGGGCTATAAGGCTATTAGAACATTCTGCCACTAGATGGTAGAATGTTCTAATAAATAAAACAAAGGCCTCATGGAGCCCAAGGGGATTTTGAAATCCCCCCGGCACTGTGAGGCCTTTGTTCACAGCAACAGCCGTGATCACAAGAATTGGAATGTTAGAGCTCCGGACTTCTACCAGCCATTAGAAGCCCAGAGCACTCCATTGTTTTCAATGGAGCTCCCAACATTCCAATGTTCTAATAATAGTGTTCATTGGCAGTAGGCTTCGGCCAGAGCGCATCTTTGATTACATCATGGGTCTGTTAGGTGGCACTGCTTCGCGCCTGCGGAGGATTCTGTCAGGTGCGTTGCGGCCTATCAGGCTTGCGACGTGCGTTAGAGAGGCCACAGAGGATTTTCCCTGTGGAATTCCTTCCAGCTGAGCTCCTCTCTTCCAACCCTCGCACAACACCACTGCAGCAATCTTTGTTTTACCGCGCGATACTGACGTCAGCTGGTGTCTGTTACTGGCACAAAAATTACATTGAGCACCTGTGAGGGGAACTACAGTGGTGGATAGACCACATGGAGGCATGGAATGGCAGAGCGATTTTCGGGTCCTTGCCAAATCTCATAGAATCAGACGCCAGCCAGCAGGGCTGGGGGCCAGATGTGACGAGTTCTCCATGGGAGGCAGATGGACACAAGAGGCGCTGAATCTACACATCAATTGCCTGGAACTCCTGGCGTGCTCATTTGCGATCCAGTCTCTAATTTGGGAAAGAGTTTCCTGCTGCATCCTTCAGAGGATGGACAATGTCTCAGCAGTACAATAAATCAACCACTTGGGGGGCACTCGCTCAAACGTTCTGGCGGTACTGCGTCCATCAGTGATGGAAGAATATCTCCCAGGGCACAGAACACAGTGGCAGACTGGAACTCCAGACACAGCAAAGATTCTAGCGATTGGCAGCTGCATCGCCTGGTATTCCAAGCTCTGATGGATAGACAGGGCCCTTGCAGAGTATATCTGTTTGCATCAAGGCTGTATGCTCAACTTCTGCAGTATGTCTGTTGGCAACCAGACTTGCGAGCCATGGTGGTAGACACTTTCCTACAGAACTGGACAGTAGATCAACCCTATGCTTTCCCTCCCTTCTTGTTGATATCCTGAGTGGCAGCTCAAGTCTGACATCAGAGGGCATCCCTGGTTCTGGTGTATCCCATCTTGAAACCACAAGCCTGGTTCTCGACTCTGCTGAAACTGTCCTGGGACGTCCCAATGGAACTGCCATATCTCACAGAGATCCTACAAAATCCTCTCAGCCGTCATCACCAGATGGTATCGCAGGGCCACCCCAGACTCATGGCATGGAGGATTTAAAGCGTTGGGAAAGCAACAGAATTTCGGATGACGTTGAACACTTCATACAGCAAGTTTAGGCTTCAAGAGGCACAGATCGGCCTGGAGAAGATGGGTTCGTTGGTGCTTGGAGAGACACCCGGATCCCTTGGGGACGAGGTTACAGACATTCTGAATTTCTGGCACAACTGGCACGATCAGGCTTACCTTACTGCACAGTGAATTCATTCAGGTCAGCGATCTCAGCTGGACACCTTCCCGTCAACGACATTGCGGTGAGTGAACATCCTTGGTTTCATAAACTCATGGAGGGCATTCGATTGTCTAGACCCCCTGAATCTCGGTACTCAGGGCTATGGGATTTTAATTTGGTACTTTGCTTCCTTTCAAATTGGCAGAACAATCAATATCTTTCTAGGAAAGAGATTTTAACAAAGTTGGCCATGCTGCTATGTTTGATCTCTTGCAAGAGAGTGTCTGATGTCAGGGCCCTTGATATATCAGCAAGAATTTTCAACACCAAAGGGTATTAATTATCTCTAGATGGACCGAAACAAATATCAGGTCAGTAACCTATCCTACTTTTGACGATTCACCAAAACCCTGTGTGGTTAGATGCATTAAGGCATCTGAGGACATGACGGCTGATGTTGGGCCGCCAGGTGAGAGACAACTCCTGATGTATATTAGGAAACCCTTCAAGGCGGTATCCTCACGTGGGTAAGATTGTTATGACGGAGGCAGGTATTGATATTCATCAATTGAAGGATCACTCCACAAGATGAGCCATGGCATCTGAGGCCATCCAGGTAGATGGCAGGCTGGAGGACATCATGAATGCGGTGGACTGGTCATCAGAATCCACCTTTAAAAAGTTTTATTTTAAACCTATACATGATGCTGCAGCTTTGGTGGTAAGTGAGCTTTAATCCTCGCCTCCAGTCCTAAACAAATAAAAAAAATTGTAGCTAACGAAAAGGAAGGTTTCAATTCTATTAAGGACACCTAGGCTAGGATTATCCCACCCTGAGCATCTGGAAAATATATCTCTGCCCACCCAACACTTATAGCATAACAAGAAGTATGCTATGTGTTGTCCATTGAATTACATTTTCTGTATTTATTCGTTTTTATACTGTAAAAACTTTCCAGGATATGATGCTTTGCTAATGCTGTGCAAATAATAACTGGATCTATGATCTATTTGAAGTACATATGTGGGGCTGATTAATGGATGACAATATTTTCCGTAGGCACGGATTAAAAATGGACTAGAGGAGCGAGACCCTTAACTTCCTATAGTGAAGAAGAGGAAGAGAAACAGACGTCATCAATATATATATACATTGGACTGTATTGTGATGGGCTACTGGTTGTTATAACTACCTAATCCCTAGGGTTCATGGGATATATAGTAAATGTGTTTAATCACTCTCTTTGAAACTAATGTTAACAAAAAGTGAAGAAAGAAATGTATAATCCTCGCCTCGTGTCCTTAACAGAATTGAAACATTCCTTCTAGTTCGCTGGGAAATTTTTCATTCTATGGCAGGACCTGAGGCCCAGATTATGCTTTCACTCTCTTTACTGCTCCTTAACAGCAGCCAATGGAAACACAGAAAAACATTTATAATAAAACTACATATCCCTGGAGGAGTTGAATCATGCCCCATACATAGTCCACCAATCATGCATAGTCCACATATATAGTACAAAATAGAATTAACTATATTTTCATGAAAGTGAGAGAGAGGGAGAGAGTGAGTGAGATAGAGAGTGAGTGTGTGTGTGTGTGTGTTTTAAAAGACTTATTTAGATTTTTACAATGAGCTTTCATGCCAACTCATTGCCTGAATATATAGTTATCACTTCCCCCAAGCAGCAGGCAATGCTAGTGATTAGACAAAAGTGGAAACATATTCACAAAACAATGAAAATCATACAGTACAGTAAATCAAATCAACCTGGGGGGATCTTTCCTTGATGTCTCTGGGTGGGATAATCCCCACCTATGTGTCCTTAGTAGAAATTAAAATTTCCTTCTCGACAGCTAGGAAATTTTTCATTCGATTTCAGGACCAGGGGTGCGGATTATGCATGTTCAAAGCTTTCTTACCACCAAAGCTGCAGCATCAAAAATAGATTTTTAATAAAACTTCTTGTGAAGGCAATTCCAATGACTAGTCCCCAGCGTTCATATTATCCTTCAATCGACCACCTATCTGGATGGCTTTAGACACCATGGCCCCCTAGTAGAATGTGCCCCAAACCGCTGTACATCACTTACAGCTTCCACCATGATCCATTTTACCCACCTGGCATTAGATGGAGAGGATACTGCCTTGAATGGTTTCTTCAGAGCCACAAGGAGCTGTATCTCCCCTGCCTGCCTAATCTCAGCCATCATATCCTCATATGTTTTAATACACTGAACCACACACAATTTTGGTTTATCGCTAAAAGCAGGATAGGATACTGATCTTTTATTCGTCTTTGTCGTCTTAGATATGGTAAATGTAACATCTGATGTAAGGACCCTGGCCAAGAAATTCAGTGACCTTGCTTCTGAAACTCTCTTGCATGGGCTAAATTCACATCCCACAGTCCCACATACCTAGGCTCTGGCGGTCAAGTGAGTTTCATGCCTTTCATCATTTTACATGCCCAGTGATGTTCTCCCACAGGAACATCGTTGATGGGACCATGGCCAGCAGAAATGGCCGACCTCAAGGAATTCACAGTACGATATGCTATGCCCATCTGTCTCAGTTCCACTGAGAAAGTTTAGGATATGTGTAATCTCTGTCCCCATGGAATCCAGATACCTCTCCACACACCAACAAACTCCTCTTCTCCATGCCGATCAGCACCTCTTGATGGTACTGGTGGTCCACGCCTGTTGGATGAAATTTGCAGCATCTTCTGAAAGTTGGTTGTTTTTACAGCATTACCGGAAATCCTCCATGCCATGAGTTTGAGATGTCCCTGTAAAACTGGTGGGCGTTTGCAACCTTGGGGGGGCCAAAGAGTGGCAGGGAAGAAAGGCAGCTCTATCAGAATGTCTCATGAGAGTTCCATCAGTATAAGGAACCATGCTTGTGACTTCCAGATCATTGTCACTACCAACAGTGATGCTTTCTGCAGCCTGACCTGAGCAGCTACTCTGTGGATCATCATGAAAGGTGGAAAGGCAAAGGGTTGGCCGTTCGATCAGTCCTGGAGAGATGCGTCCACCGCCATAACCTCCGGATGCCAGCTCACAAACCAAAGTAACTGAAATTCAGTCTGGATGCACACAAATCCAAATCACATGGCCTCCATTAAGGCTAAGAAGAGTCTGCAATAGGCCAAGAGGAAGTACTTGAAACTCAAAGGCTTGCCCCCTCCAATAGGATGGGAGGAATCATCTGTGAGGAAGGTAAATAGGAACACTGATGTACGCATCTTTTATGTCCAGTCTCACCATCTAATCCCCCACCAGGAGGACATCTCATAAAAGCTGGATACCTTTTATTGTGAAATGCCAATAATCCAGCCATCTGTTGAATTCCTTCAGGTTTAAAACTGGTCTGAAGCCTTTGCCCTTTTTCTCTGCTAAGAATATGTTGCTCAAAAACCCGTTTGGTGTAAAACTGACCTGCAAATTATGGCTTTGCCCAAAAGGTCCATCACCTCAGAGTCTTTTCATCCCTTGGGATGAGAAACTCAAAGGTCTCAGACGTACCACCTGCGTTGGAGATCCATAGAACTCTATGTGATTTCCCTGAACTGTCTTAAGAACCAATGGGTCCAATGTGATTTCCCTCCAACTGTGAAAAAACTTTTGGAGTCTCCACTTTAGTTCTCATATTGGTTTCTGGTAAGGCGTCTGGAGCATTTGCTCCACCTCTGCCCGGTCTGTTGCCTCTGTCTTTTCCTATGCCTCTGTGAGGAAAGCAAGTCCCTTGGTATCCATCGTGCCAGACGTTATTCTATTTGAATTGGTCTCTAGTGGAGCATTGCTAAAAGGAGCAGCCCCGCCTCATCTGTTCCTGGCAAAAACCTGATTGGGAAAGATCTTTTTTATTGCTGTTTGCCCCTTATCTAGGGTGGAAAAAGTGGCAATGAATTTGTGCAACTCCTTACAAAGGGTTCCCCTTAGAGGTTCCCCTGTGCTATGTCACCTGCCTCTGAAGCAGCTATTTTCTTGGGGTCAGTCTTAATAAGGAGAGACTGGTGTACCTGGCCATTTCTGCAGGGTCATCTCCAAACCTTTTGCCTTCCTCCTCCTATTTTTCTAACCTCTTTTATTGGCTCTAGGTCTTTGGGCAGTTTATCACTGCTGATCAGTGCTAAAGTGCATGTGCTCTCCCTTCTAAACTTGGCATGACTGGCTTACACCAGATTGGCACATTTAGTTTACCTATAAGTCCCTTGTACTGTGGTATCCCCTATACCCAGGGCCTGTAAATTAAACGCTACTAGTGGGCCTGCAGAACAGCTTGCGCCACCCATAGAAGTAGCCTTTCAAACCTGTCTCAGGCCTTCAACTTCAGAGCCTGTGTGCGCAGTTTACTGCCACCCTGATTTGCGAAGTCAAACTACTTGCCAAGGACTAAACTCCCTTTTGGCTACACCTAAGTCACCCCTTAGGTAGCCCCTAGATAGTCTTATGGTCAGGGTGCTATGAATGTAAAAGGTCGGACATACATCTTTATGTACTATGGGGGTGATTCTACCGCCGCCCGCCAAGCGGGAACCGCCAGAAGACCGTACCGCGGTCAAAAGACCGCGGCGGTCATTCTGGGTTTCCCTCTGGGCTGGCGGGCGACCGCCGAAAGTCCGCCCGCTAGCCCAGCAGGAAACACCCTTCCCACGAGGACGCCGGCTCAGAATGGAGCCGGCGGAGTGGGAAGGTGCGACGGGTGCAGTTGCACCCGTCACGAATTTCAGTGTCTGCAAAGCAGACACTGAAATTCTTTGTGGGGCCCTCTTACGGGGCCCCCTGCAGTGCCCATGCCATTGGCATTGGCATGGGCACTGCAGGGGCCCCCAGGGGCCCCGCGGCACCTCCTACCGCCATCCTGTTCCTGGCGGGAGACCCGCCAGGAACAGGATGGCTGTAGGGGGTGCATGGAGGATTCTCAAGGGCAGCGGGTACCGCCGACTTTCCGTTTCTGGCCGCGGCTGAACCGCCGCGGTCAGAATGCCCAGCGGTGCACCGCCAGCCTGTTGGCGGTGCTACCGCCGACCTCCGCCATGGCGGTAATTACCGCCAGGGTCAGAATGACCCCCTATATGTCCTAGTAGTGACAAACAGCCTATTTCGTTTCTCACTGCTATGAGTGCTGCCTCTCTCATAGGGTTGCAGTGGTAATACCCTTTCATATGGCTATTTGGTACTGTCTGATCTATGAGGGGTGGAATGGGCATGTTTGATATGGGCGGAATGGTAGTGAGAAATGCTGCTTACTGGAGTAAGTGGATTTTTTATTACCATTGTAGAAATGCCACTTTTAGAAAGTGGGCCTTTCACTGTGCTTATAACGCTGGTGCTTTTGCAGCTTGACCCCAATCCACGTCTGCGGTAGAGTGACAGCGGGGCTTTGTGCATACGTTTCAGATAGCCAGCACACAGGAGAGGCTGGGTGTGACAGAAGAGGCATCTGCATACTGAATGGTCTTCCTGGGCTGGGAGAGGTAGAGGTGGGGCACACATGCATCTGTAAAGGCTGTGCCCTGGCCTCACACAAAGGGCTTGTTTACCCCGTACTGATGTCTGGAGCCAGAGCTGGAGGAGAAAGGGGACATTCCTGGAACCGGTTAGTGCTAGTCGGAAACCCTTCCCCACCTTTGTAAAACCTGCGCAGAATGCGTATGAGTATAGGGGGTTGTCCCCCACATTGGTAAATAGAACACTGATGGACGGGACACTAGATGCTGCTGGAGGGACTCCCCAAGAACCGCCTTGGGACTGCTCTGCTGATGAAATTACCTGCTAGGTCACTAGGAGGACTTCCACTGCTACAACAGGACCTTTGTGCTGGCCTGCTTGCCTGGGCACTTCATCCTTGTGCCCCCATAGCTGTTTCCAGGGGCTGGGTGGTGACCCCCTCACCTTTTCCCCCTGCATCCCTATCCCTAAAGCGCGTGAAGGGCGCTTGGTGATCTATTTACTCCAGTGCAAGTAAAGCGATGGGCCTGATTACTCAGGAGCACAGAGAGCGCGCCATTCTTTCACTTCAGCACATGCAGAACACTGCTCTGGTGGTTTCTGCCCCCAGAGCGTGGAAAGCGATTTGTCTTTGGAGGCTCACCCCTTTTGTTGAATTCCTCACGGCTGGCTACCAGAGCCCCTCTCAGAGCAGCCCCTTCTGCAGAGATAGTGCAGTGAAGGAGAGGACACCGCCAGAATTGTGCCTGCAGAAACCATGCTGGCCTGGAAGGATGGAGACGTGTTGTCTCAGCATGAGGGGAGCTGGGGCTGTGCTGCCGGATGAGGTGGCCGACTGCCGGAGGAGAAGCAGAGCAGCGAGAAGTCGCTGCACCGTTAGCGTGGAATGCAAGATGCTCCCGGGGCCTTGGTGGAGTCCCTGACAGCGGGGATGACTGGGTAAGGTCTCCCCACAGGAATCTTGCATCCTGTCCTTTTGCCCATGAGGCCGCTGTGACCCGTAGACACAGAGGTGTGCTGCGGCACCCTCTCCTGAGATGAGCCGCCAGTTGGGCGCGACTTCAGAGCCAGGAGGTTCATCGTCATCTGCCATATTCCCTCTAGTGAGGGTGCCTGCCGCAGTGGCCGGATTGTTCTGTCAGGCAGCAGAGGCTCAGAGAGATCTCCTTGCCACACATAATAGTGTGGGTGCCCCCCTCCTGTTTTGGGACATACTTCTGGGGGGCATCAGTAACATGGCCAACAGGACCGGAAGGGAACCCTCGACGGAGGCCCATTACTGTTAGGGCGTCTTATTACTGCATTACCCCTAAGAGGAGCACACGAGGTCCTGCAATGGGACAGGTGTGTCTTTGTTTACCGTAACGTGGGCAAACGGAGTGTTGCCGCCGGCACTTGGAAGGTAGCCTTTCCACCTAAAGCTACCGTAACAATCCTAATCGGGGTGAAAAAACACCAGATCTATGTGTTGAATTCGTAGAAGTGGAAGGTATGAGAACACCATGATAATGATCTTGGTGCAACAGGGGTGTTTGGATAAGTCGCGTGTTGTGCTCTATCTCGTCTAACTGCTGCATGCCCTGATCTGAGGTCACGATATATGTTGTTTTTTGTCTTGTTCGGGTAATAAATATATATGTTTCAGGATTCGCATTGCAGGCAGTAGGGTGAGTTGGTAATGTTTGGGTATGACATATCCCCTAAGGAAATGTTTTCATGATATGTGCCTTCATTTTGATAACAATGCTGATCTGCCTTTGGGGAATATTTCATGTTATGTCCTTTAATGTTGGTGATAATTGTTATATTGGGTCGCGGGGTGAACCACTCCCGCGGTACACTTTTCGGGACTCCTATTCGGGCCATATGCAGGCCCGGTGAACTGCAGTAATAAACAGACAAACACACGTGTGTAGTACCAGCGGCTACCAGACTGCCTGGCGTCCCGCCACTCCGGGCTTTTATTAACTCTCGCCCCAAGTCCGGGGCTCAACCATACATTCCTAGGGAGCAGGGGTAACCTTCCCTGTCCCGCGTCACATGACCCGCAAATCCAGCGAACACCCCTTCCCACTTGGTACCTCCTGGAGGTCCCAAACATAACATTCCTCCTCAAATATAACAAAACACAATTATGGACTAAAACTACAACATGCCCACATTGATATAACGTTGGCCAGGCCAAACACAATCGGATTCCCCATGCAAAACGACATCCCCAACCACAAACCTGTGTGATACATTTCTACAACATGCGGCTGTCTGATCTCTAACAAAACAAAACCCCGCCTACTCACACACATAGTCTTTTAGCCTCTCGGGGAGTGTCAGGCGTGACCGCAGATTGTACCTGCCCCGGCCGCTTCTTTGGGTTAACTCCGAGTTACTGCCTTCCGTTGGTGCTTCTGCAAGTACTTCTTCCTGGTTCGGGACAGGGGACCCTGGCGTGGTTTTTTCGGGTGGCCAGTCCCTCCTCCATCTGCGAGGTGCCCCTCTCCACACAGTGTTCGGCAGGGATCCCGGCTCTCCCAAACTCGCACTCTGCTTCCTCATGACCACTGTCATTTCCACTTTTTCGATGATATCCGCTTCTTCCAGGTTCTTCAGTTCTGCCTCAACCTGAGGGCGGAGATGAAAAGCTATGCGTCGGTGTTTTAGCGCAACTGGTTCTATGGACTTGTCAATGTGTAATTTTATTTGACGGTCTTTCAGACATCCAATCCCTTGAAATAATTCAGCATACTCTTCTTGTAAACTCTCCAACTCCCCTATATGTATGCTGAACGCAAACGTCACCAGTTTCAGTGCTTCCGCGGTGCGGCAGCTGAGTAGCATCCCCGTTCCTATCTTTGTGACATACACTTTGGCCTGTACGGTTACATCCTCGTGATTGATACCTGTCACGAAGATTCCTGCCATTGAGAGAGGTCTTGTGGACCCAAAAGCAAACACTTTTACTGTTGTTTGCCGTAGAACAGGACGATGCCGCATTTGGTCAAACGTTGACTGTGCCAGTATATTAATTGAAGCTCCCGTGTCAATAAGAGCTGTCACTTGGTGTCCCTCTACTTGTACTTTGCATTTCGGAATTTTTTTCCGACTTTGGCAACCTGGTTCAGCTGTGTGAACTATGTATACTGTCCCTTCTGGCTCATCATCATCCATGTCCGGACTTAGGTCACGTGGTTGTATTGCCTTTATTCCCTGACTTGTCTTTTGTCTGTCATCTTTTGCTCTCGTGTTTGACCGACAGACCTTTGCAAAATGATTCAGTTTTTGGCAGTTCGCGCACTGCTTTCCCAATGCTGGGCATTTGCCTTGGTGTGGAAATGTTCCTCCGCACATGTAACATGCTCGGTTTGTGCCTGTCGGTCTTGTCTTGTCCTTTCTTTTTGTCGTTGTGCTTGAGGCAATAACATTTATTGGTTCTGTCTTTATGGTCTGTGCGAGCGCCGATTCCATGTGCGCTGCTCTTACCCTCGACAACTCCTTCGACCTGCCCATCGTTAGCATGTTGGCCATTGTCAGGCCTGGGGTCTGAAGTATGTGTTCTCTCAGTTTCGTTGAGTGACATCCTTGTATGAACTGCGCTCTTATTTCATCCTCCGGGTCAGGTAAGGTGCATGTGCTTGCCAGTTCCTTTAACCTTGCATAGTACGTGTCTACCGACTCGTCTGCGTGCTGTCTAGCTTGTCGTAAAAGAAAACGTTCATAGTCAGGGTTTGCCATAGGTTCAAAATACGCTGTTATCGCCCTCTTTAGGGTTCGGTACGTGAATGGTGGTCCTTCTTCCGCCACTGTCTTGCTAATCTTGTGTAGCATCGCTCCGCCCACGTGAAGAAGCATCGCTCTTTGCCTATCTGGGTCTAGTGCAACAGCTGCAAAATAGTTCTCTAGACGCTCCACCCAGGATTTCCATTTGGCGGTTTGCGCTGATGGGGGCCCTTCCATAACAAAAGGCTCTATGACTGGAAAAGTGGCCATTGTTTTTCTTCCTTTTTTTTTTTTCTGCCCCTTATTGGTATTGTTCCTCCCTTTGTTGTGGCTTGTGCTTGTTTCCCTCTCCTTCACTTTTTTTTTTTTGATAAGGGATTATTTCTTGCTGTTTGTCTGGCGGTATGTCCCTCTTTTCTGCCTTTTTCCCCTTTTTTCCTTTTTTTTTTTTTTTGTCTGTGGCCCCCCTCCTGCCGTACCGGTGCTCGCTCTCCCCTGCTGATTGGCAGCTCTTCCCTCACCTTCTTTTCTTGCTGCCGGCCTGTCTCTGGACTCCGACCGGGGGCGGGAGAATGCGTGCTCCCCGTGCGCGCGTCTTCCTTAGCCACACGCGTCGCTCCGTTGACAACCAACAACACGGAGATCCCGCGCCGAGCCTCCGCCTCCTCCGCGGACTCCCCGACTCGCGTTGTCGTGGTGTGCCGGTTGCCGCTTGAAGACGCTGCCGTGCAGGGGCCAGCCTGCCGCTCTGCACTCGACGTGAGTTTCGTTTCTATTTCTGCCCGTGCCTCGTCGCCAATTTGTTATATTGGGTCGCGGGGTGAACCACTCCCGCGGTACACTTTTCGGGACTCCTATTCGGGCCGTATGCAGGCCCGGTGAACTGCAGTAATAAACAGACAAACACACGTGTGTAGTACCAGCGGCTACCAGACTGCCTGGCGTCCCGCCACTCCGGGCTTTTATTAACTCTCGCCCCAAGTCCGGGGCTCAACCATACATTCCTAGGGAGCAGGGGTAACCTTCCCTGTCCCGCGTCACATGACCCGCAAATCCAGCGAACACCCCTTCCCACTTGGTACCTCCTGGAGGTCCCAAACATAACAATAATGACCTCCCATACAGAAATTTTTTCATGACATGTGCATTTTATTCTTGATAATAATGTGTTTACATGCCTGCTGCTTGCCTTTGCAGAGTACTAGCAACCTGTGTGATGTTCTGACAACTGCTGGTGTAGCAGGGTATTACTGATCCATGTCCTCTTTGGTCTAATGATGTTTTATGCAATACAGTTTATTTTTCTATAACTTGTGGAGTTTTCTTTGTGTTCTATGTATCGTGTCACTAGTATTGTGTGTGTTGTGCAAACGCTTTACACATTGCCTCTGGGATAAGCCTGACTGCTTGTGCCAAGCTACCAAGGGGATGAGCAGGAGTTATTTTTGGAATGTAGTCCCCTTGCCCTGACTAGAGTGGTAGTCCCTGCCTGAGGTGCCTACCCTAGCCAACCAGGAACCTCATTTCTAACAGGGG
This sequence comes from Pleurodeles waltl, assembly GCF_031143425.1. Classification (NCBI taxonomy): domain Eukaryota; kingdom Metazoa; phylum Chordata; class Amphibia; order Caudata; family Salamandridae; genus Pleurodeles; species Pleurodeles waltl. The sequence continues at coordinate 186,605,288 of NC_090442.1, forward strand.
CCTACACCTCTTTGTGGATAGAATGCAGTTTGCATTTCCTAATAAACAACCAGTTCTCTGTGCCCAACCTGCCACAATGTCTGTTGGCATGGGTGTCCCTTTGTGCTTGGATTGCTCCTTCAACTCTTTTAACTTGGTGAAGGATCCTACAACATCTAGAAGTTTGTCTTGACGTGCCCTCCATGAGCAGTCAATCCCTTTTTTTTGGGTCCTTCATATATTTCCCCAAGAAGGTACAAAGGTTGGCATCTATTTATGGTGCTGAAGCCACCTTCCCTTGAGGCTCTAAATTGAGCCCTGACATCCTTCTCAAGGGGTTGATGGATCTTGCTAGCTACATAATCCCCCACCTTCTGATCCGGGATCCATTTGGAGGACCACAGATGGCAAATACAATACCATCTGGTTCAAATGCATCCCTGTGTCCTGCCTCCCCATCTAGCGAGTCAGAGGCATTAGATCCAGGGCGCCAGAGCCTGCTGGAATCTCATTCCTCATCCAAGGAGACCGCCTTTCTGGAATCACCCTCCCCTTTGTCAGGCAACCCAGTATCGGGTTGAGTATTAGATCTGACTAAATTACGGTTTTCTCCAGGAATGTTCTCCTCCCAGTAGGGTGTATTTTTTAAACGTGCACATACTCTTATGGAGACTTTGAGCAATTTAGTGAAGCCTTCCAGGTGCCCTGTGTCACATTTAGAGGCCTTCCTAGCTCCACAGGAAGAAAGCCCACCAGGACCTGTGCTTAAAGCTGTAGGTTTGTTAACAACTCCAGGAATCTGGGCTGCTAACTTATTTATCTGGTCCTGCAGAGGGGCAAGAACTCTGGATATAGCCTGCGTCAGCACTTTATCCACCTTTGGAGGTAGGTGTCATCCTTTGGGCAGCCATTCCTCTTCAGTCCGTAATATGTGGAATATTCGTGGTCCTTGAAGGACTTCATAATTATTGAGGGTGAGAGCACAATATCATAGGAAAACCACCCGTAGAAAATCTCACAAGGCAGCACTCTCGCCGGGAACTGTTACCTGAACGGTACACTTATTACAACTTGCCACAAGGTGGCATGCAAGGCCGATCTGGTTGGGAAAAGTTACTTGAGTTAACAGACCACCGCAGCAGTGTCAATATGGTGAGGAATGGAAGGGAAAGCCCAAAGGGAATCCCACAGTGAAACCTCAAAGGGGTTTCTCCAAAGTGTGTCATGAGCCGAGGAGCAAAGTTACAGCGATCGCAGAGATAGATGCAAAAATGTCCACATTTTTTCCAAAACACATCAAAGCCCAGAAGAAAGACAGATGGCTCGTAGAGAGAATGTCAAAAAACCCTCTCTGACACAGTGAGTCTTTTCACCAAGAACCTAAAGATTGCCAAAGACACCAAGACATCGTGAGACCCCACGCTGGCCGATAAGGTCTCAGGATCGACACAGAGAGCGATATACATGATAGGGAATGCGAATTGTGCCTTGAACCTTTTGATAAAAATAGACTCAAAATTGGGGGACCTCCCCACATCAGAGGCTGAGCCATTGTCCAGGTTAACTTATTTGGAGAACCATTAAGAAATTTGGGCCATTTGTGGCTGCCTTTTTAGCGTTAGAAAAGGTAAAATCTTCCATAAAGATTTTTATCAGGAAGGTTTTCCACACGGCTGAAAGAGGCAGGGGCCACCCCAGTGGATGAGCATGGCAGCAAAGTTCCTCCCAAGGAACCCTTCAAGGAAAGAGAAGGATAAATAATGACTGGCACAATTATTGGCACCAAGGATCCTTCTTTCCCTCCAAATGTACTGGCAGAAGCAGTGACAATAGAGGTAGAAGAGTGAACGCCCCAAGAGGATTTTCAGGCAATGATTATCCATTTTTCCCAAGAAACTTTGGGGGAAGGCAGCAGTGGTTTGCAGGCAATTGGAAGGAGATATCTGATGATCCATGGATATGGAAGACAATAAAGGGCCTACATATATTTTATGGTACCCCAAAATTGACAACACTTCCCAAACCACTATATTTAACTTCCAGGGAAACAGATCTCATAGGCAACAAAGTGAAGGACCTGGAGTGTAAAAGTCACAATTTACATGTTTGTAAACCACCTCAGGGGCTTTCTCATAAATTACCATGTCAAAATTGGAGGGTAGTCACCTACTGAGAGATATCCATCGTCCGGGGGATTGAATAGTTCAACTCGACCCAAAAGACGCCTCTCTAATGTTCCCCATTTTCAATCCCCCCCATCTCATCGGGGCACCAAGCTTATCCTATACCTGGACAACATCTTCATAATGGATCAGTGTCACTACTGTGATATCATCTGAACAAAACTATTGTCTTGTTACAGGGTCTAGCCTTTGTAATAAATCAAAGCAAATCAGAGTTGATCCCAAAGTAGTCCATGTCCTTCCTGGGATTAATCATTGATTCGATGACAGACATGTTGAGCCTACCTGAGGAAGATCAAGAAGAAGCTTCAAGTGGTCTTAAAAAGAGACAATATTTCTCTCAGGTTGCTGGACGAAATAGTGGATCTCTTATCATTGTCAATCTAGGTGATTTTTTCAGGCCCACTTCATAACATGGCCCTTCAAAGACCCTGGATGATTCATCTCAGGAAAGGGATGACCTAAGCTCAAAGGATTTCACTATCACAAGAGACCAGGACAGAGATCCACTGGTGGCTAGATCACATGGGTGCTTGGAACGGGAGAGCGATCTTCGATTCCTGTCCAGACCTGATCATAGAAACCTATGCCAGCTGGTCAGGCTGGAAAGCAACGTGCAGAAACCTCTTGACGTGCTGCCGAAGGTCAGAAGAAGAACATCAACTGCACATAAACTACTTGAAACTCTTTGCAGGTTTGCTTGCCATCAGATCCATGACAAAGGACAGAGTATTGTGTTGGGTACTTTTGAAGATGGACAATATGTCTGCCGTGAGATACATTAACCGCCTGGGAGGCACATGATTGAGGACTCTCACAGAGATGGCAAAGGACTTCTGCCACTTTTGCCTGCAGAATCAGATTTCGGTCACAGTGGAATACCCTGCAGACAGACAGAACAAGGTGGCAAATTGGAACTCCAGATACACCTCCGATTCTAGCTACTGGAGCTGTATCGGAACACCTTCAAAGATATTGATGTACAGATGGGGACTCTGCAGGTCAATCATTTCACTTCCAGATTGAACAATAAACTTCCCCTATCCTTCAGGTGGAGTCCATATCCAAGGATAGGAGCGGTGGATGCTTGTCTCCATGACGGTCAACCAATCAGAGGAATTATGGATGTCCTCCTTTCGTAATGATTGCCAGGTTAGCAGCTCAAGTCATTAAACAGAAAGCAACTCTAATTTTAGTGACTCCAGTTTGATGGTCACAGCTGTGATTCCAGATTTTTATGGAATTGTCTTTAGATCGAACAATAGCCTTACTGGTGGTTCCTGGAATACTGGAGGATTGTGCCAGATAAGGTCACTCCATGGTACTGCAGGGACATCCGAAACTTATAGAATGGAGAATTTCATGGGAAGATGGATAAACAATGAACTTTTCTGGCGGACATCCTCAAGCGTGCCTGGGCTAAGGACACTATAAAATGCCACAGAACAACATGGAGAAAGTGGACATGCTGGTGCTTGGAGACCCATCTGGATTTCATGGAGACAGGAATTATCCCAATTTTGTGAGCTTTCTATTGAAAGAGGCCACCTCTGAATTTGTGCATAATATAATCAATAGCGTCAGATCTTCCATTTCAGCAGGCCACACTCTGATCAACAATAGAGCTGTTGGAGAACACCAGTGAGGATAAAAACTATTGAGGACATTTATGTGTCCAATTCTCCATAACCCAGGTACTCAAACTTGTGGGACGAGCATGTGATTCTAAATATCAGTCCAGGCCCTGGACATTTCTAGCAGAATATTCACAACGGGGATAACCTTAGTTTTAACCAGTAGGACCAAGACTAACAGCAGATGAGAACTGCACCTAGCATTTCATGAAAAACCTAAATTATGTATGGTCAGATGCCTTAAAGCCTAGGAAAACATGATGGCAGAGGTACGACCACAGGAAGGAAAACAACTGCTATGGCATTGAGTAATCCGTTCAAGACAGCATCTTCTCCATTGATCGCCAGGTGGATAATGCAAGAAGTAGGAATCTACATGACACAATTTGGAGCCATGACACAATTTGGGGCTATGGCTTCTAAAGCAATCACAGTTGAAAGGAGATTGGAGGATATCATGAATGCCGCTGACTGGTCGTCTGACGCAGCCTTTCAGAAATCCTATTTTGAACCAATTTAAGAGGCAGCCACATTGGTGGCAAGTAAGCTTTAAACATGCATAATCCTCACCTCTAGCCCTGACATGGAATATAGAATTTCATATTTATAGAGATGGAAAGTTTCAATTGTATTAAGGGCATGGAGGCAAGTATTATCACACCCAAGAGCATTTCAGGGAAATCTCCTCAAGCATCCTTCTTCTCTGAAGATGGTTATGGGTAAGTGTAAGGAAATGCCTCCTTGGCATGGTTACCCCCTGACTTTTTGCCTTTGCTGATGCTAAGTTATGATCTGAAAGTGTGCTGGGACCCTGCTAACCAGGCCCCAGCACCAGTGTTATTTCCCTAAACTGTACCTTTGTCTCAACAATTGGCACAACCCTGGCACTCAGGTAAGTCCCTTGTAACTGGTACCCCTGATACCAAGGGCCCTGATGCCAGGGAAGGTCTCCAAGGGCTGCAGCATGTCTTATGCCACCCTAGGGGTCCTCACTCAGCACATGCACACTGCTTCACAGTTTGTGTGTGCTGATGGGGAGAAAAGGACTAAGTGGACATGGCACTCCCCTCAGGGTGCCATGCCAACCTCACACTGCCTGTGGCATAGGTAAGTCACCCCTCTAGCAGGCCTTACAGCCCTAAGTCAGGGTGCATGATACCACAGGTGAGAGCATATGTGCATGAGTACTATGCCCCTACAGTGTCTAAGCAAAACCTTAGACATTGTAAGTGCAGGGTAGCCATAAGAGTATATGGTCTGGGAGTCTGTCAAACACGAACTCCACAGCACCATAATGGCTACATTGAAAACTGGGAAGTTTGGTATCAAACGTCTCAGCAAAATAAATGCACACTGATGCCAGTGTGCACTTTATTGTAAAATACACCCAGAGGGCATCTTAGAGATGCCCCCTGAAAATATACCTGACTTCTAGTGTGGGCTGACTAGTTTTTGCCAGCCTGCCACACACCAGACATGTTGCTGGCCACATGGGGAGAGTGCCTTTGTCACTCTGTGGCTAGGAACAAAGCCTGTACTGGGTGGAGGTGCTTCTCACCTCCCCCTGCAGGAACTGTAACACCTGGTGGTGAGCCTCAAAGGCTCACCCCCTTAGTTACAGTGCCACAGGGCATCCCAGCTAGTGGAGATGCCCGCCCCTCCGGCCACTGCCCCCACTCTTGGCGGCAAGGCTGGAGGAGATAATGAGGAAAACAAGGAGGAGTCACCCCCCAGTCAGGACAGCCCCTAAGGTGTCCTGAGCTGAGGTGACTCTTACTTTTAGAAATCCTCCATCTTGTAGAAGGAGGATTCCCCCAATAGGATTAGGGATGTGGGGGGCGTGGCCTGCAGCCGATGAAGCTGCACCTTAGTGCGGAGCTCCGGGGCCGCGAACGGAGCCCAGCTGTAATACTAGCGTTTCCAAGCCCCTACGCAAAACACAATCCAGCGAGCGGAAACCCGCCCGACAAACCTGACGAAAATGCCAAGACGCGAGGTATAGGGACCACAGAGAAAATAGCACGAGCCCTCGCCGATCACAAGGAATCAAAATGGCGGCTGCCTCCGGGCCTTGGATCGGCTGGGCCCCGGACTTGTGGGAGAGGAGCCGAGAGCCTGCCTAGAACGAGAGGGACCGGCCCGCGCCCCTGGATCGTCCCGGTGGCACTCCTGCGCTTCTGCAGAGCTTGGGGAGGAGGCGAGGTCATACGGACGAGGACGGGAGGTGACGCGCCAACGCGCCTCAGAGAGTGGGCGGCCCGATGCGGCTTGCCCGGGACTGGGCCCCGGTCTGGCGGGAGGAACCGGAGCATGAGCGGATCCCGCCGGGGGGCCTGATGACACTAAGGGAGCCCCTTACTCCCACGTCGTGCAAGGTACGGAGGCGAGGGCACAGAAGAAGGGGGAAGCCACAACAGAGGGAGCGCGGGACGCAAGGCCTGCGCACCCGATCCCAGCACTATTCTGATGGGGGCCCCCTGAGCCGCAACCTTAACAAACTCTAGAAGGGGAAGCTACAAATCAACTGCCCTGGAGGTGTGGGCGGCAGGAGTAACACGAGTCTGGCCCTATATTAAGCGCCCTGCACACCTACAGACACACTGGATAACGACACGAAAGGGGGGGAACCCAGATGACATTCACGGGTCCCCCCAACTGCGGGAGCGAGTAACAGGGGAGCACTCTACATTCGACCCCACAACACCTGGAGGTGCTGAACACTACGCTTGGGCATGGCAAGTGCTGGAGGGGTAAAGTGCTGAATGCTGCTATAAAGAACTAGTTCTCCCCCCACTGCTACTTAACGAAGAGTCTCAGAAGTAGCCAGAAAGACTGACATCATAGTTGGTGCACAAAGCCCGGGCCATTACTGGCCGAGACCACCTACATTAGTGAAGAAGCACCTGCCCTTGATGATGGGCAAGCCCAAAAGACGAGAGGGGCAGGGCCCGGAGAACCCCACCGGCATCCAGATTTCAGATCAGTCCCATAAAAAAAACTCTCAGGACAGCACGACCCAACAGGAAACAACCCTCGACACGGTGCTTCTGGCCATCAGAAAATCTTGAGAAGCACTTGAACAGAAAATAGACAACCTGTCGGAGGACCTCTCCCTGCTACGCGACGACCACCGCAGACTCACAGAGAGAGTGGGAACAAATGAAAAGGTGCTTGAGCTCGTGTCCTCGACCCAGAAGTCAGCTACCAAAGAAACCCTGGACATTACCTCTCGTAAAAAAGCCCTAGAAACAAGAGCGGAAGACGCTGAAAACCGCGTCCGCAGGAGTAACTTAAGATTGATTGGCATTCCAGAAGGAGCGGAAACAGCGGCAGCAAGCATGGAATCCTTCTTAGAAAACTGGATCAAAGTCACAATTCCTCCTGAAGGTTTATCCTAGTTTTTTGCCATAGAAAGAGCTCATAGGGTGCCCAGAAGACCTACTCCCCCGGGGCAAGAGCTCGCCCAATAGTGGCAAAACTCCTGCATTTTAAGGACAGAGATTACATTCTGGCACAATCACGCCTGAAAGGCGAAATCATGTTAGTTAACCATCGGGTTATGCTCTTTCCGGACTTCACCAAAAGCACACAGGTACAGAGAGCTTCTTTCAATAACCCCAAACGTATCCTCTGAGAAAATGGAATCAAATATGCCATGCTTTTTCCGGCCAAACTTAGAGTGGAATATGAAGGGAAGTCACATTTCTTTACCTCCCCACAAGTAGTTGAGGAATGGCTGGAAGCCAAGAACATCATAACTCCGGGCCCCCAAGGAGAGGCGCATAATACAATTTCCAGGAAGCGCAGCAGATCCTCCAAACGAAACAAAGAGATTGCCCCCCGAGACACCAGGCACTTCAAGAAATGCGTGAAGCAGTGGATGCAGCTGCGGCACTGAGCGGAGGCTTCTTCCTCCCATCACAAAACTCTGGTCACACCACAGATCGCGACTCGAGCTGCGGGGGATCATCGATCTCATAGCGCGACACCCTCACCAGCCTACCAAAAGTGACTCCGAGATCCTCAGAAGAAATGATCTGATCCTCCATGGACAGAACTGGCATTAAAAGAAAGCTGTGGCGAACCAACCAGCATGATCTAGCTAACTAGAAGTAGATGGCCTGGTGGACCCACACTCTGTACGACTTGTGTAATAGCTTATTGGGCAGCTTAATTTAACCACGCTGGGCTCCGGAACTGGCCTGGAGTGTAGGCTCTCGGTCACTGGCACGCCACCCACCTATAGGATTTTAAGACAAGTTAAGATGGTTTGGACAGGGAAAGTTCTGATCACCAGTCCTGGGGAGAGGGAGTTGGGAATTGAATCTTTTAAGTAAATACAGGGAGTTAGTTATGCACTTATCATTAATGTAGCTGACAGTTCAAGCAATAAAACACGCCCCACTACAAGCTAAGTAACCAAAATAGGGACCACAACGTATAAAATAATAACCTGGAACGTCAGATGCCTTAACAACATATCCAAACGATATAAAGTGTACAATCATTTAAAATGCAGGGGAATCCACATAGCTTTATTACAAGAGACCCACCTGGTGAAACAGGAAGTTAACGCCCTTAAGAAACGATGGAGAGGCCAAATAATTGCCACTAGATAGTCAGCATTTGCAAGGGGAGTTCTGATCTGGATTCGCCCGGGGGTGCCCTTTCAGGTCCTACACAAGACTATAGACAAAGATGGCAGATTCGTAGTAGTATCCGGGAGACTAGAGGGAAAATAAATAACACTAAGCAGGATATACACACCCAGTCAGGATCGGGGGAAATTCCTCAATAAATTGTCACTGGAAAAAGGCTCACACCTGACGGGCCCTAACTTGATTGGAGGAGATTTTAACTGCATAGCCAATATTGAGCTGGACAGATTGCACCCTCCCCTCACACACTCCCCAACACTAAAAACCACCAAATCATTCGCAGACTGGCAGAACCACTGGCAATTAAGAGACAGCTGGAGACACCTCAGTCCAAAAACTCGGGACTAATCATATTACTCTGCGGTACACGATCTGCATGTCAGGCTGGACACCTTCTTAGCGTCCCCTGAAATTCAAAATGAAGTAGTTTCTATCGAATACCTGAGCCGTACAATCTCTGATCATAACCCCCTGATGCTGTCGCTGTCCTGGGGAAGAGTGAGAGCGACGATCCCAACATGGCGCCTGAGAGCAGAAATGCTTGAAGACGAGGCACTCAAACACCTCTTACATACAACCATATTAGAGTTTTTTAAACAAAACTCGCAGACAGCATCCTCCAGATCCATTGAATGGGAAGTATTCAAGACGGTTATAAGGGGCACCTGTATTAGCGAGAACATAGGGGTCCGGAAATCAATGGAAAATGAGCTACATAGATTGGAGGACTCCCTTAGGGACCTCGAGTGTAGACGCCCCACACAACCTGAGCTGGCGCCCCTGATGAAAGACACCAAAAATACAATTGCGGTGGTGAACATTAGATTATCGCGACATGACTATAAACAATATCTAGTCAAACAACATTCAGAGGGGGACAAAGCAGGGGCCTTACTGGCGTGGCTGGCTAACCCACCCAAACAACAAACTATCATAGTGGAAATTGAAGACACCCCAGGCAACAATGTTTACAGTCAAAAAGAAATTAACACAAGCTTTGTTAACTACTATTCAACATTATATGCACCCCCCGAGACACTAACTAATCTCCAGCTACAAGAACTGGAAGACCTCGCCTCCCCAAACTTGGGGAAGAGGGGAGCGCAGTCTTAGCAGCCCCAATTACAAATGCAGAAATCAAAACAGTGATCCAAGGCATGGCCAAGGGCAAAGTCCCTGGATCTGACGGACTCCCACGCAAGTACTACCTCCTATACCAGGACCTGTTAGCCCCACACCTCAGCGCAGTATACATGGAAGCATGGAACAGTAATGACCTGCCCCAATCTACTAACGAAGCCATCATGATCCCTTTATTAAAACCTGACAGGCCACCATCCGATGTCCGCTCCTATCGCCCATTTTCCATACTTAATATAGACTATAAAATATTAAGCCGGATATTAGCGAACAGACTTTTGCCACATATGTCATCACTAAACCACCAGGATCAGTCCAGTTTCATCCCACAACGCAGCACTGCACAAAATATTAGGCGTCTGGTGTCGGTTCTCCACTCCATACCCCCGGAAATGTCGCAGTCAGCGGCCATCTCGATAGACATAGAGAAGGCATTCTACTGCCTGCGATGGGACTACCAGGAACAGGTCATGCTGAAATTGGGAATGGGAGAGGGATTTACATGATGGACTAAGCTATTGTACTCAAATCCAACTGCTAGAGTGAAAACAGGTAGCACTATATCCAACTCCTTTTCGATAGGTAGGGGAACTACACAGGGCTGCCCATTATCCCCTCTCCTTTTTGCAGTGGCAGTAGAGCCCCTGGCACAAATGGCCAGAACTGGGCAGCACTACAAAGGTATATCTATTAATAACTGGACACACTACATCGCCCTTTATGCTGACGAGGTGGTGCTCTTCCTTCGAAGTTTGGAAGAAGACCTACCCGGAGTAATAACCATGGTGGAGAGCTGTGGAGTGGCTTCCAGACTCCGAATTAATTGGAGGAAGTCCACCATATTCCCCGCACATAGAAGCACAACCGAACCGAATGAAACAAGAGGTTTGCCTTGGTCACCTACTACATTCAAATACCTAGGGGTAAACATATACCACACCAAGGAGGACCTCCTAGAAGGTAATATTCATAGAGCGCTTAGTGGAGTTAGGTCTAGCATGCGATTCTGGGAGACACTACCACTGGCAGTGTCCAGCAGGACCGCCCTACTCAAAATGATAGTGCTACCCAGAATGCTATACTACTTCGCTACTATCCCACTGGTAATCCAAAAAGCAGTATTTAGAAGTATGGCATCTCTGTTCGCGAGCTTTATATGGGGATCGGGTAGGCATAGAATTGCACTAAATTTACTGCAGAGAACCACTGTCGAGGGTGGACTGGCGGCCCCAAACCTAGAAATGTATTATTGGGCAGGACAACTACAATGGCTAGCAAAACTTATCAGCTAAACCCCAGGGGCGAAGGAGCTACGGATCCCTCTGAACTGCTCACCCAAAAAAATATTAGGGATAGTTATAAACCCCAGGAAGCTAAAACCGCAGCTGCCCATAGAGTGGGAATCAATTAGACACTGCTGGGAACAATTCTTAAGACACACCAATACAAAGGCTCCCTACATTTAGAAGCACCCTCGGATTGCCTGGCCGTTACTATTGGGGACGAAATGCTTAAAGGCCTTAATAAGCTTGGGGAACATAACATCACAAAACTAGGTGACATATATGACAATGGGAGACTCCGCACTTATTCGGAGCTTCAAGCCCAATTCAATCTCCCAACTGGACTGTTCCTCACATATAGCTCGATCACCAGAATTGCACAAAAAATCTGGGGGACAGCAGCCCTCGAACCCCCAATACACAGTGGCTGTAACACCCTTTGCACAATTGGGGAGAAGAAAGGAGTGATTTCAGAAATATACAAATCCCTACAAAGCAGTACATGCACACCCCTAAGCAAACTTAGAAACAGGTGGCAAACTCAATTAAACACACCCATTGAGGATGCACAGTGGGCAAGGATCACCTCTCATATTTATTCGGTATCAAGAAACGCCAGATTCAAACTAATTAATTTATATATTTACCATAGGGCCTATCTAACCCCGCAAATGATAACTAAAATATATAACACAAATGAAGCAAGATGTCCTAGATGTGCCGAAATAGCAGCGGGGCTAGTACACATATTATGGAGTTGCCCGCAACTCAGTTCATACTGGACAGAGATCTTTCAGAGAATCTCCACCTGTACTGACAGGACGATTTCCATGTCCCCGATGGTGGCATTATTGGGAGACTTTCCGCGCCCCGCAGCTCACAAAATAACAAATAAATTTGTTGATCTAGCTCTCGTTCTGGCCAAAAGAGAAATCACCTCACACTGGAAATACCCAGCGGGCCCGCAGATTAAAAACTAGCAGGAAGCAACAGAGAAATGGGCAGAAACTGAGGGAATAGTACTACTAAGAGAAGCGCTCCAGGGACGGAGACCAAGAGATAGCGCAACACAATGGGATGCATTACTGGAGTGTTTGAAAACCCTGAATGATCCAACCCCAGAAAATGCCCTGTTGGCCTCAGTCGCTGAATCAGAAACAGCTCCCACACCGACCACATAAAACTTTGGACGCATACACTGCAAGGATCAGCCCATCAAGAACTGTCAGCGTAGGAACTCAATATGTTGAAATAAATGCAATATGGGGGAGGGAGGGTTCATTGCTAAAATTGGGGAATATACTGTTTAAGGATAAAAAACGATAAAAGATATTTAAAAACAAAAAAAAGGATAAGGGATGTGCCCCCCTCCCCACAGGGAGGAGGCACAAAGAGGGTGTAGCCACCCTCAAGGACAGTAGCCATTGGCTACTGCACTCCTAGACCTAAACACACCACTAAATTCAGTATTTAGCGGCTCCCAGAACCAAGGAAGATAGATTCCTGCAACCTAAAGAAGAAGAAGGACTGCTGACCTGAAACCCTGCAGTGAAGACGGAGACGACAACTGATTTGGCCCCAGCCCCACCGGCCTGTCTCCCTACTTCGAAGAAAAACTGCAACAGCGACGCATCCAACAGGGTCCAGCGACCTCTGAAGCCTCAGAGGACTACCCTGCATCTAAAGGACCAAGAAGCTCCCGAGAACAGCAGCCCTGTTCAAGAAACTGCAACTTTCTGCAACAAAGAAGCAACTTTAAAGACCCCACGTTTCCTGCCGGAAGCGTGAGACTTTCCACTCTGCACCCAACGCCCCTGGCTCGACCTGCAGAAAACTAACACTACAGGGAAGATTCCCCAGCGACTGCGAGCCCGTGAGTAGCCAGAGTTGACCCCCCTGAGCCCCCACAGCGACACCTGCAGAGGAAATCCAGAGGCTCCCCCTGACCACGACTGCCTGTAACAAGGAACCCGACGCCTGGAACTAGCACTGCACCCACAGCCCCCAGGACTTGAAGGGACCGAACTCCAGTGTAGGAGCGGCCCCCAGGCGACCCTCTGCCTAGCCTAGGTGGTGGCTATCCAGAGGAGCACCCCCTGTGCCTGCCAGCATCGTTGAAGAGACCCCCGGGTCTCCCCATTGATTCCTATCTGAAACCCGATGCCTGTTTGCACTCTGCACCCGGCCGCCCCTGTGCCACTGAGGGTGTACTTTCTGTGCCTGCTTGTGTCCCCCCGGTGCCCTACAAAACCCCCATGGTCTGCCCTCCGAAGACATGGGTACTTACCTGCTGGCAGACTGGAACCGGGGTACCCCTTTTTCCATTGAAGCCTATGTGTTTTGGGCACCACTTTGACGTCTGCACCTGACCGGCCCTGAGCTGCTGGTGTGGTAACTTTGGGGTTGCCTTGAACCCCCAACGGTGGGCTACCTTGGACCCAACTTTGAACCCTGTAAGTGTTTTACTTACCTGTGAACTTAACAAATACTTACCTCCCCCAGGAACTGTTGATTTTTGCAGAGTCCACTTTTAAAATAGCTTATTGCCCTTTTCGTCAAAACTCTACATGCTATTGTGATTATTCAAAGTTCCTAGAATACCTGAGTGAAATACCTTTCATTTGAAGAATTACTTGTAAATCCTGAACCTGTGGTTCTTAAAATAAACTAAGAAAATATATTTTTCTATATAAAAACCTAATGGCCTGGAGTAAGTCTTTGATTGTGTGTTCCTCATTTATTGCCTGTGTGTGTACAACAAATGCTTAACACTACCCTCTGATAAGCCTACTGCTCGACCACACTACCACAAAATAGAGCATTTGAATTATCTCTTTTTGCTACTATCTTTCCTCTAAGGGGAACCCTTGGACTCTGTGCACACTATTTCTTACTTTGAAATAGTATATACAGAGCCTTCCTAAATTGGTGGATCAGCGGTAGGGTACAAGACTTTGCATTTGCTGGACTACTCAGCCAATACCTGATCACACGACTAAATTCCAAAAATTGTCATTGGTAACTTATTTTTGAAATTTGAGCTATTTTTCAAAATTTTCAAAAGTCCTGCTAGGGCCTTGTGTTAGTCCCTGTTAGCATTTCTTTTAGAGTTTAAAAGTTTGGATTAAGTTCTAGAGATAGTTTTAGATACTTAAAAAGTATCCCAACTTTTAGAGAAATAATGTCTATGCAGAAGAGATGGTGGTGGAGCTCAACCTCACCCCTCACCTGCATCTTAGGATGTCAGAGTTAAGGACTCTGCAAAATCAAAAAGATAAAAACTGGATCAAACCCTACCGAAAGTACAGCTCCAGGAGCTCTTGGCAGAGTTTTCTAGAGACAACCCCTCTGAAGATAATCTTACAGAGGGGGAAGCTAGTGATGTGGAGGATAATTTCCCACCCCCACTCCTAGTTAGGGAGACCAGGGTTCGTCCAACCCTGACTCCACAAGTGATAGTCAGAGATGCTGCTTCTCCCACAGGGGAGTCCAACGGCTCTGGAAGCATTGAGGGCATCCTCAATGAAGATGCCCTCTTGTTAGCCAGGATGGCCAAAAGACTGGCTTAGCAGAGACAGCTCCTAGCCATAGAAAGGGGAAGACAAGACATGGGTTTAGCTCCCATCGATGGTGGCAGAAACTTAAATAGGGTCAGAGAGAATACTGACATGCTAAAAATCCCCAAAGGGATTGTAACAAAATATGAAGATGGTGATGATATCAACAAATGGTTCACAGCTTTTGAGAGGGCTGGTGCAACCATAAAAGTAAACAAATCTCACTGGGGTGCTCTCCTTTGGGAAATGTTCACTGGAAAGTGTAGGGATAGACTCCTCACACTCTCTGGAAAAGATGCAGAATCCTATGACCTCATGAAGGCTACCCTGATTGAGGGCTTTGGATTCTCAACTGAGGAGTACAGGATTAGGTTCAGGGGGCTCAAAAATCCTCAAGCCAGACCTTGGTTGATTTTGTTGACTTCTCAGTCAAAACACTGGATGGTTGGATTAATGGCAGTAGTGTAAATGATTATGATGGGCTGTACAATCTGTTTATGAAAGAACACCTTTAAAGTAATTGTTTCAATGATAAACTGCATCAACATCTGGTAGACCTAGGTCCAATTTCTCCCCAAAAATTGGGAAAGAAGGCAGACCATTGGGTCAAGACTAGGGTGACTAAGACTTCCACAGGGGGTGACCAAAAGAAAGGGGTCACAAAGACTCCCCAGGGGAAGAGTGTTGAGACATCCAAGGGTAAAAGTAAAGAGTCTTCTACAGTGCCCCAAAAACCTGCTCAGGAGGGAGGGTCCAAAGCCTCTTCACAATCCACATTTGGGTACAAGGGTAAAAACTTTGATCCCAAAAAGGCCTGGTGTTGTAGCTGTAATCAGCAGGGACACCAAACTGGAGACAAGGCCTGTCCGAAGAAAGGCTCCAGTTCTACTTCTACTCCAGTTAGCACTGGAATAGCCAGTCTCCAGGTGGGATCAACATTGTGCCCAGAGCAAATCAGGGTTCACACTGAAGCTACATTAGTTTCTGAGGGTGGGGTGGACTTAGCCACACTAGCTGCCTGGCCCCCTAATATGCAAAAATACAGGCAGCAACTCTTAATTAATGGGACTAGTGTAGAAGCCCTGAGGGATACAGGTGCTAGTGTCACAATGGTTTCCCCAGGACAAAACCTGACTGGACAAACTTATCCAGTCACCAACGCTGACAATCAGACTAAAGTACATCCCATGGCTATGGTAACTTTAGAGTGGGGAGGGGTCACTGGCCTGAAACAGGTGGTAGTCTCCTCTGCTATCCCAGTAGACTGTTTGCTTGGAAATGACCTGGAGTCCTCAGCATGGGCTGAGGTAGACCTCAAAAGCCATGCTGGGTATACCTGAACTGGTGTGTGTCAAGACAAGGGCACAGTGCAAGGCTCAGGGTGAAAAGAGGTGTTGGAGCCTGGAAGAATGGCCCAACCCTCCAAGAGAAAAGGAAAGAAGACTGAGGAACCAGCTTCAACACAGCAAAGGAAAAATAACCTCTCTTCCCAGGAAGAAGTTCTGCCCTCTGAGGGAACTGAGCCCATGGAGTTGGAACCTTATCAGGTTGAACTCTTAGGCCCAGGGGGACCCACAAGGGAACAGCTGTGTAAGGGGCAAGAAACCTGTTCCTCTCTTGAAGGCCTTAGGCAGCAAGCTGCTGAGTAAACAAAAGGAAAAGTCAGTGGAACACACAGGGTCTATTGGGAAGATGTACTCCTTTACACCGAGGCAAGAGATCCCAAACCTGGTGCCACTAGGAGAGTGGTAGTGCCTCAGGAATTTAGGGAGTTCATTCTGACCTTAGCCCATGACATTCCACTTGCTGGGCATTTGGGACAAACCAAGACATAGGAGAGGTTAGTCAACCATTTCTATTGACCCAACATGTCCCAGAAAGTCAAGGAGTTTTGTGCCTCTTGTGCCACCTGTCAAGCCAGTGGTAAGACAGGTGGCCATCCAAAGGCTCCCCTCATTCCACTTCCAGTGGTGGGGGTCCCCTTTGAAAGAGTGGGAGTGGACATAGTGGGTCCACTTGAACCTCCCACAGCCTCAGGGACGCAGTATATCCTAGTAGTAGTGGATCATGCTACTAGGTACTCTGAAGCAAATCCCCTTAGGTCCACTACTACCCCTGCAGTAGCCAAAGCACTCATTGGTATCTTTACCAGAGTGGGATTTCCTAAGGAGGTGGTTTCTAACAGAGGTACCAACTTCATGTCAGCATACCTTAAACATATGTGGAATGAGTGTGGGGTGACTTACAAATTCACCACACCATACCATCCACAAACCAATGGTCTTGTTGAAAGGTTTAACAAGACATTGAAGGGCATGATCATGGGGCTCCCTGAAAAGCTCAAAAGGAGATGGGATGTCCTCTTGCCATGTCTGCTTTTCACCTACAGAGAGTTACCTCAGAAGGGAGTAGGGTTTTTCCCCCTTTAAACTTCTGTTTGGCCACCCTGTAACGGGACCACTAGCTCTTGTGAAAGAAGGCTGGGAGAGACCTCTTCATGAGCCTCAGCAAGATATAGTGGACTATGTACTAGGCCTACGTTCCAGATGGCAGAGTACATGGAAAAGGCAAGTAAAAACCTTGAGGCCAGCCAACAACTCCAGAAGATGTGGTATGACCAAAAGGCTGCTATGGTTGAGTTTCAGCCAGGGCAGAAAGTCTGGGTTCTGGAGCCTGTGTCTCCCACGGCACTTTAGGACAGATGGAGTGGCCCTTACCCAGTGCTAGAGAGAAAGTGTCAGGTCACCTACCTGGTAGACCTAGGCACTAGCAGGACCCCAAAAAGGGTGATCCATGTGAACCGCCTCAAACTCTTTCATGACAGGGCAGATGTAAACATGTTAATGGTTACAGATGAGGACCAGGAAGCTGAGAGTGAACCTCTCCCTGATCTCCTCTCCACTGACCCTAAAGATGGCTCAGTAGGTGGAGTGAGCTACTCAGACACCCTCTCTGGCCAACAGCAAGCTGACTGTAGGAAAGTCCTACAACAGTTTGCTGAGCTCTTTTCCCTAACCCCTGGTCAGACACACCTGTGTACCCATGATGTGGACCCAGGGGACAGCATGCCTGTCAAAAACAACATTTTTAGACAGTCTGACCAAGTTAAGGAAAGCATCAAAGTGGAAGTCCACAAGATGCTGGTATTGGGAGTCATTGAGCACTCTGACAGTCCCTGGGCTAGCCCAGTGGTCTTAGTCCCTAAACCTCACACAAAAGATGGCAAGAGAGAGATGAGGTTTTGTGTGGACTACAGAGGACTTAATTCTGTCACCAAGACAGATGCCCATCCCATTCCAAGGGCAGATGAGTTCATTGATAAATTGGGTGCTGCCAGATACTTGAGTACCTTTGATATGACAGCAGGGTACTGGCAAATAAAAGTGGCACCAGGAGCAAAAGAAAAGACAGCATTCTCTACACCTGATGGGCACTATCAGTTTACTGTGATGCCCTTTGGCTTAAAGAATTCCCCTGCTACCTTCCAAAGGTTGGTGAATCAAGTCCTTGCTGGCTTGGAGTCCTTTAGTGCAGCTTATCTTGATGATATTGCTGTCTTTAGCTCCAGCTGGCAGGATCACCTGGTCCACCTGAAGAAGGTTGTGCAGGCCCTGCAAGCAGCAGGTCTCTCTATCAAGGCATCTTAATGTCAGATAGGGCAGGGTACTGTGGTTTACTTGGGACACCTTGTAGGTGGAGGCCAAGTTCAGCCACTCCAACCCAAGATCCAGACTATTCTTGACTGGGTAGCTCCAAAAACCCAGACTCAAGTCAGGGCATTCCTTGGCTTGACTGGTTTCTATAGGAGGTTTGTGAAGGGATATGGATCCATAGTGACACCCCTCTAAGAACTTACCTCTAAGAAAATGCCCAAGATAAACTGGACTGTAGAATGCCAACAGGCCTTTGACACCCTGAAACAAGCTATGTGCACAGCACCAGTTCTCAAAGCTCCAGATTACTCCAAGCAGTTAATTGTGCAGACTGATGCCTCTGAACATGGGATAGGGGCAGTTCTGTCCCAAACAAATGATGATGGCCTTGACCAGCCTGTTGCTTTCATTAGCAGGAGGTTACTCCCCAGGGAGCAGCGTTGGAGTGCCATTGAGAGGGAGGCCTTTGCTGTGGTCTGGACCCTGAAGAAGCTGAGACCATACCTCGTTGGTACTCACTTTGTAGTTCAGACTGACCACAGACCTCTCAGATGGCTAATGCAAATGAAAGGTGAAAATCCTAAACTGTTGAGGTAGTCCATATCCCTACAGGGAATGGACTTTATAGTGGAACACAGACCTGGGACTGCCTATGCCAATGCAGATGGCCTTTCCAGGTTCCTCCACTTAGAAAATGAAGACTCTCTTGGGAAAGGTTAGTCTCACCCTCTTTCGTTTGGGGGGGGTTGTGTAAGGAAATGCCTCCTTGGCATGGTTACCCCCTGACTTTTTGCCTTTGCTGATGCTAAGTTATGATTTGAAAGTGTGCTGGGACCCTGCTAACCAGGCCCCAGCACCAGTGTTCTTTCCCTAAACTGTACCTTTGTCTCCACAATTGGCACAACCCTGGCACTCAGGTAAGTCCCTTGTAACTGGTACCTCTGCCAAGGGCCCTGATCCCAGAGAAGGTCTCTAGGGGATGCAGCATGTCTTATGCCACCCTAGGGACCCCTCACTGCTTCACAGCTTGTGTGTGCTGATGGGGAGAAAATGACTAAGTCTACATGGCACTCCCCTCAGGGTGCCATGCCAACATCACACTGGCTGTGGCATAGGTAAGTCACCCCTCTAGCAGGCCTTACAGCCCTAAGGCAGGGTGCACTATACCACAGGTGAGGGCATATGTGCATGAGCACTATGCCCCTACAGTGTCTAAGCAAAACCTTAGACATTGTAAGTGTAGGGTAGTGATAAGAGTATATGGTCTGGGAGTCTGTCAAACATGAACTCTACAGCACCATAATGGCTACACTGAAAACTGGGAAGTTTGGTATCAAACTTCTCAGCACAATAAATGCACACTGATGCCAGTGTGCACTTTATTGTAAAATACACCCAGACGGCATCTTAGAGATGCCGTCTGAAAACATACCCGACTTCCAGTGTGGGCTGACTAGCTTTTGCCAGCCTGCCACACACCAGACATGTTGCTGGCCACATGGGGAGAGTGCCTTTGTCACTCTGTGGCCAGGAACAAAGCCTGTACTGGGTGGAGGTGCTTCTCACCTCCCCCCGCGGGAAGTGTAATACCTGGCGGTGAGCCTCAAAGGCTCACCCCCTTTGTTACAGCACCACAGGGCATCCCAGCTAGTGGAGATGCCCGCCCCTCCGGCCACTGCCCCCACTTTTGGCAGCAAGGCTGTAGGAGATAATGAGGAAAACAAGGAGGTGTCACACCCAGTCAGGACAGCCCCTAAGGTGTCCTGAGCTGAGGTGACTCTTACTTTTAGAAATCCTCCATCTTGTAGAAGGAGGATTCCCCCAATAGGATTAGGGATGTGCCCCCCTCCCCACAGGGAGGAGGCACAAAGAGGGTTTA
The DNA here is from genome assembly GCF_031143425.1 of Pleurodeles waltl. Classification (NCBI taxonomy): domain Eukaryota; kingdom Metazoa; phylum Chordata; class Amphibia; order Caudata; family Salamandridae; genus Pleurodeles; species Pleurodeles waltl. The sequence continues at coordinate 186,625,254 of NC_090442.1, forward strand.
GCTACCCTCCCAGACCTAAACACACCCCTAAATTCAGTATTTAGGGTCTCCCAGAACCGAGGAAGATAGATTCCTGCAACCTAAAGAAGAAGAAGGACTGCTGACCTGAAGCCCTGCTGAAGTCCTGCAGTGAAGACGGAGACAACAACCGATTTGGCCCCAGCCCCACCGGCCTGTCTCCCTACTTCAAAGAAAAACTGCAACAGCGACGCATCCAACAGGGTCCAGCGACCTCTGAAGCCTCAGAGGACTACCCTGCATCTAAAGGACCAAGAAGCTCCCGAGAACAGCGGCCCTGTCAAGAAACTGCAACTTTCTGCAACAAAGAAGCAACTTTAAAGACCCCACATTTCCAGCCGGAAGCGTGAGACTTTCCACTCTGCACCCGACGCCCCCGGCTCGACCTGCGGAAAACTAACACTACAGGGAGGACTCCCCGGCGACTGCGAGTCCGTGAGTAGCCAGAGTTGACCCCCTGAGCCCCCACAGCGACGCCTGCAGAGGAAATCCAGAGGCTCCCCCTGACCGCGACTGCCTGTAACAAGGAACCCGACGCCTGGAACCAGCACTGCACCCGCAGCCCCCAGGACCTGAAGGAACCGAACTCCAGTGCAGGTGACCCTCTGCCTAGCCCAGTGTTGGCTACCACGAGGAGCCCCCCTGTGCCTGCCTGGTTGAAGAGACCCCCGGGTCTCCCCATTGATTCCTATCTGAAACCCGACGCCTGTTTGCACTCTGCACCCGGCCGCCCCTGTGCCACTGAGGGTGTACTTTCTGTGCCTGCTTGTGTCCCCCCGGTGCCCTACAAAACCCCCCTAGTCTGCCCTCCGAAGAAAGGGTGCCCACCTGCTGGCAGACTGGAACCGGGGCACCCCTGTTTCCATTGAAGCCCATGTGTTTTGGGCACCACTTTGACCTCTGCACCTGACCGGCCCTGAGCTGCTGGTGCGGTAACTTTGGGGTTGCCTTGAACCCCCATCGGTGGGCTACCTTGGACCCAACTTTGAACCCTGTAAGTGTTTTACTTACCTGTGAACTTAACAAATACTTACCTCCCCCAGGAACTGTTGATTTTTGCAGTGTCCACTTTTAAAATAGTATATTGCCATTGTTGTCAAAACTGTACATGCTATTGTGATTATTCAAAGTTCCTAGAATACCTGAGTAGAATACCTTTCATTTGAAGTATTACTTGTAAATCTTGAACCTGTGGTTCTTAAAATAAACTAAGAAAATATATTTTTCTATATAAAAACCTATTGGCCTGGAGTAAGTCTTTGAGTGTGTGTTCCTCATTTATTGCCTGTGTGTGTACAACAAATGCTTAACACTACCCTCTGATAAGCCTACTGCTCGACCACACTACCACAAAATAGAGCATTAGAATGATCTCTTTTTGCCACTATTTTACCTCTAAGGGGAACCCTTGGACTCCGTGCATACTATTTCGTACTTTGAAATAGTATATACAGAGCCAACTTCCTACAGTAAGTACACGGGCTCATAAATTATTGGAACAGTGTGCTATATTGTTTGTTGGGATAACATTTGCAGATAGGCTAATTATGCAATTCTGATTGAAAGTAAAATTAATAGAGAGCTTGTATTCTCATTACGATGTGTAAGTTTACCAGTTTGTCGACTGCAAGTATTTTATTAGATAGGTTGAGATCTTCGCATGAAGAAAGAGGGAGGGGTGTTAATTGTATCATGTTGGGTACATGACTGGTGGACACATACAGTTTGTTACTTTTAATTCTCAAAGTTTCATAGGAAGTGTAATTTTCAAATGTATTGAAGGAATGAACTGTGATATGACTGCTGTTCAAATAAAGTGAAGAAAATGATGTATAATTCTCAGCTCCTTGTACTTCATAGAATTGAAAATGTCCTTCTCAATAACTAGAATTTATTTATTTGTAAATGTAAACCCAGAGCTGTGGCCTAAGGTTCACAATGTCATGACGCTACATAGTAACCTTAGTTACAGTGTAGTAGGGTGCCTACTAGGAGAATTTGAAAAGCAAACATTGAGCCATGGCACTCACACAATGGGACTACAGTTTTGCAAAGAAGGCGAAGTACAGAATGCAGCTCCTGTTAATTTCCCCTCAACCTGTTTCTTTCTTTGTGTTCTGGGACTTGTAGTCCTGTCTATTCCATTATAAAAGAAGGATAACATGTTCCCGAATGCAATGGAGCAATCCTTATACTGGTGCAGCTAGTCACACATGGATATGAGAAACTTAGCAACTATGAAAATGATTCAATCACTTGCATTTACCACAACAGAGTCTGGAATGACAATGAGGCTCTAAGGTACCAAGAGTGTTTTTTGTTTACTAACACAGGTAAAATTAGATGCAAGTTAGACATACAGTAACTGTATTAATTACATTGTTCTTGATTAGTGCTGCTAACTAATGACCCAATTACTTATAGGTAATCTTCACTACTTATAGTCTTACTCATCCTTGTAGTTACTAGTGTGGTGGATCTTTAGCTCCAGTAAACACCACCAATGGTGAAAATGGTGCCCCCACTCATCCTAGTCTGGGCACCATCTGGACTGGCATTCTCAGCATCCACCTGACACTATAGAGCCCTGTTGAAGATCTGAATTGTGCAGGAGGGCAGATACGGGTCAAATGACTGGCACAAGGATGAGTAGGACTAAGATTAATGAAGATTACTCAAAATACTTCATTCCAGTCTGAGGTACAACAAAGCACAGAGCCCTTCAATAAGAGATGAAAAACTATTACCAAGTCCAGAACATTTTAATGAAAAAATGGTGAACATACATATTAAACAAAATAAAGCAAAGTTTAATCATAAACATGGCTCTTTTATGATATGTATTGTTTTGACATTTCAATCTGTATTTATCCTTATCTATTTTTTGATAATTTTATCTACATTTATTCATATTCATTTAGAGTTTTTTGAAAAACCTATGTTGAAACTAGTATATTTCCACATTAATTTAACAAATAACTATACACCCTACTCAAACACCTGACAGGTTTCTGTGCCATGAATATCCATATATGACAAATAAGTGCAGTGGTGTTAAAACAAGGACATTTAAATATCAACCATATACAACATCTACAGCTGTTTTTGCCTCATTAAGAAACGTTCCCTCTTTTTTTTACTCCCTTACCTGTCAATTCACACAGCTAATGGTCTGGCAGTCACGAATGACAGCATTTTGAATCAGTCAAACACATGTCCATTGTTATCCATATTTAAAAATATAAACAGATGAGAAAATAGTTTTCTGCCTGTACTTATCTGCAAAAATCAGTAAAAAATGGAAAACAAGGAGCCTTAATTACACTTCAACAGACTTGAGAACCCCCTGCAAATGATAATGACTAATAAAAGCATAGAAGCACTGTACACCTAAAGGTCTACACATCAATGGCGCACCCAGAATATTGGGTGGATTAGGGGCAATGTTGACATCTAATCATGAGGCAATGTGTCCCAGGGGAAAGTTTCAAAACAGCATTTCAAAATACAGTCAATAAAGAACAGGATGGACTAAAAAAAGTGAGTTCTAGAGCGTAATTTAGAAAAACCAGGAGGGTTTATTACAAAGTTCAAAAGCTACAATATCGAAATAGTAAACTGCACATTCAGCAATAATCCTCTAAATCATTGTCATGAAGTATGTCAGTAATAGGAGCAATGCAAAACAATAGACAAAATCAGAAAGAGAGTTTAGATGTCGGGTTACTACTTCACAAATGTGACTGATATCTAGTCCATTGTTTTACACATGCCATAGGATATAATGTAATACAGTGGATTCTGCCAAACTGTAAATCAGGCCCTAAATTGTAAATGTGCAGAAAATCAGTAAGATAATGGGCAGCATCCCTAGCAGACAACAATGAGGCCGATTAAGAGTTTGGCCGACCGAAACATCTGTCCACCAAACTCCCGACGGGTTGGTCACCGCCCTGCTGGCGACCTGCTCATTACAACTTTCTACTGGGCTGACTGGCAGAAACCAAGGTTTCCACTGGTCAGGCCAGTGGGAAAGCTGCAGCAGCACTGTCGCCAGCTTATAATTGAGTCGGCAGCAATGCTGGCGCACCCAGCGGGCTCCAGAATGGGCAGTGCAGGCGGCCACCTGTAGCCCCCTGCACCTGTGGTGGTACAGCCATGAAAAGGCTGGTGGTGAACAAGGTTGTAATCAGCACGGCGGCGCTGACTTCATTGCCGCCCTGACTGATTACTACCTGCACCGACCATCAGCCCATCAGGATCGATGATCCTGGCGAGGACGGCGGTAGGTGGTGGTTAGACTGCTGCAACTGCTGCGGTCCGGTCGCCACTGTAGCATTGGCAGTCCTTGGACCACCAATGTCGTAATCAGGCCCTAAGTGTCTCTGTCTCACTCCCATATTCAAGGGTTTATATAGCCATTTTCTCAATAAGAAAAAAATAGAAAATAAATAATCATCACGGGGTGAGCAAAGCATTACATTTTCAACAAATCAAGTTACAGAATTATGAACTGTCATACCTCCCGGTCACCTGAGCACTAATCCACTGCATAAATATTGATTTGGCCTTTCTGACCTAATGTCATCCGGAGGTGTTTAAACAAACTAGTTACATAGACAACAGTGAACTATTGTGAATGAATGCAATAACGCATACAAGTGAAAGGTCCTTGAGAATTGTTAATAAAGCTAGAGGCCATCATCAAGAACAGTGTCATTCAGAAATAAACAAATCCATATGTTGCTGTCCCTAGAGTCAGGTAGAAATAAAAACAGATAATACATAGGATGTAGCATCTATTTTAAACATGATGGTGTTGAAACTTAACTGAGGCCTAGCTAGCTTAAGACAAAAAAATACATTTTAACATATCTTAGCAAGTTTGTTTAAATTGGATTAGCTTCATGGCAGTATACACATACGGATTCAAGTGTTGATTAATCGCTCTGCATACTATTAACAATTCAAATTTTGATTTAAACATACAAAAGCACTAACAACTTCCCCCTGATTATTTTATTATCGCTACAAACTCCAAACTATTTAAGGTGCAGTCTGCATCACTTTCTGTCTCTTGCATCTTGATTCTCTGTCACCTTTCATCTCTATCTCGCACCTTTACTTTTTAGACGTCGTCTCCTCCTTTTGAAACTCACATTTTGACACCATCTTTGAAATTATTAGCTCAGAAAATATGAACAAAAGGAACAGGACGGTTGCACAAATTAACATAATAACTGTAGGTGTTAATAGAACCCTCAGAAATGCCCCTTTCATGTCGTTAAACCTCTCACTAACCTTACTAAACCCATTTTCAATCTCACCATACCAAAAACCAACTGATTCCCACAAGTCATACTCTTAAAAGGTTTTGACTTCACAAGAAACAATAGTTATGTTGTTTACATATGCATTAATAAGGTTACCTTTTTCTGGGATGAAGGTGTAGCACTCTCCCAACTTCAAAAACCTACAGAGTCCACCCTTCTTCACAAGAAGGGTGTCTAGTGAAAGGTGGTTCTGCATAATAATTGTACACAAAGCTCATTCTTGATCTGAGTTAATGCATCAGCAGTGTTGTAAGCAAGGCAATTCTACATGCATAGATGATCTTCTAATTTTCACATCACTCATAGCCACGCAAGTAGATAGAATCATAGCTCCTAACACATCCAAAATAATTGTCTCTTCAAATCAACAGCATCATTCATCTTTTTCGCATGGTAGACCCTCAGGAATACCAAAGCCAGGTAACAACTCCCCACTTTAGTAAGGAGCAGGTTTAAGTAGATCATCTTCCCACACATATAATAAATTCTCCTAAGTATTGGCTCTTCACTAGCAAGAAATACACCACTCACAATCTAACTACTTTCACACTCACTCTTTCCAACAAATTCGATTGACCAAACTCCTGTAGGTTCATGACGCACCATATATAACTCACCTTTTCTCCTACGCTCCATTCTCAATCTGAGATGCAAATACAATTTCTACATTTCTCTTCAACCTCAATCTATTCTCTAATTTTGCTCTCAAGATTCCAATTTGTCAGCCTTTTCACTCTCCTCTCATTATATGCTCTTCTTTACTCAAACTACAGACATACTCCCTTTTAGTCTGTTTAGAATTTAAGATAGGTTGTGCAATCATCAAATATTTAGAATAAGCCATAGAGTTCATAGAAGTTTAGTAAACAGGAAGTTTTTCCAGTGAAGTATTGAAGTCCAACAGATATGGCGACAGAAGCTCTTGCTTTTTAAATATACTAACAAAAACATTACAAGCTAAGCTATATGATAATTGTAGTTAATAGTGTAGCACACCTTCACCTACAGAAGAGTTGAGAAAAATATACACAAAACAATTCCCTATAACTATGTTCTTAAACTTAAATAAGCATCAAGTAAAGATATTTTCTATATGATTACTCCCTAGCCAGTCCCTAAGTATTACTGTCATCTACTCTACTTCATTAGGTATTGTAGTTAATTCAGCTTGTGAAGGAGAGCCATATAGAACCAGAAAAATTAGACAGAACGTTAGGACAATAAATACTATTGATATCAATATCAGAGAACCCATACTAAAACGTTTACAGCATTTGGTGTATGCCATCTCCCACTGAGAACAACAACAAAAAAAGAAAATTAAAATTAAAAAAACAAGCATGAAAAATTAGACTTCAGGATTTCCTTCAGTTCAGTAATTCAACGTATAGAATCAAGACTATATTTTCTTCATCTGGACATTTTAGATTCAAAACAAAAAATCTGAAGTTTCTTGCAAAGTTCAAATTCTTAATATCAAAGTTTGGGATTTAACAAAATTCAAGGCAGCTCTTCTTCTATTTCTTCTTCTGGCTGGTCTTCGGAAATTAATTGGCAAAGTTTGTTTGATTGAAGATGTCCACATCTGAGTTCAGATCTTCTAATGGCACAGATGCCTGATAGGTCCAATCAGGTGACCAGGATTCTTCTTCTAGTTGGTCTCTTGACAAAAGGTGTTTCACCATCTAGTCTCAGAATCATTTTTAATTCTCTGTAGTTCTTCTCTGATTGACTTTGACCTGTAGTTCATCCATTGTTGCCTTTTGCTGGTTCTTTTCACTGATTCAGGCCAATTATCTGGTTGATGCACTCTCTTGATTTTTGTTTCTTCATTTGTGACTGCTGCTGAATCTTCTTCAATCCCAGTTAAATGTGTGCTTTGATCAGCATCAGTAACTTTACTCTTTGTGAATCGCTTTCTCTTGGATGTTCTCAAGACTCACAAACTGGATCAGAGACAGTTTCTTGTTGCTCATGACTTTGCAACAGTTCTTGATGTTCGGCTTCTGATTTTAAAACTGAAACTGGCTACCAGTACCTTCACCAGGATCTTAACTTTCAGCAGTTTCAGGATTAACTTCTCCCCCTGATGGATCCAAAAACCTCATGAGCTTGACTTTGTGAATCAGTGGTAGTTTTTACCACTTCCTCATCCACTGTCTTCACTCTTTCTATGTGAGCTGCATGGATCCACTGTGGGATTCCAGCACACTTTACAGCCATTATTAGGCCCAAGTACAACTTGGGACTTCCACCTCGGATCCAAACAACATTTGGGGACTTGCTTCCAGTATGCGGCAAGGATTTCTTTTGCTGATGCTGTTGCTAAATTCAACTGAGAGACTGATTTCACCACACCAGCTAGACCTTTACAGTAATCCAAGTGCTCCTGAAGGGACAGATGGGATTCACATAGCTCTGCTCATGAAAATATCTTGGGGTGAGAGACCAGTCTGTTTATTTGGAGTACTCCTAATCTTCGTGCGAACAAGAGGAAGAGCGTCAGGCCATTTTAGATTTGTGGAGGCACACACCATAGCAAGTATAGATTTGATGACTACAGTGGAATTTGTATTCGATCTGAAGAGCAGTGTACAACAATTGTGGGACCTCACTTTTAAAATTAGTTCAGAATCTGTTTCAATAGACGTAGGCAGGCCAAACCGTGGTATAAACTCCCTCAACAGGAGATTGGCCACAGTCATACTGTCACCTCTCAGGGTTGGATAGGGTCAGCCTGTTTAGAAAACAAGCTGACAATCACTGGAACACATCTAAGCCCATTATAAACAGGCATCTTTATGACTATGAAGTCTCCTTGAAGTCTTTGAAGAGACATTCTGATTTGCCTATATGACTCATCACAACAAGTGTTTGCTTACTCTGATTATTTCCCTGGCAACAAAATGCATCCTTAACACAAATCATCTGTTACACTTCTGAAATTTGTATTGTGGCAGTATTTACTAAATGTTTTAACCATGCTATATCTCCCTACATGAGTGTGCCCTTGTAGGTATCTGGGCATTGATTGTAAATTAGAATCTAGCACAACATATTTATGATCTGAGGTTATCCATAAGTCATTGTGATCTCAACTATAACCATTTAATGCTCATATTTTCTTTTCATGCACTGGCACTTCCTCTTGCAATTCACTGAGTTCACTCAATGTGGTCTGAATTGGATTGAAGAAGAAAGAATTGACATTGTTCACACCATCAGTCTTTACATCAGGTTCACATTGTTCTGATACTTGTATTTGTTTCTGTTCATTTGACTTTACAGTTGCATTTTCAAGGGCACGATCCATAGCCACTTGATCAACATACCTGACTATGTAATCACCAGACTTATGGGCTATGCAGTTCACCACGAATATTTCTTTAGGTTGTTCTATTGCTTTCAGTAGATATAAATGTATGAACCATTCCTAATGTGAGTACCAGAGGATGCTATGAAGCTCCCTTGTGACCATAACAGCACACAATTATATACCATTCCAAATCCATTCTGTCTGTATAAACTGTCACACTCAGTTCATTTGCTAGGCAGGAAGCTCTAGTCGGGGCGATCAGCTCTGTTACTTGTGCTGAAATTATGTCAAACATGTATGACGTTTCAATTATTTTAGAAAAGGAACAAACTGCATAAGCTGCTTTCAATATTCCTTGATGAGCTCTCAGGCAGGAATCATCTACAAAGTAAGTCAGATGAACCATTTCAAGGGAAACACATTTGATATCTCAGCTTGGCTCGGTACACAACTCTTTTACATTGATACAATCATGATTGGGATCCTCATCTTCTTCATCATTGCTTGGAATTGGCATCATCATTGCTTGGGATTGGTAGCAGAGTTGCAGGATTTAACGTATTTCACATTTTAATTTAATGTTTTGTTTGTCTGCGCATCTATCTCAGGCATGAACGCCACCTTCCAATTGAATGAGGGTCGGGAAAATTCAGCCAAAAAGCGAGCCCTGGCATCCTTATCCAGAGGTTGACAGATCTTGCTGGCTACATAATCTGCCACCTTCTGAACTGGCGTCCATTCAGGGGATGGAGGGTGGTAAATACCATCTGGTTGAAACATATCAGTGTGGCCGGAATCATTAGATCCCAGATACCACAGTCTGCCCGAATCTCGCTTCTCATCCGAGGAGATGTCCACATCGGAATCATCCTCCCCTCTTTCGGGGAACCCAGTATCAAGATTTGGTATAATTTGGGGTTTTCCCTGGGAGTGTCCTCCTCTATGTAGGGTGCATTCTTCAACCTGCACGCACTCTTATGGAAGGCTTTGTGCAAACTATTGAATCCTTCCAGGTGCCTGTGTCACGTTTAGAGGACTTTTTAGCCCCAGACGAAGAAAACCCGCTAGGACCTGAGCCTAAACCCAGGGATCTGGGCTGCCAACCTATCTATCTGGTCCTGCAGGAGGGCAAGAGCCCTGGAAATAGCCTGTGTCAGCCCTTTGTCCGCTCTGCAGGAAGGTGTCATGCCTGAGGAGGCCATTCCTCTTCAGCCTCATAGTATAAGGAATATTCGTGGTCTTTAAAAGATTCCATAATTATCGAGGGTGAGAGCACAGAATGAAAAAAAATGCCTGTAATGCAATATGTATACAGGCCAACCTCCTCTCTGTTGCTCTAATATATATATATATATATATATATATATATATATATATATATATATATATATATATATTGAAAAGGTACACTTATTCGATATAGCCACTAAGTTGTGTTAACAGCCGATACGGGAATTGAGAAACAGACTGCCGCAGTTGTGTCAAGACACGGCAAGGGTTGGCAGGAAAGCCCTAAGGGAATGCCACAGGAAAAACTTACAGGGGGCTTCCCCAAGACACATGCAAGCCAGAAAGAGTGCCAACAGCTGCTCTGTCAGGCTGCGATGCGCCCGACAGATTCCAGCGGTTGGGGAAACAGCACCACATAGGGGACCTGCGTGGTACCAAATACACATGCTCAGGCTGAGACCCCCACCCCGTGTGTATACTGCACAGTTACAGTAAAGAACACCACAATAATCAATTAACTAAACACAGAGTAAAGAATTAGGACCTAGAAGTTGAAGCAATGACCGGCCACACTGACTTAACTCTTAACTTACGAGCAAGGAAGAAAAAGGAACAGGAAGGTATGTCCTACATATGTGTGTATGTATGTATATATATATATATACACATACACACACATACACACACACAATGGACTTTTATGTGGTTGAACAATGTTTGTTATGGATACTTATTCTTGAGAAATGTAGTTAATAGACGGAGCGGCTCGCAGAAAGCAGAAGGGGGGGGTGGCACAGGGGGAGGGGGCAGAGGGAATTTAAATAACATTTTAAATAATAAAAAAAAACTTACCTTAACGCCGCATACAGCTCCGCTCCTCTGTCTCCTCACTGCAGGCACAGGCTCCCAGCCTACCCTGCGGCCAATCCTGAGAGTGCTCAAAGCAGAGTCAGGATTGGCTGGGAGCGCCTAGCCAGGGTGCTCCCAGGCAGTCTGGGAGCCTGTGCACGCTCTCTCCAGCCCGGCAACTGTGTTGCTGGGCTGGAGAGAGCTTACTGTGCATGCATATTTGGCCGACCGGAGATGGCCGGCCAAACACACATGCGCTCTGAGGGGGAATGCTGAGCGCTCCCCCTAACTGCTGGTCACCCCCGTTGCCCCACCTTTTTACCAAAAAACTATAATAAACACAGTTTATTATTGTTTTTTGGTAAAAGGTTTGCAGCTGCCGCTGCTGGCAGAAAATGGAGGGGTTGGGAGTCGATGCTCCTCTCCCTAATGGAAGACCCACCCCTGGTTAATACTGTATTATGTAACAATGTCCTTTGAAGTCTGCTGATTAAATAAAGTGAGGAAAGATATGCGTAATCCTCACCTCCGGACCTGGCACAGAATCGTGAAATAAAGAGATTACAAAGGGATGAAGATTGGCTGAAGGTTGGGGGTAAATCTGACGTCATCGTCCTGCACTCTAACACAAGATGGATGGCCGGCGAAGCCCTATTATAGGTGGTTTGACTGCGCATGAGGCAATCTCTGTTCTTTGAACCCTTTTCTTTTTGACTTCCTATTTCGAGGCTCATTTTTGCGTCAATGCCAACCTCAGTTTATTGATGGCTCGCAGGCGTCACTGGAGGAGCGAGAGGGCGCTGCACCGCATAGCAGTCAGCTTTACACCCTACCGAGTAAACGGTACAGCCCACTGTGCGCACAGGAGAGGTGGGCAGGCTGCTGTCAAACATTGT